>NC_068287.1:10454454-10795854 GCF_025860055.1 Xyrauchen texanus | reverse complement strand
TCCATGCAGGCCAGGTGAAAGTGGTCTTTGTGCTTTATAAAAATCTGGGTTCGTTCCTCTCTACTGAAAACGCAACTGTGAAGATAGAGATGGAGGCGGGGCCAGGTGGGCAGGGCCTGGTGGTGAATTCACATGTCATTGCCGCGTCAATAAATAAAGAGTCCAGTCGAGTGTTTCTGACTGAGCCTGTGGTGTTTACACTTAGACATTTACAGGTATATAAAACCCATGTTTTATGCATTATTTAACTCCTTAGGTTAAGTTAACTCCAAATGCTCTGTTCAGTTTACTCATGCCAAGCTGTTTAAAGAATAGTTTTGTTCACCATATATGTCATTTCAACTGCGTTCTTTTTACCATGAAACACAAAAGATGTTTGGCAGACTGTCCAAGCTCCTCTTTTCCATGTGTTTTTACTTCCAGGCTCAAAAACAACATGACAAATAACCATTAAAGTATCACAATACAAGTAGTAATCCATATTAGAAGTCTTCCAAAGTCTGTGTGTGAGCAACAGACTTACATTTCTCATTTTCTTTCACAAATATTTACATTTGTCGCCTCATGATTAGTCATGTGAGAACGAGTGGCATTGGCCTCTAATGACATCAAATTTATCAATATCATCTAATGTCGCCATTTTGAAAGCATGAACAAGATTTGAGAGCTTGATTTTCAGTGAAAAACAACTTACATTTTCTATTCCTGACACAAAGTTTTCGGATGGCTTTAGAAGATTGGAATAAAGCACACCAATTGTATTGACCACTTTTTGAGGTTTAGGTGCATTTTTGTTCTTTTTGGAGCTTGACAGTATAAATCCCCATCCACATTTCTGTTGTATCTAAAACTGAATCATGGACATTCAGCCTAACATCTTATCATACGTTTTGTTTCACATAAGAAATAAAATATTATGGGTGTGGAGCAACATGCTTTGAGTAAATTATGACAGAATGTGCATTTTTAGCTGTACTACACCTTTACATTTCAGCCTAAGACTTTATGTATGAACGTGACTACTAATATAGAATAACTTCCTGTCTCTCTGCCTGATCTTTCTCTTGTCCTCATGTCTTCGTGTCTTTGCAGCTGGAGAATCATTTCAGTCCAAACTGTTCGTTCTGGAACTACTCAGAGCGCTCGATGATGGGCCAGTGGTCATCGCAGGGCTGCAGACTGATTGAAACTAACAGCACACACACCACATGCTCATGTAGCCATCTTACCAACTTCGCTGTGCTAATGGTACACCATGAACCTAATGTAAGAACTCATGCACACGTATTACTTCTTTAAATTTAACACCAGTTCACAAAACAAATCTGATCATATAGCTCTCTAAACAGTTACGCACAGTATTTCAATCTAGTTTAACCAGGCTAAAATGCACTGAAATAGCCAAGTGCCATGAGCATATAAATTAAAACATTGAAATTCTTTTCAACACCTCCTTTTTGTGTAAATTGGGCTTATTATTGATTGTGACTTATTTGAAAGGGATACGGTAAACGGAACTGCACAATTAGACATACACACATTCCCCTTAAAGCAGATCTAGACAGGTGGGGCTGGGGAGGAGGAGGGTTTCAGAGAGAAAACTCTTGCAGTGTGCTGCAGTTAAAGTGGCTTACCTTCAAACAACTGATGCTTTTTATATCTTAGACAAAGAAAAAGTATTCAAGTTGATTGGCTAACAAAGTAATGTCAAAGGACCTATAATCTTACACCATGTAGAGTTTAGAATAATTTGCATTATTCCTTTTGTGAATCAGGTGCTAAAACAATGGTGGCAGCACATGCAAATAAACACCGGTATCAGCAGACACACCACCCCAAAACTTTTAGCTTGCATGCAGTCTGCAAGACACAACACACACATATGCACAAACAATCAGACAACACAAACAAATGCACAGCAATTTCAGCTTGACATTTACGGGATTTTCATATGTCCTCTGTAGAAGTCACTCTCCCTCAGACAGCCTATCAGTATATACCATTTCCTTATCATTTCTCTTATCCATCTCTCTCTCTCTCTCAGTATCAGGGAAGGATGCATGAGTTGATTCTCTTTGTGATCACGTGGGTTGGGATTGTAATTTCGCTGGTGTGTCTCGCTATCTGCATCTCTACCTTCTGCTTCCTGCGAGGCCTGCAGACCGACCGAAATACAATCCACAAGAACCTCTGCATCAACCTCTTCATCGCCGAGCTCCTCTTTCTCATCGGCATCGACAAGACTCAGTACCATGTGAGCATTACAGCAAAAAAAAGTTAAACTAAACCATCTTTTGTCCTCTTTTAACAGCCTTTGTTGAACTTAAATGTATTTTAATGAATTGTTTTGAAACATATGATATGTAAAAAGGGGTCCCCAGGAAAAAGGGTTGTGATCCACTGGTCTGATGCATATTACACAGACCAATGGCTTGTACTGGCAAAAATCGTATGTTCCAGTCTGACTTGATGGCTTCTAATTTCAAGAAGTCAAGGTAGACAGGTTTCTTTTAGTATGTCAGGAACTAAAGTTTACAAGTTACCTGTCTGATACAATTACCATTTTTGAGTAAGAACTTGTTGTTAGATTTGCTAAAGATTTATTGGTTCATTGCTTTGATTTTTTTTAAGTAGTATTAAACTAGATTTCCATAAGCAGAACTGTATATTCCAATTTGCAGGGGCATAGAAACAATAAAAAATGTAGAAGGGGGGGCACATTATAAATCTCATCAGTCTCTTCACAAGCATAACACTGTTTTAAGTGCCTAGTTGCCACAGCTACACTCTTACGAGACAACATTTGAAAGCTTAGATATTTCAGTCACTCTGCAATACATTGAAGTCATAAAAGTAGACAAAAAAGTTTAACAATTAGATCTAAATGTTGTTGCAACAACTATAAATAAGAAATGCATGTTTTCACCAAACATTGTACTACTGTGCAGTGTGATACAATCACAGTTAATCAGATCATATTTACATGATGCGTTCATATAGTCATGTTTAATATACATTTATGAAAGTCATTGGTCAAAGTCATTGCAAATATAGAAATCCTGGCCAGATGCCTTTTTAAGGTCTGAAAAAGAGGACATCTGGTCACCCTATTATTATAAAACTATAGCACATCGATATACTAAAATGACAGTTGTGAAGGAATCACATAATTACTGAATTGTGTCAACATATTTATAATGTACAGTCTTTTTTTATAAACAGCTACTGTCATCATCCACCAAATTTAGCTAACAGCTATTGATAAAACTGGCTAGCTAGCTAACACCGACATAGGCTATCATATAAATGCATTCAATGTATCATGCAAAGAAAAGTGATTACTTCAATCTACAGTTAAATTACTTAAATCTATATTCAAATATAATATATACAGTCTCAAAGTTTGTAGTAAAACAATCTACCTCATCTGTCAGCATGATGCCGGTGGATCACGTTCAGCCTCTTTGTACATTATGTCATTGTTTTGGTCGCTGCTTGCTCGTGTCCCTATTGAGTGTGCGCACAACAGGTAGCAAGCTGCGGTTCACTTAACGGCCACAGGTTTCATTAATAACAAGTGTTGCTGAATCTTACTTACTGAACCTTAAGAAATTTATTGTAATTTTGAAAAAAATTCATAAAATCGTGACCACTCACTTGAGACTCCAGTCATATCAGTAACCTAATAAAAGTTGTTTTATTCTACATGGAGGGCTACCATGTTAGAATCACATGACCAGCTGAATACTATATGCTTAATCTCAGTAACTGTCCTGTTATCTGACTCTTTCACTCATGGATTAATTAATAATGACTGACTGTGAATAGTACATTTTTTACATTGGCATCTGTAACTGAAAACTATTGCATTTGAATGATGCTACATCCAGGCCACTAGGTGCCAGTGTAAGTGTAAGTCGACATGAACAAAAGAGCACTATAGTGCACTTAATGATCCGTGTCTAGATAGGACATGATTCAGAGTTATATCTGATTTCAGATTTACCCACCCCTCAACATCACACAAAATACAAACTGTGATTTACAAGTCAATCAGATGGTGGGTGTACTGAAAAAAAATATTTTCTTAGTATTTCTGTCTTGATTTCTAGTAAAAATATCACAAAATCCTTAAAACAAGATACATTTACTTGAGAAGCAAATTGAATTAGATTTTAAGTCTTGTTTCATTTTGCTTCTAATTAAATGTATTTGAGATATTTTACTGAAAACATGAGAAATCTACTTATGAACAAAATTATTTTTTGCAATGTCTTTCTTGGTCAGAATAAGCTGCTATGTGGATTAGACTTTATGCCGATGCTCAAAGTCTGGCGAAATGAATAGAGTCAAACTCACCATAACATTTTACAATTTAGTACTCTGCATTTTTATAATATCTCTTTCCTCCTCAAATGTCATTCCTTCTCATCTGATATTTCGCTCTCTAACCCTCTCTTCCCTCTTTTATTTCTGTACGCAGATCGCGTGCCCCATTTTCGCAGGCCTGCTGCATTTCTTCTTCCTGGCAGCATTTTCGTGGATGTGTCTGGAGGGAATCCAGCTCTACCTGATGATGGTGGAGGTGTTTGAGAGCGAATACTCCCGAAAGAAATACTACTACCTGTGTGGCTACTGCTTCCCTGCTCTGGTGGTGGGCATCTCAGCCGCCATCGACTACCGCAGCTACGGGACTAAGAAAGCGTACGTGTGAAGCAGTCCATTTGCACTCGTCCGTATGAGGGCCAATGGTTTTCGAGCAGGGGCCATGACTCCTTTTTAAAGCATTTGTGTCATTTAAATGTATTACATGAAAATGGCTCTCTGGGAATTTAAAAATCTATCATCACTAGGGAACGTACACTTAGATTTGGTGGTATCACATAGATTGAGTTCAGAGTCATCGGGAAGAGCTTAAATAGGCGATATTTTAAAGTCATGCTGTCGTGAAATGCTATTCTAACCGAGGTCATCGTGTCAATTATAAATGAAGCCATTTAAAGGTGCTGTAAGCAATTTTTGGGGGGGAATAGCACGCATAAACCTGACAGATAATCACATAAATAGGTGTCCTGAGAAATCACACCTGATAGCTCTAGACTATAAATTGCAAAACAAAAGAGTAATGAAGAACAACCCATCAACCTGGAAATATCAAGACATTTTTTCATTGTGATGTATAGGCCTTGAAAACGACAAGTCATGGAAAATTCTATAATAAAGAGATTCTATTTTGTGAATCATATCTACAAAATGATTTGGTTACTGTTCCCTTTGTTAACGTTAGTTAATGCATTAGATATCAAAACAATGAACAATATATTTTTACAGCATTTATTAATCTTTGTTAAAGTTAGTTAATAAATATACAATTGTTCATTGTTAATTCATAGTAGATTAATTCATGTAAACTTATACAACTTTTGTTAATGTATTACAATATGTTGAAATTAACATTAAATAAGATTTTAAAAAAAAGGCTGTAAAAGTATTGTTCGTTGTTAGTTCATGTTAACTAATGTTGTTTACAAATAGAACGTTATTGTAATGTGTAACCTTGTCAAGTATTTATGAATGACTAAGCAAAAGTCATTGTGGGAACCCTGCTTTTATACATATGTTTGGGTTTGCTGACATGTCTTTGGAGGGCGGGGTTTGATCTTATTCAGTGGAAGTCTAGTGAAAGTTAGTGAAACGCTGAAAAAGTTTACAGTACATTTAACCGCACTGATTATGGTGTGTGTGTGTGTGTGTGTGTGTGTGTGCGTAAAAAAAGCACAGTTGCAGACTTTTGAATAATGACTACGGTGCAGAAAATGAGACACTGACTCATTGTGCTAATGATTAAAAACTAGGCTTAACCTTCAACTAGCATTTTATACTGATTTGTAAGATTGTTTTGCAAGGATATGACTAAATATGTACAGTATCATTATGATGACAGTGATAATATATTTCGTTTTGGAATTTTGCCAATAGGGCAGACCGGGGCCAGTTGTCACAAGGACTAAATCTCAGTAGCTGTAAGGTTTGAACTCAAAAGTTCAATTACACGAATGTGTTTTTTTTGTAAAGACAGAAACTGACATTCAACCGTACACCAAAATGGATAAATATTTACTGCACTAAATAGACATTGGACAACTGGCCCTGGTCTCCCTTATTTCAGAAAATTTCAAGAATGTGCTACTTTGTAATGTTTGCAAGAGATTTTGACAGTGATGAAGTAATTGTTCTTTATACTATTAAAATGTCCCTCACAAACCTGTTGTGTGTGTGTTGTGTGTGTAGGTGCTGGCTGAGAGTGGATAACTACTTCATCTGGAGTTTTATCGGCCCGGTGTCCTTCATTATCATGGTATTGTTCTCTCCAAACGTTCTGCGCTTTGCTCACAGAGATTGTTCCTTTTTTCCTCAAAAATATGCTGTGTTAGACATATCAAACAAAGCACTTTTGTTCACCTATGGATCTGTTGCTGCTGACGACTATGCTTTTGGCTTTAATACAGTATGCTTTATATGAGTTAGGTTTAGATTCGGGAACTTGCTGACATATTTGTAATTACAATATATTTTACTAATGCGCTAGTTTAGTGTCTTCTAATGTAAATCTGCTTAGGTTATTTTCTTACTTGCACTCTTAAAGGAACCAGTGGTTAAAAGACCCAATGAAATTGTTTGAAAAATGCAATTTTCTTTCCTTTACTAATCTGTTTCATTTGGAAATATGAAGATGGGCAGGACATATCAAAGGGCTTCTCTAAAAAAAAACATTATAGCTAGGATAGGATATTGTCTACTACTTGAAGTTCGGATGCACATTGTAATACATGTGTCACTATTCAATTCATCACAATGATATTTCATAATTTAAAATGATTGACATTTCACTTTTGTCTAGTATTGCACCTCATAGAAGCACTGATAAATGGTTGTTTCAGATTTTGGCCCAGAGTGCAATATGATGTTGTCAGTATTTTTGGTCTGTTTTCCAAGAAGGGAAAGACTACATTTTAAATGCATATATCTGCTACATTTTTCAGGAGTACACTAACATATAGATGGTCTCAAAGCTAACAGATATTAAGCCACAAAACTCAAATTTTTTTTTCACAGGAGCTTTTAAAGTACTTTAAAGTCACTTTACTTAGTGAGCCCTTACCTGTTATTAAAATCTGACCTTTGACCTTTAGTTAAACCTGGTGTTCCTCATGATAACACTTCACAAGATGATCCGTAACTCGTCCGCCCTCAAGCCCGACTCCAGCCGTCTGGACAACATCAAGTGAGACTTTTCACTTCTACATAGTCACAGTATCTATGACATTCTATTCTGTATATTTATTTAACTTGATGTTGCATATAGTAAATTAGTTCACTCTATCATGACTATATGTATATGTGAATGTTTGCGTGTTCTCCCTCAGGTCCTGGGCTCTGGGAGCTATCGCTCTGCTTTTCCTCTTGGGTCTGACCTGGGCCTTTGGCCTCCTGTTCATCAACGAAAACACAGTCATCATGGCGTACCTCTTCACCACTTTCAACGCCTTTCAGGGCATGTTCATCTTTATCTTCCATTGCGCTTTACAGAAAAAGGTCAGCACCGGTTATGTTTCAAACGTAGACGAACTTTGGAGACAAATTTGCTTAGAAAATGGCCCGAATAGTTAATGTTTGGATTTGTCTGTAGTCACTTTAATTAGCTTAAAGGTGAAATGTTTTCTGCTCCAATAGCAGCACAAAAAACAATAGCAAAATTAAAGATTCATTTCAAACACTCGTCTGCCATTGTTCGCTCAAACATGGGTCAATATCTTTATAGATATGTTACTTTCAGATATTATAATCTACTTTTAGAATTAGAGCAATATATATATATATTTGAGAAAGTAAACATTCTTGGAATGCACATTTGATCATTGGACCAGCTTAGCTGTCTGTGGCAGGGAGGAGGGCGGGGCCGGGTCGTGATCCTACGCACCCGGTCCCGCCCTCCACCCTGCCACACTGTCATTGAAGCTCAATTGGCATTATAACAATAGCTAATAAACATTTAAATACAGATCTATTGTGAGCGCCAAGGTTGTTATTGTAAATGCTTCTGTTGAAGTCATCAGTTTGCATTACTTCAACTTTTTTTATAAATTGTGTTTAAGAGTTGAATTCCTGGTGAAAAACGGCACTTCCCATGATTCTGAATAGAAAGATCCACTAATCAGAGAGCAAACAAACCGCGCGAAAAGAGCTCTGCAGCGACTGCAGGCTTCCATTAGCCAATCGAGTCAGTCTCCCTACACTTTCAAGCAAATTATATTTGGAACATTATATGAACATTTTGCAATAACTTATAATCAACAACTTTAAATCAGTAGTTTTCTATTTGTACATAGTTTTTAATTGAATTCCATAATTTACAGTGCTTCATGGTATTGTAGTTTATTCCTTCATTAAAGGCATTAAATACAAAGTCCCTCTGTCTTTTTGTCAGATATTCAACAAAACATTTTGCTTCAAATCAAAGTTTTTAATGTTTAAATTCACCTCAGAGTTGACTAGTTTGGATCATGGCTTAGCTGTAAATAACTATAATTAGCTATAGCTCTTTTGCATAACTCTTTTATGGAGAATTTTAATCAAATTTGACTAAAAATGAATAGAAAAATACTTCCGGAAGCAAGATGGATGGAAAAAGTGGATGGGCATTGGTGCACTCTATTTAATTTTATGTGTGTGAGTGAGTGAGGAAGTACTAATGCTATTTGCATGTGTGCTTCAGGTGCATAAGGAGTACAGCAAGTGCCTGCGTCATTCTTACTGTTGCAGTCGCACGTCTACTACAAACTCACATGGATCACTGAAGAACTCTGCCCTGCGTGCCAACAACCGTTACTACACCGGCAGCCAGGCACGCCACGCAGCAGTGCACAGACAGGTGACACACATGCATACAGACATTTTTTATTTATAGACTGCTTATATATTCCACATAACATTTCTGTCAGCTCAACTGCTCATGTTGTAAAAGACTATAGTAAATTATTTTTGTCTGTCCATATGTTCGTTGCAGAGCCGAATCCGACGTATGTGGAACGACACAGTGCGGAAGCAGACAGAGTCGTCCTTCATGGCCGAAGACATCAACAGCACCCCCACCCTCAACCGGGGTGAGACCCTCCTTCATCTCCTCATGATTATAATTTCATATTTCCCCAGTCCACGTCTTTTAATGTTTTTATTTATGACAAAAACAGACATACATTTGTTTTATGACCATTTTCAGCCCTATCTCTCAACCCTTTTTTTTTTTTTGCTTTTGCGCCTTTAAGACTATATAAACACTCTCTTCACATGTGAAATGAGTTTGACTGTGCTCACACAGGAGCTGAGGGTTTTGTCATCGGGTCCACTTTAGATTTATCTTTCCTTTCCATCATCTCTTTACAAAGCCTGCATTACAAACAATCAGCATTGAAATGTGCCACATAAACTCTTAAAGTAGGACTGAAATTATTGTAGATTTTGTTCAAATTAGACATCAGCTGCTCCTTTCTAATGACGCAATTCTTCAGAATGTTTTTCTGCAGAGTTGCAGGTTCTACACACAGCCATAAACAGCACAACTGTTGACAGATGTTGCCTCATTTTGCTCTCGTTATTAGTTCATCTGCTGTTTGTGAATAACAGTATCTATCTGGTCTTCTCCATATTACCTCAACATGACTTGGTGGGCCAAGTTTCTCAGTATCAAATACAGCAGGGGTTCGTTGACGTGTAAATTTTGGCAGTCACACTTTATGTTAATGTTTTGGGGTTTTGATGTCAGAAACATAAAGATTTCAGAACAAGCCGGTTTTGCTGCTTAGTTTCAGCATGGGCACACGCAGCAATCTGTGATGCACTGTGTGTTCTGATACATTTCTATCATGGCCAGCATTAAGGTTTTCATCAATTTGTGCTACAGTAGCTCTTCTGTGGGATCGGACCAGACAGGCTAGCCTTCCTCCCCACACGCATCATTGTGCCTTGACCCTGTCACCAGTTCACCGGTTGGGCGACTTTTGATAGGTACTAACTCCTGCATACTGGGAATACTCCACGAAACCTGCGGTTTTGGAGATGCTCTGACCCAGTCGTCTAGCCATCACAATTTGGCCCTTGTCATAGTCGCTCAGATCCTTACGCTTGCCCATTTTTCTTCAAATACATGAAATTCAAGAACTGACTGTTCACTTGCTGCCTTATATATCCCACCACTTGACAGGTACCATTGGAACAAAATAAATAAATGTTATTAACCTCACCTGTCAGTGGTTTTAATGTTGTGGCTGATCAGTGTATATGGTTAACAGTGAAGAAATATGTGTATGTTCTTTATTAACTATCTGCAAAAGAAGTTATTACTTAGTTCAATATCCCTGTATGATTATGTCTGATATGTAACAGGTTAATGAATACTCACATGTTCAACACACTTCTAAAGCCTGAGAAATATGGCATATAAAATAAAAACTACCATTAGCCATGCAATGTGTTTTACTGCTTAAATTACTGGTTCACATACAGCAAATAATATTATTTGACTGCAATATCATCATATTCAGTATTCAAACTTTCTAACAGCAGTTTTCAATTTAAGTTACTTACATAATTTTAGCTACAGTATATGTCATTATTTTTATTCATTTATCCTTACACAATGAGACAGCGCTGCAATGAGACAGGGTCCCGTTCTTCCCATTAGACCTTTCATGGGTCTTGTTCATTTAAGATCATCATTAGGTCATATTTGGTCTCATATCAGTCACAGCGTTGCACTTTAGAAATTAAAAACAGCCATTTGCAATTGGAATATGTGTGATTCCATCATGAAAAGTTCAATTCTACCAACAGCAGCTGCAGGTCAACTGTGTCTAAAGGAGCTGACCCTGTTAACAATGACGGTGAGTTGTGAAACACCGTAAATTATATAAAATCCTGAGTTTGTCCTGATCTAATGATCCTGATGGTAATTTAAAGTTGAGATGGGTATTTTGAGTAATTTTGTAGTCAGTACTCTTACACATAAAAAACGAGAAATTGATTATTTGAAATTTATAATTTTTTACGACTAATGTACAGTGCAGGGTGCTCCTCCCCCTACACAGTCTGGGACAATATTGCTCCCAACCCCATGTCCGATGCGTTTGCCTGCAATAAAAATGGAAGCGAGAAGTCAGGAGATTGCAATAACGGCCCGCCACAGAGTGCAGCTTTTGCTTGCATGAATGCCTGCTGACATGATTTCATCCACTGGACCAGATCTAGTGCCCCCTTTTTAGTAAGATCATTCAGCGGGCTGGTGATGGTTAAATAATTACGCACAAACCTACGATAATAGCCAGCCAGCCCCAGGAACAGTCTCACCTCCTTTTTGGCCTTAGGTTTTGGGCAGGCTGCAATCGCCATGGTCTTATCAATTTGCGGCCGTCCTGTTCAAACCCAGATATCGCACTTCCACCTGTCAAATTGCACTCTTCTTAGGGTTTGCCGTGAGTCCCGCCCATCTCAACAACTTCAGGACAGCCCTCAAATGCTGCAGGTGCTACTGCCAATCATTACAGTGAATGATGATATCAACCAGATTAGCAGAGGCGTAAGCAGCATGCGGTCTGAGGATTCAGTCCATGAGCTGCTGAAACGTAGCTGGGGCCCCGAACAAACCAAAAGGAAGGATGACAAATTGGTGTTCTTCCCATTAGACCTTTCATGGGTCTTGTTCATTTAAGATCATCATTAGGTCATTTGGTCTCATATCAGTCACAGCGTTGCACTTTAGAAATTAAAAACAGCCATTTGCAATTGGAATATGTGTGATTCCATCATGAAAAGTTCAATTCTACCAACAGCAGATGCAGGTCAACTGTGTCTAAAGGAGCTGACACTGTTAACAATGACGGTGAGTTGTGAAACACCGTAAATTATATAAAATCCTGAGTTTGTCCTGATCTAATGATCCTGATGGTAATTTAAAGTTGAGATGGGTATTTTGAGTAATTTTGTAGTCAGTACTCTTACACATAAAAAATGAGAAATTGATTATTTGAAATTTATCATTTTTCCTATAATAAATGAGCACTATTCATAAACAACAAGATCTAGACTAAAAAATAAGAAAAAACATTTGCACTCACACATAGAAACATGCATTCCAAGTCTTCTGAAGTGATACAATTACTTAAAATGGTGGCAGAATTTCCTTTTTGGGCAAACTAATGGCAATATTAATGTGAGAGAAGTAGTTGAAGGTTAGAGTAGTTTCAGTGTTGCCCACAGCAGGCAAAGGCACAAAGGAAAGTCAAATTGCAATATTCAAGTAGTGTTTTTACTGGTTGAATATTTAAAGCTGAATGAGTACTCGATTAATCGATTACTTGTGCACATCCCTAATTTAAAAGAAGCACAAATCTCCAATAATCTGTACAAAACTGGGTGTTTCAACCTCAACAAACAATTACTTTTGCATTTTCAGCTCCATTTGAGCAAACCACCCATTGAACGTAGTCCTTCAGTGTGATAAAATAGCTTACTAACTGTGATAAAGATATTTTACACTCTCAAAGAGGAAGCGGGAGATGGCGAATCAAACTCAAAAGGTATCTTTATTTCCTCTCACTCTAATGTTTTTTGTACATGCAAATGATGCCCACACTCTCTCTCCTTCGCCGGTCTGGATCGCCCTTTAAATCACTCTCTGCTCTCACTGCAAAAACAAAACAGCTATTAGAGATGATTTCCCACAGGTGCCAACCCTTACTGCACTCACTCTCTCGGCCTCGCTCTCCACAGACGTTGCTCAGCCACGCCCCAATTACCATATACCCCCAATGCCCGACTCAGGCCAGTGAGCCGTCCTGCCTGTTATGTACCCACACCTCTGGAGAGGAAAACCACAACAGCCTGCACCACCGGCCTGTGGACCACCTCGAACTTAAAAGGCTGGAGAGCTAGATACCAACGGATGATCTGCATGTTGGTATCCTTCATGCGATGGAGCCACTGTAGTGGTGCGTGGTCTGAACAAAGGGTGAATGCACACCACAACAGATAGTACCGGAGTGTGAGGACAACCCACTTGATAGCAAAACACTCCTTCTCGATTGTGCTGTACTTAGTCTCTCTCATCGAGAGCTTACGACTAATGTACAATGCAGGGCGCTCCTCCCCTACACAATCTGGGACAGTATTGCTCCCAACCCAAACGTGTCCGATGCGTTTGCCTGCAATAAAAATGGAAGAGAGAAGTCAGGAGATTGCAATAACGGCCCGCCACAGAGTGCAGCTTTTGCTTGCATGAATGCCTGCTGACATGATTTCATCCACTGGACCAGATCTAGTGCCCCCTTTTTAGTAAGATCATTCAGCGGGCTGGTGATGGTTAAATAATTACGCAGAAACCTACGATAATAGCCAGCCAGCCCCAGGAACAGTCTCACCTCCTTTTTGGCCTTACGTTTTGGGCAGGCTGCAATCGCCATGGTCTTATCAATTTGCGGCCGTCGTGTTCAAGCCCAGATATCGCACTTCCACCTGTCAAATTGCACACTTCTTAGGGTTTGCCGTGAGTCCCGCCCATCTCAACAACTTCAGGACAGCCCTCAAATGCTGCAGGTGCTACTGCCAATCATTACAGTGAATGATGATATCAACCAGATTAGCAGAGGCGTAAGCAGCATGCGGTCTGAGGATTCAGTCCATGAGCCACTGAAACGTAGCTGGGGCCCCGAACAAACCAAAAGGAAGGATGAAAAATTGGTGTAAGGAAAATTCTGTTCTGTTGGGACATGGGAGTTAAATGGATATGTCAGTATCCCTTTGTCAAATCTAGTGTCGAATAAAAGTGAGCCGTGCCTAACCGATCAAGCAGTTCATCAACACGTGGCATTGGATACTCATCAAATTTAGACACCACATTGAACTTTCTCTAATCCACAAAGAAATCTTCTGAACCAACACCACTGGGATGGCCCAGTCACTGTGGGATTTTTCTATTAAGGTGCGTACACACTGCCAGCGACTTTATCGCCGCAGGTCGCCAGTGGCTGGTGGTGAAGTCGCTAGTGGGTGTTCCCACTACTGGTTGCCTAGTAACGTTTATAAATGACATTCACGGATGCCATTCCATTGCTGTTGACAGCGAATCTCTTTTCTTGCCACTAAAAACAAACATTTTGGAGGGAAAAGACTAAATATAAATGGAATCAGTACATAACATGCTTTATATCAAAGATGAATGAGAAACAAAGCGTGCTGTTTGCCATAGCGGCTGTTTATCTCGTGCTGAAAATGCAAATGCCGGTCTGTCTGGGTCCATAAAATCCCATGATCTCAGATACACCTTTCCACGCAGTATTTTTCTTAAAAATGTCCTTGTATGTGGGAAGAGACATATCATAGAGCACTGGAAAATTTCTAACAGCAAGAATTAGCCTTTCATCCATCTTTCCGTTACTGCAGGAGCTGAGAGAGAGAGAAGGATCACGTGAGCTCTCCGTCTTCTCTCCTATTGGCTGTCGCTTCCGTTAGTCGCTCCAAAGTTGAACTTTTCTCAACTTTGTCGCGTCGCTGGACACGCCCACATCTAGCGCCAACGGTCGTGACAGCTCGTGTCGCCAGAAGTCGCTGAGCTCACATTGAAAATGAATGGTATTGAGTCGCTGTCGCGCGCGATGTCGCTGGCAGTGTGTACGCACCTTTACTCCCATATCTAGCATGGACTTTATTTCTTCCCAAACCACTTTTTTTGTGTTCGGGTAATCGGTATGAATGACTGTGTACCACTACTCCTGGGGACATTTTGATATAGTGCTCTATGAGATTTGTACGACCAGGAAGAGGTGAGAACACGTCAGAAAATTATCCTTTTAACCTGGCAACCTCTGTGACTTTTGATGGTGAGAAGTCTCTGCAAGTTACTCGATCGGTGGCTTTTAAGTTCACTTCCGGTCTGAGTTCCTCCCTCTCCAAAACCACTATCACCAATATCACAGGGACTGCCTCTCTCCATGGTTTTAGGAGATTGAGGTGGTAAATCTGACGTGCTCCACCTCTCCATTCGTTTCACCTCATCATCGATTTCCCCAACCCACTGTGTTACCTCAAAGGGTCCTTGCCACTTGGCTAGTAATTTAGAGCTTGATGTGAGGAGTAATACAAGGACTTTATCTCCTGATGCAAATTTCCACAGCAGAAAACTCCTATTATAAACCCGACTTTGACGTTCTTGAGCCTGGAGTAAATTCTCCTGTGTTAATTGCCCCAGCCTGTGGAGTTTTGCTCTCAGGTCAAGAATGTATTGAATTTAATTTATGCTGTTTGAAGGTCCCTCCTCCCAATTTTCCCATAGGACATCGAGCATGACACGCAGTCGACGCCCGTACAATAATTGAAATGGGAAGAACCCTTTGGAGGCTTGCGGGACCTCTCATACTGCAAATAATAAGGGCTTACCCATCCACACAGATTTCCCTCATTAAAGCTATAAATGCCAATTCATACCCAAGATTAGTGGATGGGTGAGGCGGGGACTAACCACAGCCTCTACACTATGCTCTTGTCCCTGAAATTAAATGATGTCTATCACTAACAGGTAATCGTGAATATCCCTGTGCACATACCTTACCTTTACCCGCTTCCTTGTATCCTAAGCCTCGGATTGAATCAAGCTTTGGTGAATGAAGGCTTGATTACAACCTTAATCCACCAAGGCTTGATATGTACCCCCCTTTATACTCACAGGTATTTGGTACAATCCTGCTCAATCGGGGGTGGGCTGTGGCCTTTTGGGGAAGGGATTCCCCATTTCTGGGGAACAGGGACAGGATATGGGGAAGGGAAGGGAGAAAGTGGGGGAGAGAGAGAAAATGGCTCGCCGTCCCCTGGATACACCGCTATATGATCCTCAGCCAACTGTATCTCCGGTTGGTGGCACTGGACCTACTCCACCATCCCCTTCGGTAGACGGGAGACAAACTGCTCCTGCACCACAATGTTGAAGACGTCGTAGGCATTGCCCTCTTCCTCAGCCAGCAACCACCACCGGCACGCATCACGGAACAGTTGTGGAAAGGCGAACAGGCGGCCGAACTTACTCAGTGTTAGTGTGCGGAACCATTGAAGATGTTGTTCCGGGCTGTGGCCAACCACTTGCAGGATGGCTTTCTTAAATTGGAATACCCCAGGAGGTTGGCCACCGGATGTTGGTTTGCAGAGACATGTGTGTATTGAGTATTTCTCAAACTTGAGACTCTGATGTACTTATCCTATTGTTTATTTGTACATATGGCTTTCCACATCTCTTTCTGTCCTGTGTCTTTAAAGAGTGTGGTGTACACCTTTGTATGAAATCTTCAGTTTTTGGCAATTACAAGCATTGTATAGCCTTCATTCCCCAATGATTTACTGATGAGTTTCTAGAGAAAGCGCCATTTTTGACCTAATATTGACTTTTAAGACATGCCAGTCTATTGCATACTGTGGCAACTCAAAAACAAACACAAAGTTAAGCTTCATTTAACAAACCAAATTGCTTTCAACTGTGTTTGATATAATGGTAAGTGATTTTCTAGTACTAAATTAACAATTTAACATGATTACTCAAGGATAAGGTGTTGGAGTGATGGCTGCTGGAAATGGGGCCTGTCTAGACTTGATAAAAAAAAAAATGTGATCAGTTGAATGCCATTTTGGTGAATTAAAGTACCAATTTCCTTCTGAAACAGCCAAATCTGTACATTATTCCAAACTCTTAGAAACTCTTAGAGTGTATATTGCTTAAGTCTTTTGGCTATGCTTTTTAAACAATTTGCACTTTAATCTTCATGGACTGGCCCATTTACTTCCATTGTAAATGCCTTACTGTAAATGATTTTTGCTGTTTCTAAATAAACAAGGATAAGAATATTGTTGAGAATATTGTTTCTGGTAATCAACATATACTCAAATCAATATGCTTCAAATGCAGTCAGTTGAGCTTGTATTGAACTAACGTGTACTGAAACCAGGACATTCCTTAAAGGAAAATTGGTCTTGATATGCAATTCCCATTCTGGTCTTTATTTGTTTATGCTGGTTTGTGCTGGTCCAACTGGTGGATCAGAATAGCCATTTATATATATTTTTTTCTTTGGTACAGTAATGCTGGTTAACCAAGGAAGCCTTTCTAGTTAAGCATGTCAAAAAGCCTGCGTTGACGTGGCAGAGGGTGGTGCCGGGTCGTGATTTTACACACCCGTCCCCTTATCAGTCTAATCAAGCCTCTGAGAGGGATAAAGGCCGACTGCGAATGCTGGTGCGACAGAGAGAGAACTTTTATGGGCAGCTGTCCGTCCTATGTGTGTGTTTGTGTCTGATAAGTGGCTGGGTGTGTAAAATCATGACCCGGCCCCACCCTCCGCCCTGTCACACCTACATTTTGAAATTACAATACTCAATCAGTATACTGCAAAAGGCAAAAAGAAGACATTTAAGAGAGATTTCAAAAGGAGGTCATTTCTATCATGGAGTGTTGCATCATTGCCTTTTCCATCATCACAGGGATCGGTGTTTGTGGGAGGACAGTGGGGATGATGACAAAGAGGCAGCAGCTAAATCAACTGCCACTCTTTATGCTAATTCTATCCATTTTGTTTTTAATGAAGTGATTAGCCGGCAAATGAACGGGGGGTAATTACTCTAATTGAGGAGAATAACAGGAGAGTTCTCACTGCAGTGCACCAATTGTTGCTTTCCGGGGACTTTAATCAAAGCGAGACACAAAAGTATGAGACAAAAAGGCAGGTCTAAAGGAAAAGAGTAGAATAGATTTGAGAGAGCGGGCTGTTTTTTGCATCGTTGAAGAAAAGTGTTGTGGCTGTTGGTAGAGTGAATGGCAGTCGGCAGTAGAGACAGAGGTAAGGAAAGAATGTGTCTTCGTGCACGCTGCTGTCTTTATCACATTCATCTCCTATCTCTCTCATTTCCCACTTCACTGCCGTGTGAAGTCTTTTCTCTCCTTCCGAGAGCCACCTCCCTCTCTTCTCCTCCCGCTGGCCTAGATTCCCAGTCACATTTCAAACTGCATTTGTATTTTCACACAAGACACTCATGCTAGATATTTACAGGAATTAATAGATAAGCAATGTGCATAGAATGTGTGCAAGGCCTAAAGCACAGATCCGATATTTTGACACATCTGATTTTTGTCCCATCTGTTTATGTTCACTTTAGACATAACAGACTGTGTTTATGTTCACCTTTTCAAATGTAAGATAAAATGTTTTTACTAATCACCCGCTGTGATTTTTTTTAATATGCACAATATTAAAGAATGTATTACATTCCAAATTACATTGTGATTGTGATTACATTCAATATTCAAACTTTATAACAGCAGTATTCGATTTAAGTTACTGACTACATTCAAAGTAAATGCAAAAACATAATTTTAGCTGTATGAGATTATTTTTATTCACTTATCCTTACACAAATAGTACAGTGTTTCCCCTATATATGCATTTAGGAGTAGTTCAGTAGTTTCTACTCCTTTTATTCACCGGTTGGAATCCACATGCATTCATTAACTTTACCTTAAAGCTGAAGTGTGTAATTATTTACTCTTAAATTCCAGTTTAAGATGCAGAGTCTGCTATGAGGTTGCCATTATTAGGTTGATTGTTCCTGAAAACTGTGTCTCTTTGTGCTACAAAAATGGGTTTTTTTGGGGCACCTCGACCAGCCTGACATAGCAACATTGGCTCAACCAATGATGAGAGTTTGGGGCGGGACAATTCGCAGACAGGGGAAGCTACTTATCCTCATAATTTTTTTTAAACAATCATTAATATTGCAATAGTATTTTTTCCCATTCATTTTGTCCATTGGGATTTTAAAAAATTGTCATTAAAGAGCTCTAAGACAAGAAACAAACCAACAAGCTCTGAGGTGAATCACAACATTACAAACTCTGATTTGAACCAAAAAAGTATTTGAAAATCAAACAAAAGACAAAGGTACAAGACAATTTCTTAAATGAGGGAATGAACTACTATCCCATAATTAAAAATGATGGAAAATATAAAACTTCTGATTTAAAGTTGTTGATTATAAGTATAGAAACAATATATTTAGATTTTTTAAAATAAAATATTCAGATATATAGAAATATATAAGCAATATGGGAGTGTAGGGAGACCATCTTGATTGCGTCATTCACAGTGCATCATGAAAGTGAATAGTCGCTGCAGGGTTCTTTTGCTGTGATTTGATTGCAACGATTTTCTGATTAATGGATTTTCCCCCTCAGAATGAATGGGTAGTGTGTAGATCTTCACCAGAAATTCTACTATTTAACACAGTAGTTTTTTATTATTATTATTATTATTAAGTTGAAATAATGTGGACTGATAGCTTCAACAGAAGCATATACTGTACCATTGCTTAACAAACTCTGAGTTTATGGTATGTCTGTCTTTAAAGTTTTAAAAAAGTGTTTGTTAAAAATCTATCTATAGAGAAAAAAATTATAGAATTTTTATTTCCGAGACTGATGTGCTCTGTTTCACTGGGTCATGAAATGACCAGCTTTTTAGCTTCAAGAGGAGATTTGAAAGTGTTTAGATAGGTCAAATTACCAAATGTCCAATATGTATCAGATTTAGAAGCACAATTGAGAGTGGCCAAAATCAAATTCCAAACAAATCTGATCTCTATAGTCTACACGCACGCAACATTCTGATCTGCAAAATAAGCAATCAGAATTAGTTGATAACGCAAATGTGGCCTAAGAGAAAGTGCACAAGAGTGCGAGTAAGTGCACATCTAAAATTAATTCTTGAGGCGGTCATTCCTGATAGATGATAGCGCAACAGCGCATTGTTGCACTTTGCCTCAGTCCACTCATACTGGCCTCTTTTTAATTTCATGACATTTCTGTCTGAAAGCCCCAGGCACCAGTGCATTATGAGCCATACTGAATGTTCAATTTCTCTGAGTCACATTTACTACAAACATTCACATTTCACTGGGAAATTAACCCACATTTCAGTGGAACTACATAATAGCAAACATTACCATTTCCCTCCCAATGACTCCATCTGACAGTGTGCCACAGAATTACGCTTCATGACTACTCTACAAATACATTTCAACTTCGCTCCAAATATACACTTCATCACATCAGTTGTTACAACATCACACAGCAACATTAGGGACTTTTTTAACAAAAAAGTCAGACACAATAAACAGAGTGGCTTCTTTTTAACCTTACTGTGAAGTGCAAAATCATATTTGATAATGCTCAATTCTGTTGTTATTTATGATCCCTCATGTCATTCCAAACCTGCATGACTTTTTTCTTCCACAGATAGCAAAGGAGCCTTTTTGTAGAATGGTAGAAACTACAGTCTAAGTTACCATGGAGAAAAAGATGCAATGAAAGAGAATGGTGACTGAGGCTGTCACTCCCTTACAATAATTCTACAATACTTAAAACTTTGAAGAAAGAAAGTCATACGTGTTTGGAATGGCATGAGGGTAATTTTCATTTTGGGGTGAACTATCCCTTTTAGTGGTAAATTTACTGAACAGTTACTCTTCTTTTGCTTCAAGTATTTCAGTGCAAAAACCCTGCATTTTATTCACCATTCAGTCACAGTCCAGTTTAACCAGGCACTATATGAAGTGATGTAGTTCTGCACACATATTTAAATTAAATTATTGTCATTTTTTCAGCTCCTTTCTATGTAAATTAAGATTATTATAGATTGCAGTTTCCATACCAGTATTATTTGCCAGTCACAATTAAGGTTGTGCTATCACCACCTGTGGAAAGCAGGTGGTAAACCGAATATAGTTTGACATCAATGTTTGTGTTTTTTAGTGATAATGGCATTAGTAAATCATCAAATAATGGTTAAATAATAAAGAAGAGCATTATAACCAGTATACTTTACATTTTACCTCCAGCACAATTTCTTTTCAGCATGTTTGCATTATTAACAGATTTGCATAATTCCTTTGGTGAAAAGCGCTCTAAAATAACGCAAACAGCAGATGCATATAAAAGATGCTTTCAGCTGGTGCATATCTTAGTAAATTACAAATACTTTCTCTTTTCTCTTGTTTAGCTACAATGGGGAATCATCTTCTGGCAAACCCTGTGCTGCAGACCCGTACAGGAACCTCACCCTACAACACCCTTCTGGCTGAGACGTTTACCCCACCCTCACCTGGAGTCTTCAACTCCACCGGTGAGTGTGTGCACATTTCATTGTGCCCATTGAAAGAGAATCACAAAGGAGATATCATAAATATCTATATAGTTTCTATACAGCAATTAGATTAAAAGGAGACCAAATTTAGACTTGTACTAGTATACCTCTTCTAGAGTTTTGGATGAGATCTCAACAATGTCTAAAACTGTGCTCAGATTTGCCTAAATAGTTTAAGTATAAATTAAAACATTTCTCATGAAATTTTCCAAATGATCTATGCTATGGGATATTTCACCCAAAAATGAAAATGTACTCACCCTATTTTTTACAAACTTGTATGACTGTCTTTCTTCTATAGAAAACAAAGGAGATTTATTGAGAATTCAAGCATCATTCACCTTTCACTTTCACTGCATATTTTTTCAATATTTTATTCATACAATGACAGTGAATGGTGCTTTATGTTCCATGCAAGAAAAGAAGTCATGCAGGTTTGGAACAACATGATGCTATGAAAGAGTAACCTTTTAGCAATACAATTTTAGTCTGGGATGGGCTTTTTTATTTATATGTCCCCCAGTTTCTTTCTGACACATTGTGTGTGAGTGTCATTGACGTTACATGTGCAACGATACAGTCTGTGCACACTTGTGCATATGCTGTGTGTGTGTGTGTGTGTGTGTGTGTGTGTGTGTGTGTGTGTGTGTGTGTGTGGGTCTGTGCATCCCCTTCTATGTGTGTGTGTTTACACCCTGTCTTTCTGTCAGTGTGATTCAGAGGGCTGGACAGGGGCTCACCGTCTGGCCAGTGTTTTAATCCCTCCTGCTGGAAAGACATATCAGAGCATCGATTAAAGCTAGGCTGTAGTTGAGTGACTGACAGCAGAGCGAGAGAGAAGAGCCTTCCTCAGAGATTTGACACAAAGTATCAGTACGACACTGCCAGCAACGCACACACACATATGGCTGGCCTAGTCGGTATGCTTCACTCTCGTGCTGTACCATTTGCCTCCATGTGCAGATTGAGAGGCAGCGAGAGAGAAAGATATCTGCAGTTCCCATGTCAGTGGGGTGAAATTTAACACAGTGTCTCTGTTGAATATTTTAAACATTCCCTCTCTCTGTGTAATGTGTCGGGCTGACGGTGTGCCGCTTGGCTCTGCTTCGCTGTGAGGACATTTTTAGAATGCTTATGGAGAGGAAGTAGGAGTAGGGCTTCATTAGAATGTCTAATTACTCTCTGCACAGAGGAGTGTTGATTAAAATCATACCGGGCATTAATATTTAAACCCCCGCTTGCCTTGGTCTGTGCCACCACATTCATCTCCAGCGTTTAATACACCCCCATAAGTTAAAAGAATATTACAACATCTCCAGTGTGTTAAAGGGTGTGTGAAATAAACAATGTTTTGTCATTAAGAGTGTGGTGTGTGAATAATGTCTCACCAGAAACACCAAAAAAATTGAGACACTGATCTTAAATTTCATATAACAAAGAATGAAGCACTGTTACTAAACTCCCTAAAAAAAAGAATAATGTACTGTTTCAAACGCCCCAATCCAAAGAATGAGGCACTATTCCTAAACTCCCCAATCCAGAGAATGAGGCAACTGATCTTAAACTTTACAAACCAAATGAGGCACTGCTCCTAAACTTCCCAAAACAAAGAATGAGGTTCTGATCCTAAACTTTCTAAAACAAAGAATGAGGCATTGTTCTGAAACCTCCCAAAATAAAGAATGAGTCACTGTCCATAAACTGCCCAATCCAAATAATGAGGGACTGCTCCTGAACTCCCCAAAACAAAGAATTGGGGATTGACTCCCCAGTTCAAAAATTGTTGCACTGATCTTAAATTTCATATACCAAAGAATGAGGCACTGTTCCTAAACTCCCAATTCCAAAGAATGAGGCACTGTTACTAAACTTTCTAAAACAAAGAATGAGGCACTGTTCCTAAACTGTCCAATCCAAAGAATGATGTGCTGTTTATTCCCCTAACAAAAAATTAGGCATTGTTCCTAAACTCCCCAAAACGATGAATGAGGCTCTGTTCCTAAACGGCTTAATCCAAATAATGAGGGACTGCTCCTTAACTCTCCAAAACAAAGAAGGAGGCACTGTTCCTATACTCCCCAATCCAAAGAATCAGGCATTGTTCTTAAACCTCCCAAAACAAAGAATGAGGTACTGTCCCTATACTCTTTAAAAAAGAAGAGACGCTTTTCCTAAACTCCCCATTCCAAAGATTGAGGCATTGATTTTAATCTTTACAGACCAAAGAATGAAGCACTGTTCCTAAATGCCCCAATACAAAGAATGTGCCACTATTCCTAAACTCCCCAATCCAAAGAAAGTGACCCTGTTTCTATACTCCCCAATCCAAAGAATGAGCCATTGATCAAATACTCCCCATTAAAATTAATGAGGCACTGTTTCTAAACTGCAAAATCAAAAAAATAAAAAGGCACAATTCCTATAATCCCCAATCTCCAAAATCCAAAGAATGAAGCACTGTTCCTATACTCCCCAATCCAAAACAATGTGCAACTATTCCTAAATACCCCAATCCACAGAATGAGGCATTATTTCTAAACTCCTCAATCAAAAGAATGAGGCTCTCTTCATATACTACCCAATCCAAAGAATGAGTCATTGTTTCTACACTCCCCAATCCTCCAAATTCTCCAACTCCAAAATCCAATGAATTAGGCACCGTTTCTCAGCTCACCCCCAAAAAGAATGAGGCACAGTTCCTAAACCTCTGAAAACAAGGAATGAGGCACTGTTCCTATACTTCCCAATCCAAAGAATGAGGCACTGTTCTTGAAATACCTAGAAATGAAATACCTAGAATGAAATACCTAGAACCAAGAAATACAAATGAGGCACAGTTTTCAAATAAAAAAATAGGCACTACTACATTACCTCAACCAAATAATGAGGTATTGTTCTTAAATTCCCCAAACTGAAGAATGACAAACTTTCCCTAAAATCTCTAGGCCAAAGAACGAGGCACTTATCTTAAATTCCCTAAACTGAAAAATTTCCCAACACATCACACTTTCCCTGAAAGAATGAGGCACTATTCCTAAACTCTCTAGATTTAAGAGTAAAGCACTATTCCTAATCTCCTCAAAGCAAAGAATGAGGCACTTCTCCCTAACTACACAAACCAAAGAATGAGGCACTGTTCTTAAATTCCCCAAACCAAAAAATGAAGCACTGGTCCCAAACTACCAAGACCTAATATCGTGGCACTACTTTTGCATTCCCCAACCCCAAGAATGAGGTACTGCTCCTAAACTCCCCAATCCCAAGAAGAGACTTTGACCCTAAACCTCTAGACCAAAAAATTAAGCAATGACCCTAAACTCCCTGGTCCAAGGAATGAGGCATTGCTCTACACTATCCAAACCGAAGAATGAGCCACCGCTGCTGATGTCCTTAGACCAAAAAAGTATGTTGTAAATGCTACAGGTAAACAGATGTGTATGGCTGCCCATGGATGTCCACTGTTGTTCTTTATGTTTGTGACACTATATCCATATAAAGCTCAATGTAGAAATGCCTGTGATGGACTGGCCATCTGTCCAGGGTGTTTCCCTGCCTTCGACTCGAGATAGCTGGTATAGGCTCCAGCACTACCTGTGACCCTGCAGAGGATAAGCGGCTATAGAGAATGGATTGATGGATGTTGAAATGCATTATTAATAATGTTATGTGAAGGAATAAATCACAATTTTCTCATTTCTATTTCATTTTCCCCTCATATGGCCTCACCGTGGACACACAGGAACTTTCCGTGACCCAAGTAAGACTTTTTTACTCTGAGATTTATAGCTCTTTTGGGTATTGTATTGGATAATTTTGCTAAATTATAACCTCTTCACGTGTGCAATGAAGCCATGTTGTCTCTGAACAAATTGTATGTCCCTTGCAATAACTTGTCTGTCCATAAACCTATTAATCTTGCGATGGAAGTTGCTTTCCCCGTTAATTTAATCCAAGATTCCATTGCCTTGAATCCCCATCAAGATTGAAATATGTACTGAAGTGTTCACTTCTCTGTTGTCTTTCTCAATGGCTTACCTCCTCTCGTTGTCCTCCTCAACAGAGAGCACACTGTCTAAGAATCGAGATCATGGAGGCATGGAGACACTACCTCTAAATGGAAACTTCAACAATAGCTATTCTCTGCGCACTGTTGGGGTTACTGGTGGTCCCGGCGGCAGTTGTGACTTCCTGGGAGGCGGAGGTGGGGATAGTCCCCCTCCCCTACTCAACCCGCGGGGCTCAGAAATCCTCGGCGGCATACGGAGAAACCTCTCAGATGCAGCGGCATTTGAGAAGATGATCATCTCGGAACTAGTGCACAATAATCTACGTGGTGGTGGGACTGGGGGTGGAGACATAACATGTGGCAGCCTGGCCAGAGGACATGGCCACAAGGGAATGGGGCAGGGTGGAGGTGGGGCCGAGCCGACAATAGGCTTGGAGGATGACAAGGACTTTCGTTCAAGAGAAATGCGCCAGCGCACGCCGCAGGACGTGGAACTACTGTACAAAGCACTCGAGGAGCCCCTACTCTTACAGCGCGCCCAGTCGGTGCTCTACCAGAGTGATGCTGAGGAGTCCGAAAGCTACACAGCAGACCTGACTGAGAGCTTGGGCCACAGCGTTCACAGCGGCCAAAATGCTGCTGGCCAGGGCCACAGCGGAGCCCCTGATTCGCCTATGCGAGACACCCTTTACACCAGCAAAACCAACCTGCGAGATTTGCCCTACCCTGACAGCAGCCGGAACCTCTAGATGTGGTTCCACGCTCGGCCCAGCCTCCAGAAGAGCTGTATTACAGCTCGGGCCGGCCCGCTATAGGCTCCCGCGGAGCCCCCATGCAGACCTTCTATCAGGCTCCTCCTAGGAGACCTAGCACTGAAGCCCACCCCGCCCCTCCCGAGCCCCCCCACAGTGAGGGAGATGGACAGATGCAGTTGGTCACCAGCCTGTGACCATGAAGAAGAGGTGGAGGAGGAAGAGCGCTACAGGGTTTGATACAAAGTGCAGAAGATGATGGACTCCTCTCCTGTCTCTAACACCCTATTTATGTCTGGTTGCCTTTTTAAACTTTTATTTGTTTTGAAGTGAGAGTTAAGGAAAGCCTAAACAGGGAGAACAAGAGAGAAGTTTGTCTCCATTGCAGCAACCTCTCTGAAGTGCTGTTTAACCACTTTCTCTCATCAGTATCATGTTCCACTAACTCCCAAACCTGACACACACATACAAAAACAGTAAGTCCAAATATATGCCTTCTCTCAATGGACCTCTTTTCCTTCAGCTCTCTCTACTTCAAGAATATCCCCAACCATTATAGCCCTGTCTCTATTTTTGTGTTAATTTGATGTCAAGTCTTTAAAAAAAATTCATTTTGTAGCTCCTTACCTTTTATTTTCTTTTCTCTGTCTTTCTTTTTCCATCATTAATTGATGAGAGTTGTTACGCAAGGAGATGGGGATATGCCATTATACTGCAAAGTGACAAAATCTCTCTTAAAGCTCTTCAGTGTTGCCAAAAATAAATGTTTTTGAGCCAGAACACAAACTGGAATCCACACACTCACAGAAGTGCTTGTTACTGAACATCAAGAGTGTGAACACATATACGGAAAACAAGGACTATTGTTCAGAAATGGGTAGCAGGAAGCTGCCTCAGTGGAGTTGCCTTTAATTCTCTCTGAATTTACTCTTCTGTACAGAACAACCACAGAAACCGGGAACTGAGGGGAAGGGGGGACACAACTTATCTTGAAATTACTTTGCAGTCCAGAGTTGGACTGTGAATGGGACGTTTTAGAGTTTTGTTCTGATTAAAGGGGGCGGATTAGGGACTGAAACTGCAATCGGAATCACTGATGGATATTTTAGGAGAACGTGCTGTATCACCTGTGTGTTATTGTGGCTAGAATAATTTTTTTGCTACTTCTTCAGCTGAGTCAAACTTCTGTACATATACTTAACACATGAAAGCAAGTCTTATTCTACTCGTCTCCTGTACATAGATAAACCAGATGAACAAAAGCAACAAAAAAGTATCAAATACTATGAAAACATTTGTTGTAATGCAACAGAAATTGAAAATAGTTGAAAAATAAAGATGTTTTTTAAGTTTGTGACTTGAGCGACACTGCAAATCTCTCTCTCCTTCTTTTGCTCTCTCCGGCCCTCATTGGCTCCTGCCCCGGAGCACCGTGGTGCCAGGATATCTAATTGTCTGCCAAGAGACAGTCAGAGAGAGACGGAAAGATTGAAAGAGAAGGATTTTACATGAAACGAGAGTAAATCCTGGCACATTTTTTATGTAATATATCCCATTACATGTTGGTAATGTGTGACCTTCAACATTTCCTGACAGGAAGTGCTTGACATGAATTAAAAGGGGAATACACTGTGCAACAAGGTTGTACTGGTGCAATGTGGAGTGATTGACAGCAGCCATAATGTAGTGCTGGTTATGTTTTATCTGGCAGGGTGTAATAGATATCAGATGACTAGATGTATAGAATATAAGATATTTATACAAACAAAAATCAGAGGTGCACATCCATGAATATTTCAGTCGCAAACACTAGATTGTATTTGACTGTTTTTACTTACCAAGATCAGCTTTTATTTCAGTTGATGTAAATTTATTAGTCTCTGAATGTGAACATTTGGATGACCGTGAACCAGAGTATGTTTGTGAGTATTTAAGAGGCTATTTTTACTGGGTTAGATGGACCCACATTAGATGAACAGGAGGCAGAGTAAATCTTTATCTATAGAAGAGCTCGGTAGAAGCTTCAAAGACTTTGTTAAAGGTATTTTAAATGTCGTTATTTTGCCATTCAGGGACAGTGGAAACTTAGATACACAGATAAACAGAATTAGCATTCATCAGGTAACAGCAACATCTGACCAATGAGACGCAGCATTTGTGGGTAAGTGTGCTCATATGCAAATGAGCTTCGTAACCTATTAAACAAAAGAGAGGTACTGTATTCATGAGTGCTCTGCCCTTTTGAAGTCTGCTCAATCTTCAAACTCTTTTTCATCTTTGATGTTTTATTTATTAATATTTATTTGTCTATTTTGATTATTTATGCACTTATTCTTTTATTTAAGTGTGGTTTTCATTCCACAGTGTGTACAGATCATATGTGGGGATGATGAGAGATGGAGAGAGAGAAAGAAATAGAGGGAGCGAGCAGAGGGGAATATACATGTTTAATGCAAGTCAGCGGAAGAGGCGATGTCAGAGCCACATTTGCTAGGCTCGGCCTGGCTCAGCGAGGGCTCCGTTTTAGAGCTCAGAGGACATGGCAGCTCTGCTACATTCGCTGTCAGAGGTGGATAGCAGTGTGCATACCAAATTAACACAATATCATTCAGTCAATGAACTGAATATTCTTTCTCCCTTTCCTTCTCTCCCTGGGTTTTGTGCCAATTATAATGGTGTTGAGAATGCCTTTTAAATTCAAACTGAATTCCTGAATTTGAATTGAGGTAGCAAACAGGATACAGAATTGTAATTCGAATTTAAAGAAGTCGAATTTAAAGAAATTCATATAACTGCTTTACGCAATAATACATAATAAATATGTTATCATACATACAACTTATGGGCTACTTCCAGAAATATTTCAATTAATTATCAATTATTGAAATTCTGCCTATAGACATTTTTAATAAATATAGATAAATTGGATTATATTTTGTTAATTAATTTTAATTTGATGGACCATCATGGGAGAACACTTAATTTCCCAGAATTTACTAATTATATAATACAATTAATAGATTGAAAAGATTTAAAAATGAAAAAAATATTTTGGTAACACTTTGCAATAAGGTTGTGTTTGTTAACTAGGGCTGAAACGATTAGTCGATGTTATCGACTATAACTAAGTTTCCATCCAAGGGTTTTTTTGCAACAATAAGTGAAGTGCATCAAAAAGTTTACCGATATAGCTGATGGACACACAAATTATCGCTAAAAGTGTCAACATAATATTTTTCCGTTTAACTCTAGTGCATAAACTCTATGTCGATACTTCAAATGTCAAGAAAAGCTGGTTTTGAAACAAATGAGAAAATTGGCATTAACACAAACATATAATGTCACATGACAGATTTTAACCCAATCGTTAGCCTGTGTTAATCATGACGACAAGGTATACACGAAAGCCAATTAAATGTACGTGAAGCATCACTCGCACTGTTATGGATTGGTCTTAACAGCATACCTGCACAGATCCGATGCTGCAAACACATCTGCGTCATGACACTTCCAGGAGTGCCAAAACAAATATCCCATTTAATGGAAACAGGCAGAAGACAGAAAATTTTGCAAACATTTCATTTACGCATTTTTACTTTGTTGATAACAAAACAGTGTAAATGGATGGAAACTAGGTTAATTCATTGACAAATAGATGTTTGATCTAATTTAAATTAACATGATATCACATTAAACTCTAATGAGGGCAAGCCAGAGGACCAACCAACCGCAGCTTGCCCCAGATTGAGGAGAGGAAGAAAACACAGCTCAAGTCCAGACTTTCCAAACAGCTTCAGATGACGTAGATCGCAAAGTATTAGGAAATTAGGCAAAAATACAAAATAATTAAATGCAGAAGCACTCTCGCTGCAAAATAATGCAGAGCCGGAGCTGCCATTCTAAATAAGCAAAAATTGCATGTTGGAGCATCTTAAAGAAAACACCCCATCGTTATATCTTTAATGCATCCTTTATTAAAGTTCAAATAATAAAGATGCACGTCATCTTTATTAATAATGTCAAGCAAAGAGGCACTGAGTTTGAGAGTAAGCCTTAAAATATATCCACAGGTACACCTCAAATTGAAAGAAGTTAGATGTAAACTTCTGACCCACTGGAATTGTGATATAGTCAATTAAAAGTGAAACAATCTGTCTGTAAACAATTGTTGGAAGTAGATGTCCTAAACAACTTGCCAAAATTATAATTTGCTAATATTAAATCTGTGGAGTGGTTAAAACATTCAAGACTCAACCTAAGTGTATGTAAACTTATAACTTAAACTGTAATATATTATATTTGTTAAGGATTTTTCAATATTTTTAAATGGAAAGCCAGACAAAAATTTTAAGAATCATTATATTAGTCAAATATCAATATAATCATTTGTTGCTGCCCTGTTGTTAGTTAACATCACCTAACAATAATCATGGTTAATGTTCATTTCTATTATACTATAAAAAAAAATACATTTAAAAGCAGGATATGTTAACATAGTTAATGCAATATGAACTAACTTGAACAATGAACTGTAGTATTTAGATAAATTAACATTAATTAAAAAAAAATGCTGTGAAAATGGAGGCAAATAGAACCTTATTGTAAAATGTTCCCCTTATTATTATTATGTACGAATCTGAAAACAATGTGGTGGATATATTGTGGTGCTCTATCAGAAAGCCTGTTTGTTGTTAATTATTTAGTTAGTATTGAAATTAGTTAGAAATAAGAAAAATATTTCTAATCAGTTGTATTCTACATATCAGGCATTTTCAGTCCAAATTAATTATGTCATGTGCTGTTTTGTGAATTGCAATTCAATATATTCCTCTTCCTGTTACTCCATTTCAAATTCCAATTCAATATCCTGTGGGACTTGGCTAATTCAATTCAAATGAAAACTCATGAATTGAAAGGAAGCCAGTTCTAAAATTCTTCATTTTGCTCAGCCCTGATCTCTCTCCTGTAAGTCTTCTAATGGGACATGTGTGCAATCCGTTGTATGGTAACTTGTACTGATTTACACCGGTTCAGTATGTTTGCTGGTGCATTGTCCTGGCTAGCAGGGTGGTTAATGCGTCCGCTCCTATATTTAGCCAGAGGCATGTACAATCAGCTTTTCTTTAAAGCAATGACCTGAACAATACTTTTTCCCCTTGCTTTTCTTGCAAAATATTTTTTCCCATGTCGTTGAGTAGGACCAGCGTCGACTGGTCAGCAGGTTTGACCGTTTGAATGTATTGTCATAACACCATTGTGAACTGGCTCTCTGTGGTTAGTATGCCCTCTAAGGATATCTGGTCCTGACTCAAGGCCTTTTGCCCACCTGGCACAGCACGCTGCTGTTTTACCCTCTTGCCCTACTGCATTGCCCGGGGGGAGAGACTGTTTACCTTCCTTCCAACCTAGAGACACCCAATGTGTGTCACGTTTCATGCATCTCTCCACTTTCTTCCCAAGCTCATTTTTTATTTCCTATCATCCCAACCCAGCTAGATAATTTTCTCACGTCCTGTTTAGCTCAACAAACTGTTTTCATGTGGCTTTTGTAGCGAAGCATTAATATGGGAAGATTTGTTATTTTAGTCAAAGGATTTGTTTACACAGAACAGAAGGGATATTATAGTAGTGTTGAATATGGTGAAAATGACAGTGATTATGCACTGTAGTAAACTGCTAGACTAAAGCCTGCTCCGTGGGACTGCTACCACCTCCAAAATCCCCATACAACCTCTGATTATCATAATAATACTGAGAGCTATAATCTAGCGGAGTCAGCCCACCATGAGGTCGCTCTCTAGGTTTCTTCCTTAGTCTCTTCACCCCTCTCGCTCTTTGAGAGCACTTGTATTCGCTGTTTCTCAGATAAGAAAGGAGTCACACTGTTCAGTTCTCCATATTGGCCTTGTTTTCTTGTCTTCATGTTGAAACGGAGAGCCAGTGCATGAGTAGATGCCGGATTAGCAGCCCAGACAAAATCGATGATTTACGTTTTATGTGCTGATTTAAAGTATTATGAAATTAGCCAACATTTGCAAAAAAGTTAGTTTTCTTTCATGTGTTGATGTTCCTATTGAAACAGAAAGTTGGGGCGGGATTTACAAAGGGTCTGTCCCTTTTTTTAATAGCCAATAGCCTTTAGTTTATGTCACAGCCATGAACAACGATTTGCTATTGCTTGATGAAGACATTTGATATTAGGATGTGGGGCATTCTCATTCTGGTCACCTTTTGATTGGACAATAATTTCTCCTGAAGAGAAAGATGCGTTTAAATACATACTGCTTAAGTTAGTTATGTCAACTTTTAGGAGGACACTATCATATACACTCCCTGAGAACTTTATTAGGAACACTATGGTCCTAAAAAAAGTGTCCATCTTGGTCTTCTGCTGTTGTAGCCCATCCACTTCAAGGTTTCGTGTTGTGCATTCTCAGATGCTATTCTGCTCACTACAATTGTACAGAGTGGTTATCTGAGTTACCATAGCTTTTCTGTCAGCTCCAACCAGTCTAGCCATTCTCAGTTGACCTTTCTCATCAACAAGGCATTACATCCACAGAACTTCCGCTCACTGGATGTTTTTTTTTTTTGGCACCAAAAAAAAAAACTCGAGACTGTTGTGCGTGAAATTTCCAGGAGATCAGTAGCAACAGAAATACTCAAATCAGCCCATTTGGCACCAACAATCATGGTGTGGTCGAAATCAATGAGATCACATTTTTTCCCCATTCTGATGGTTGATGTGAACATTAACTGAAGCTCCTGACCTGTATCTAGATGATTTTATGCATTGCACTGCTGCCATACAATTGGCTGATTAGTTAATCACATGAATATGTAGGTGTACATGTGTTCCTAATAAAGTTATCTGTGAGTGTGCGTAGATGGCCTCAAAGCAAAAAGACATGGATTAATACCACAAAACCAAATGTCTTTAATAATGAAACAAAGGGTGCTGGATGTGTAAAACTTTGTCCACATGCACATTAATTTTATTTGTATTTTTTTAACTATTCATTTAGATAGTTATGCCTCTCATCCACACTAGAAGGGCATTTTCCTCCACCGAAAATGGAGCATTTCGAAAGCACTCTTGATTAGATACATACTTTAGAATGTGTTGACTTTAGGAAACTTAAAACAGAGTTTAAAAAAATTTAAATGGATTAGTGTGGATGTGGCCTTTGTGACTGAACGCCATTCAAATGATGTGGAATTATGGGAGTATACTGAAGATTCATTGCTGGCTTGCAGATGAGAGAGGAATCATATAAGTCTGTCTTCCAGACACCCATATCTGTCCCTCTCTACATAGGTGCCATCACACAGCTCTGAACTCCTGTGATCTGACAATCTGTCACCCTGCTGTCAGCCCTATCCTCAGCGTGGGCCTGACACCAGAGAGCCAGAGTCATGACCTCCGATCATGAGCTGACCCTCTCTGTAGCACAGGAGCTTTGCTTTTAGAGCCACATGTTGCCTTGATGTCCAGCTACTGTAGAAGGACAGAGATTATAAAAAAGAGAGGGAGAGAGATGAACAATTAATTCATTCATTGCTGTCAAAAAAACAGGAAAGCATAAGACCTGGGCCTCGTTTCCCAAAAGCATCGTAAGCCTAAGTACATCATAGAATCCATCTTACGATCTATCTTAATTTTGCGGCCCGTACAGTGCTAAGAACATCGTAAGGACTTATGCAGACACCTGCAGGACAATCACGAAATTACACCTGATACAATTTAAATATCAATAGCTACACTTTATGCTCATTTAATATCAGTATACATACATATGTTTTGTTTTTCACCGACAAGGCTCATAGTAATAATAACAATAATAAACGCATAAAATGGTTAGTCAATATTGGTTGAACCAATAATTTAATAAGTAAACAAATAAAGTTATTTGTGGACTAGTTGGAAATAACAATGTGATGGCATGATTGTTGCAGAGAACTGTAAAAATTACAATCAGAGAGAGAAGAAAAAATGTAAATAACTTGCTGCCGTGCAGGAAAATCATCCTTACAGTATATTGGCTCCTCATCCTTGTCTCCTCTTCCTCTCTGACACCTAAGGGCTCTCTCGCCCACACCATGCATTGTGTAGTACCGTCTGCACATTTTGTGTAGTATTGCTGTTACCGCTATCACTTTTGTGAGTACAGAGCAGATCTCCCTTTGATTGGTGAATGTCCCTAAAGAACAGCTTCCACGCGTCTCCTTATTTTGCGCTCTGCAATGACACAGTGAACCTCGTTCTATTCAATTAATGCTTGTGTCATTAACAGGACCATTCACAGGGCCTCCGCTGTCTTCACTGATCCTGGAAGATTTAATTTCAACCCACAGAGCAAATTTTTAAAACAAAATATTAAAATGCACATCTGATGAATGAGGAATAAATATATAGTTCTGCACAAAACAATTGCAAAACAAAATGCAATTATATGGTGAATTATGTTGTACATTAAATAAAATATTTTAAAATATTTCCAGCAAGCTAAATTACAATGACATTAAATTACATAATGAAGTTGCAAAGACGAGTAACACTATACGGTCACATTTCAGCACTTCACATTTACGGACAGCGTCTCTCTCTTAATTAGCACTTAAAGCACACCCTTGCACATTCATGTTAAGTAAAATTTTGGGAAACGCACGTAAAAAATAACGAACGTCTGTAAAATCGCTCGTAGAAAACGATCTTAACCGCTAAGATCAATCGTTATTGGGAAAAGAGGCCTTGGGGAATGCACCCCACCTGCTCCGCTGTGCAGTGCCTGACAGGCAAAGAGAACCCATGGGGTTATCTGACATCTTTTATTTGGATCTCTCAGTCACTGAAAGATCCTCTAATGCTGAACCATTTTAACACCACCTCAGCCACATACATCAAAGAAATGTAAACAGAAATTGCATTTTTTCCCAACCTGATCATATTAACATTACTTGACAGTGGCAACTTTTTTCAAAACTAAATTCTTCACTTATTACACGTTTTGCTGCAGTTTCCCAGTAAAATGTCTAGCGGGGACATCAAAAGTGAAATGGTGACGTATTCAGATGATGTTTTTTAAGGTGAATATTATATATTATTATGTTTAAAAGAGTAAAAACCTACTTTTGCCTAAACCTAACCAATAGTGTCCGAAAGGATAAATGAGAGATGTACAAATCCGAAATCCAACCCTAAACTGACATCTAAACTTAACCAATATTGTCCAAAAAAGCAAATACGACAAATTTCCTGAAGCAATCACGTCATTTCGTCTCACTTCTGACACCACGGCACCCAATCATAAATCTCACAGTTGTTGTAGCACCTCTTCTGTTAATTTTACCTGGAAACTCCTGCAAAACTTTTGCAAAAATGTAGTTACAGTAATGTTCATTCTATGAGACTAGGTTGTTTCTTCCAGTATAGATCATTTTGTTGATTATAATGGAAGCAGTTTAGTTTTGTTGCATTAGTCTCTGATGAAAGTAGTTCCTGTTTTGAGACCAGAGAAAAAAAATAAAAGGAAAGAAAAAAGAAATACGGTTCTGAAAAATTACCTCCGGGTTTTTCCAGCCCAGAACTTTTTCTTCAGTGGAAACCAGTGGAAGTGGACAGGATTGAGCACAAGTTCCGGCACTAGCACTGTGCCGGTACATTTCGAATGGAAGGAACAGGCAAACAACTTGACTGTTTTAAACTGACTTAAACACTAATAAAATAGTATTATTCTGTTGTTGGTCTCTTGTTGTGTGTCTGTGCTAGAAACAGCACATGTAACATAGTTTTAAGAAATATGTTAGACTGTGACATGAGCCCAGTGGGGAGGTTTGTGCTATTAACCTCCTAAATGTACTTCAGTCTTAAACAATGACTCGGTCAAGCAGGGCGAGACCAGAACACAGAGCTCTGGGAAAAACACATTCTGAAAACAGTGTTCCTACTGAACCTTAATCACATAATGCAAACACCTGACTGAGGTATACAGTTTTTAGTACTCTGTACAGATCTTATAGGGAGGGAACTTTTACATGTTTAAGTTTGTCCAATTTAAAGCAAGCTGGGCTTTTAGGCATGCCTTTCAACAGTATTTTTCATATCAATGCTTGACAGGAAACTGGTAGAGGTCCTTGTTTACTCTGTCTTGTTCTGGGTTGAGCCAGCTTTCTGGAGGTATAATGGGTGTGAACTGGTCTTCTAAAAGAATCACCACCTTTTGTTCAGGTACATATAACAGGTTTCTTTAAAGGGGAAGTGTGTCATTTCTGTGCTACTAGTAGCACGAAATGAAATTGCAATCTGTTTGTTTTGAATTACATTTGCCTCAACCAATGGCATGAGTGAGAGAAGGAACTAACTAAGTGTTTTAAACTTTGAAACAATCATTATTTTTGCAATTCTGTTTGCTAATGCAAGTAGTGCAGCAATTACACACTTCCTCTTGATTTATAGTTGTGTGCATTTCCTGTCATTGGGTTTTGAGAAAGAGGGCATGGGGCAAGGTCACCCTAGAATGTATTAGGCCTTCTTGAGATGAGCTGGCACAGACTATCATACAAGTGTGTTGTTATGAGATTTGGCAGTATTAAAAATTATATAAGAGAATCTGATTGGAAGTGCATGGAAAGAGTGTGTGTGTGTATGTGGGGGGAGGGGGTGGGGTGGGGGGGTTAATCCAGGAGAATGACCTGGTTAGGTGTAATTTTTCTATTTTCTTTTTTTGTTCTGAACTCACTGTTTCTATTAAAGAATGATATGTGTTTAATTTCTCACAGTCATTGCTTTGACAGTTGTCTGGGCCAAAGAGGGATGGTTTTATGTAAGCATTTGCGTCATTGCAGGTCAGTATGACCCTGTATCAGCACATATTAATAAAAAATAACTAAATCAACATTGGTCATTTAATGTGTATTTTTGTGGTAACTTGGAAAGCACACACTCACTGTAAAAAATGTCAGGCATTCAGGTGTTATCTTTCGCCACCAATTTCTATCTAATGGAATAGATAGAACTGCATAGAGCGAAAATGTCCTGTTGTTACCTTGAGCTATTTCTACCTGATATGACACTTTCAATGTTGTTACCTAATCTAGTCAGTTTGAGTCATTCACATTAAATTACATTTTGATTTCAATAAAACCATTTAATTTACATATTACCATAGAAAACACATTTTTATACAGTATTATTAACGACAAAAAATAACAAAAAGAAAAAATTGGCCCTTATTTGTTTGCTCTTTTTATAAATTGTATTTGTTTTCATTTTACTCAATGATAGCATATTGTTTGTAAATATAGTATCTGAATTTTGAACAGACTTATTGGCAACACTTTACAATAAGGTTCCATTTGTTAACATTAGTTAACATGAACTAACAATGAAGAGTAAAGCATTTATTAATCTTGCTGAGTGTAAACGCTGAAGTGACAGCCATAAGCCATTACATTAAGTTTCTTGAAAACTGTAAACACTGTGTCTCTTTGGCACTATGAAAATTCCTGTGTTTGTCCTGAATGATCCACCTCAAGAGAGAAAATAGGAGGGTTGTATTAAAAAAGCTGTATTGAAAACAATGTTTATTTGTACAAGTCCTATTGTACAAGTGGTGGTGCTATTGGCACAGAAATGACATACTTTAGCTTTAAATTTCAACATACAGGAATACATTTTTAAAATCAAAAGTTGTAAATGTAACCATTAGTTCATGTACTTTGAACTAATATGAACTAACAACAAAACATTTAATTTTTTATAAACTAACATTAACAAAGATGAATAAATGCTGTAAAAATATATTGTTCATTGTAAGTTCATGATACCTAATGCATTGTCTAATGTTAACGAATGAAACCTTATTGTAAAGTGTTACCGAATTATTTAAATTATTTGGATAAAGTTCGAAAAAATCTGTTGTTTCAGCTCAGCTGTTTTTGGGAGAGTGACCATAGGCTCTTGCACCAAATGTTTAATTATGTGGGCCAGGTTAAGGAGGCTAATGTGGAGCATAAATTGTTGATAATTAATAAGGGTTATAGTTGTGTATACAGTTCTACCTAGTTTTACCCATTCTGTTTTGCGTTCAATTATTGTCTTTTATTTTAAGTCACAATCATGGAGAATGAAGATTAGTGTTCCTTCTAAATAAGTTAAAACTACACTATGTAACTTTTGGCCCTCTAGTACCTTTCATGTTCAACTGGACCCTACTGGACTGTACACTGAAGTTGAAGTAAATAGAGATAGCAAAGATTATATAAGGCTTATGTATCACTGAGCACTTTATTAGGAACACTATGGTCCTAATAAATTGCCCATTGTTGTTATGAGTGACCGTAGCGTTTCTGTCAGCTTGAACCAGTCTGGCCATTCTCAGTTGACCTCTCTCATCAACAAGGAGCACATGTACGTCCACAGAACTGTCTCTCACTGGATGTTTTTTGTTTTTGGCACCATTCAGAGTAAATTCTAGAGACTGTTGTGCGTGAAACTCCCAGGAGATCAGCAGTTACTCAAACCAGCCCATCTGGCACAAACAATCATGCCACGGTCGAAATCACTGAGATCACATTCCCCCCCCCCCCCCCATTCTGTTGACTGATGTGAACATTAACAGAAGCTCCTGACCCGTATCTGCATGGTTTTATGCATTGCACTGCTGCCACACGATTGGCTGATTAGATACTCGCATGAATAAGTAGGTATACAGGTCTTCCTAATAAAGTGCTGAGTAGGTTAAATGAACATGATTCGATTTTGTTGGATTTACTCAATATAATTAATCTCTTTTTACAATAAAAAACAAATGTTGTGTATTTTCAACTCATGTCTTAATGGGTCATGAAACACAGAAACACATTTTTGGAGATGTTAACAGTTATTAAAAAGTTAGATTGCACATCATTGAAAACAATAACAGCTCTTTCAGGTCAATTGTATGTTGTTGTTATAATTTTTGCCATTTTTTTGTCTCCAGTTTCAAAATGAAAGTTAAAGCAATTTCACAAAATGTAAGGTATATGCATGAAATCTAAGATGTGATTGGTTAGAGAGTATGTGTCTAGGTCATTAGATTCTGAGCATTTCTCTACTCTATGTATGGCTTCCATCCAATCACTGTGCTGCGTTATGCATGGGATTCTATAACCGCGTTGAATTCCACATTATGCCACAAATGGTATCGATTGAGCTTAACTTGTATTGAACGCAGAATATTCCTTTAACCAGCATGTAATTAATGGTTAGTGCTGGCCAAGCTGGTGGGCTAGCAAAGTCATGCTTTTCACCTATGAAACCTTTCAGATGAAGTTAGTTGAGAAGCCTAGTTGGGACACCAGCATCCCAGCATCCCATGCTAGGGCATTAGCAAACAAACATAATAAAAGCTGGCGACCAGTATTGCTTGTCTTTTCAGCAGGGATATCATATGTGTGAATTTCTTTTGCCATGAATTTAATTCATTTTATATTTAAATAATTTCTGACCAGCTCTGATTTTTCTGGTCTCTGATCTACTTTTTTAAATAGTCTTTTCTAACCATCCATATCTAGAACCAATATATCATACAGACATGGACGTGGGCTCCATTAACTTGTGGAAGTCTACATAACTCCAACAAAAGGTATCTAATGTATCTATCTAGTTGCAATTCTGTCTGGTGTCACAAGAGGCGCAGATATTACAAACTTCACCTAATAAGTCATTTGTAATAACTAATAGGCAGTTTTTTAGTTAATTATAGCACAGTAGCAGTAGAATCACAAAGCTTTGCTATGTGAGGTTTTTAAACTCTTTTAACAGCGGTTAGAGGTGATGCTTACAAAGGAAGTGAATTGTGGGGAATTTGAGTGGTGTCCTATAGGACATCGTCACCAGAACAGCCTATAATACATCAGGATATATACCCCAGAGAGAGGGCTTATGTTATTGCCACCATACATTTATTTGAATTGTTTGATGCCTTTTAAATATGTATAAGTTAGTCAAATAACAAACACTTTTATAGTCTGACACCCAGTGGAAGGGTGTTCATTCGCATCTAAATACATTCCTTGTTTTAATGCAGGAAATGAATATAACTCTTGAAGCGCTAAAGCCCATAGTTGATTCGTTCATACGAGCACCAGCAGGTCATCCTATTTCACAGAATCGCTACATTTAACTCACAGAAGACGAGAATGAACCAGCCAACCAGCCTCTATTCACTTTTACATGCTCCTTTGAACTGTGAAGATGAGGCATCAGAATTTTTATTTATGTGTGTGTGTGTGTCTGTTTTTCCCAAAGGCGGCTGGTTTCTGCCCTAAAAAATTCATGCAAACAGCAAAAAAAGGAGGCTGAATAAACAGAAAGTGCTTTTGTATGCATCCAGCGCCTACTCATACTACATTATGAGATGGCCACCACCCACCTTGGATCAGGAACAAAGAGGTCCATTTTAAAGCAGATAGGTTTGTTTGGGTGTAAGATCACATATTTTTTAGTTAATAAAGGTACATGCAAGCTTAAATATGTAATGTGGATTGATGGTGAAATAGAAATAAGAAAATGATAGAATGTGACTTCAGAAAGTGTTTTGGTGTGTGTTTCAGGGAGGGTGTTTGAGAGTGTGTATTTTTGGTTGTGTCATTATATTTTCATGGTCCTCCCCTGAGGCTGTTATCTGCTGAGTCTGGTCACTGTCTCATCTCAGTTACGTTTAGCTGTAAGAGGCCTAAGAGCTTTTTAATTTGTTATCTCGTTCATCCGCTCCCTGTTACACACAGTGGCTCTGATTTACTAAAGGTTTGAGTGTATAAAAACACATCCAAACTTGTTAGCTTGCAAAAAAATTAATAAATGTCTGAGCTGATCTTCTTACAGTACATAGTCTACTGAGGATACCATATTTCAAATGCACAAAATAGATTTTTTTAATCACTTATCTTCAATATAGAACTGGATTACTGTTGATGTCATAAAATGCCACCATATTGCCATGCCTAAACATTCCAGTGTGCCTATTGATTAAATAGAAAATCATCTAATTTCATTGAGTAGACATTAGTCATTTAATCCACACTTGAATACCTGAAATCAGCCCATAAAGCCTTACAATGCAAACTTCCTATGCATGTAATTATTTATTTAGAATCTGGAATTTTTCCCACTTTTCCAAAGCCTGTGGGAAAATACACACCAAAATATTCCGTGAGCGGCACCTTGTTGATGAGAGAAGTCAACAGAGAATGGCCAGACTGGTTGGAGCTGACAGAAAGGCTATGGTAACTCAGATAACCGCTCTGTACAATTGACTGTACATAACACTTCAAACCTTGAGGCGAATGGGCTACAACAGCAGAAGTGTTCCTAATAAAGCGCTCAGAGAGTGTATACAGTATATGCTGCTGTAATAACCAATATTAGGGTTAAACAAAGGGAGGACAATGAAATCTCTTATATACAACTGTAATTATTATATAATTAACCAGAGGCTCTAACCAAAGAGACTGCATTCAGTGTCTGCACACGAGATTGGTAATTAGTGAATATTAATCAGAAAACAATAGGATACTGAAGAAGAGAAATCCACTGCTCTTTACTGGATAACTTTAACTTTAATAAGTCCTCTAAAATGTAACACAAAATTAGGCTTAGCAAAAAAAAGAACTGTATTTCTCATTTTAAATTAGAGACCTAATTTCAGTCAAACTCCAGCAGCATCGAATCAGAATTAAAGTATTCAGTGGAGACAAATGGGGGAAAAGTTCATTTCACTTTTACTTGTTATATTGTAACATTTAACCTTTACTAAAACACCACAAAATATTATTTTAATTAGGGCTGTCAATCCATAACAATTTTAAATCAAACTAATTGCATGATATGCCTGTTAATCACAATGAATCGCATATAGATATTTACTCCCAAATAAATATTATTTTATATATAATTAAAAAAAAAAAAAATAAATATATATATATATATATATATATATATATATATATATATATATATTATAGCTTTTCCACAAAAAGTGTCTTTAAAGTCGAAATGTTGTTTGTTGTTAAACATAACCCTATTATTGGCCTACATCTATGTCTGAGCTATTTTTAACTGTTGGTCAGTACTGATGGGTCGCATTACATTCTTGGTTTGTAACTTGTAATGTAGCATAGCTGAGTTTAAATTATGAGTAGCTTTAAGTGTGGCAAGAGACAGTTTTGAAGTAGCTTCCTCAACACTGGTCTAGTTTGAATTATTTGTAGTTCTGCCTGTTCCCACAAAAGAGTAAAAAGGTCACTATTAGCCTCAAGAGCAAAGGGTGTCCAGTCATGTACAACTTTCACTTTTCATGTATCCATTCTTAGAAAATGTAGAACATGAAAAACATATGATGGCACACGAGAAAATCACTGCTCTCCAAAAGAACATTAAAGCATTGTGTTCAGCCTTTTTCTGCAGTAATGGGAGAAAAGATACGAATATCTGGCAATCACTGAGGGAACAATGCATTCCAGATTACACCAAGAATTTGACATGAGAATGTCAGGATATCTGTACCCTGAATGTGAGTCATCCAAGACACCGTGGTAAATATACACCCAAAAATAACCTTAACCTGCCTGAAATGTTGTGGCATGACCCGAACTGAGCAGTTCAGTCAAGACAACCTCCAAAATTGATTTGAGCAGTTTTTCTGTGAAATGGACCAAAATATCATCCAACATGCCAGATGAAAGGTATAGGAAATATGCTTTAAAACTGCAGCTTAGATTTTTTTTTTTTTTTATTATTATTGGGATATATTCTGAGACTGTTTTTATTCACAACATATGTTTATTTAAAAATAATTAAATAATCTTGGGGATTCATAAACTGAACTGGGGCCAAACTTTTCTATATGTATTTATCTTACCTAACACTTATATGGTAAATAGCATGTTAACATGTAAAAACAGATAATAATGTGTTTAATTACATTAAAATTGTATTTTATTATTTTAAAAGAGGTATTTAAATAACATTTTCAAGGTCTGGACATAAATTCCTTCTTAAGATCTGGCTGAAGAACAAATATGACCTTACATCCTCAAATAACACATAGACTTGTTTAGCTTTACTTTGAAAATAAAAATATACAAAGTAAGGTTATTGTTTATGAAAACTGAAAAAGAATATTTAGACCTGCTAAATGTGCCTTCCTTATCCTACACACATTCATTTGCACACAGTAGCCATATACTTGTGCAGATAATAATCATTAGAAATGGTGAACAAACTGATTTGATTATGTCAAGTATTGAGGACGATGTAGAACTCAACACTGTCAGGATATATGCATAGGCAAGTTCAGTGACAATGCACATAATCCTTTTACAAACACTACAGAAAAGAATAGAGAATAAATGCAAATCTCCCTATGTATTTTATTTGAAGGTTCTGTTTTCATCATCATTTTGCCTCTTGTGAAAAAAGGATGTGCATATGAGCTCACCACTTCTGTAACAGTTTTTTTTTTTTTTTTTAAGCAATTTGCATAAATACATCTGATTGAATAAGACGTGATAAAATGTGCTCACCCAAAATTTGGTGATTCATGTTTTGGAGAAGAGTGAAACTAAACTATGCCCAGACAAGCTTAAACATGTGCGCTCCTCCGGAACAGGACCACGGATTGATTGACGAGCGCCGATGCTGTTGCACGTGTTGAGTGCTGTTAAACTAACCACTGAGTTTTGCGCAGAGCATTCGGATGTTTACCACGATTTTATCAAAATCATTTGGAAGGTTAGCTATAGTGATGACTGACCTCATCGAATCACTGACTTACATTAAATAAAGACATAACATCAAATCGTGAGACTCTAAGAAGTGGTGGTACGCAAGGTAAACTGCCCATAGGCCTACTCTGTAAATTATAGAAGTGCAGGTACTACGGTGCGTACCTACGGTGACCAGGAGGGGGACATGTTCGGTTCACTTGGTTTTGTCATGGCCACAACATATTAACTCATGGGAACATGATAATATGCTATGGCCACGAGATGTGTGAACGTGATAAGTCGTGGCCACGATATCATTTTGTCAAGGTAACGACATCCTTATGTCGTGGCCTCAAGATCTCATGTTGAGGGAACGACATCCGTCTCTGTAACCATATGCTACAGCAGTCGGCATGAGATGGAGATGACTAATGAAATAACATTTTACTTTGAATTAGGACTGTCATATAAAGATATAGTGCGGTCTCTGGCATTAAGACAAGGGTACGTTATAAGTGAAAGACACCTGAATCGCATTCTTAAGTTTAATGGGATTTGACGTTGGAAATTTGCAGGCTTGAATTAAATATTCGGATTCATCATTGACCAGTTGAACGTCCCGGACGCCTCCATGGATACCGCACTGTGGTTGACTTAGTTTTATATTTTACATTCACGACAATACTCATTAAACTCTCATGCAAATCACATTTTCAAGCCAAGAAACCAACTTAGACATGTATGAATAGGTTTTCTTTGCCTAGCACAAAGCTGAATTAAAAAAAAATTATATAAATTTATTAGCTCTATAAATCAATTAAGCAATTTAACCATTTGATATTATGAAATCACAACAAATATAAAATGTTGTTAAAAATATCCCTTTCATGACACAAGGCCTTATTTGTGGAATTTACATTGTATGTGTTTTCAAATAAATATAGTGTAAATGTTTGTAATATTCTAATTCCATTAAACTCAATGACCGTTTGACCTACAGACATGAAACCAACTGTAAAACACTCAGAATATTATTCTTTTTGAGTAAATTTCACAGGTAAATTAAATAAGTAAAATTTACATAACATTTCAAAGCCAGTGTTCCCAACATGCAAGGCCATTAATCTTGCTTGAACATTTAAAGATGTTTCTATTGATCGTGGTATAATAATGTTGGGGTCGTATTTTCGTATTGTTAATTATTGGGGGAATAATTAATGTGATTGCATATTTTCAAAGTTTGCAAATTGATTTACATAAATTGTGTTGTTGATTTTGTTGTTACGTTTGGTACAAGGCTGGATTGGTAATCTGGCATACCAGGCATTTTCCCTGTGGGCAGACACACGGGCTCAATCAGGGGCAGACTGGCCATCGGGAGAACCGGGATGGCCGCAAAATTGGCCGAATGGGCCTGTTAAACTGAAATGAGCCACCACGTTATGCAGAATGGGCCACAAAAGGCGCCGCGATATGCTGAAGGCAGCAGCGATATGCAGAAAAGGACAGCCACACTGTTAAAAATGTCTGTAATTTTAACAGAAAAAGACTATAAAACTGCTACATAAATTTTTTTTTTAAAATAAACATGAATTGGTTAACAGGTAGTCACCTTAAAATATACAGTAATTTTTATTTATTTATTTAAAAAGGCAATACATGTAGGTTTATACAAAAAAAATGTATGTAAAAACTATTACTTCCCCGTACAATTTGTAAAGCATAATTTATATAATGCTTAACAAGAGAGTACATGCACATTCTACAGTAAATAATTTTCATAATTATGGTAAAAAACTATAATCGGGCATTCCCAAAATTCCCTGCATGACCCATTACACTTCATTATATTATATAGGAATAGTTATGTTTCTTATTATTTTAAGTACATTGGGGTGTTCAGTGTTAAACTTAATGTAGTTTAGTTAATGTTTACTGCATTATTTTAATTTCACATGTGTTACCCTGATGGTGTTTAGTGTTTGTGTGAGTGACACTGAACACTGTCTCTACATGTTTAATAGCCATTGCACTTTAAGAAACACTATTGATGAACTTCATGTCAACATGTGCCCTTCTGTTATTACTACAGTGACTATCAATACATTATAAAGTGAAAAGCATAAGCTTAATATATCAAGTTTATAATTTAATAAAATAAACGATGGTAATGCACAGTAAAATATACAGGCATTAAAATCAGCCTGAAAGTAGCCCTTATAGCCTGAAATGTGGTTACTGTGTTTTTCATGGAGAATTTCTGGCAATCAAAGCTGCCAGTTTTTTACTCTGTTTTGTTTTACAGTGCAGGTGATGTTATCTAATAGACCACAAAGTATACATTAAGCTTTACTGTGGCGGGCTTCTGTGACTGTTTGTCATGTGGTAAATGAGTAAGTAGAGTATGTTTAAAAAAGCATTGAAATGCCAATACACTTTAAAGGCAAGGCTAAATTCAGAGCTACATTGCTTGAGTAAAACATACAAACAAAATGTGAGTAAAATTAATTGTTGCAAATTAAACTCTACTTGAGAAGTTCTAATTATAGCCACCAAGAATTGTGTGTAGCCTTTTCTTGAAAATATTGTCTGTTAAATTTACTAGGCAATTTCCACGAGGAAATTGTTTCCAAGGTTTTTTAAAGTAAACCTCACAACAAATTATTTTCAGTGAATGGGGTATGTTGTCAAAATGGACACCTGCTGTTTATTGACACTTTTAAAAGTAATACATTTTTAAATAGGAAATACTCTAATCTAAAATATAGAAAACAAGCCATATTCTACAACATATCTGTATTTTAAACATGTTATTTTAACATCACAGCCTATTTAGTTATAGTTAGTGTTAATTTAGAAACAGCAAAAATATAAAAGTTATTGTAACACCATAAATCAAAGCATCTTTCTGGCCAACAGAAATTGTAATCAATTGTTTAAAGCTACACTTTGTAACTTTTGGCCCTCTAGCAGTTAAAAAATTAAACTTTATGTGTCTTGTGGAAGAACATTCGACTCTGCTCCTCTGCACGGTTGAATGTGGTACCGCTGTACACATGGATCCAGTACATCTTATCAGAGCATACCTACAAATAAATAATGAAAGAAAGGAAAAGCCATCTGAGCAGGTAAGTGCCATATCTTGACTTATTGGAAACATTGATGTTTTTAAATAAACAATGTTACAAAATTTAGGCAATGTTTCTTAACATTAGGTATAATGATTGCTGGTCTTACCAGGTCAAACTTTGTAAAGTTTTTATATCTGCTGGATATTCTGGCCAAATAGACCATAGTAGTAACTAATTTATAGATTGTCTTTGTTACCAACCAGCGGTCAACATCCTTTCAAGACTCACATATCCTTGGCAAGACTAAAAATGTATATAAATTATTGTCATTAAAAGAAAAATACACACGTGTGCAAGCAAGTGAAAAGTGCTGCACCGATTACAGTATAATTATTTTGATTACACATATACATAAACTATATCAATAAAATATTGTACCTGTTGAGTAAGAAAAAAAGCCATCTCTGGGTCACTTTTAAATCCATTCAGATCTCGGAGTTGTCATCACCTCTGAAAAGCCAAGCCGATATTGATTCTGGTTTTATTACGAACTCTGTCGATTTCCCTTTTTGCCTGTAGATTTGTTGTGACAACAAACTTTCAGCTACTCCCACACCATACACGCGCTACAGTACCCAGAGCTTATTTTCGCTTTGTAAAGATATGACGTCAACACGCACGGGTGAATGATGTATGCAATTTCCCACAAAATCCATCCTGACAGCTCTAAACTATTTATAATATAATATAATTATTATAGGTTGTGGTGAGCAGGGCGGAGCCGAGTGGCGTCTGGGCAGAGTGAGGCCGGGAAGATAAGAGGCAAATAACTTCCACCTACGTGCCATACCGGCCTCACGTTCCAGCGAGGGGAGGCAAGAGTATTTAAGGAGAAGCTACAGTGGCAGATGGCAGAGAGGTGTACGAAGCTTGTCAGAGTGTCTGAATGTTTTTATGATTTGACGCAGTTGGCTGAAAAGCTGTAGTGGTTCTTTGTACACTAAAAAGTGTCATTAAATATCTGTGTTTGTCAAGCCGGTTCCAGCTTCCTCCTTGCCTTCTTAAGTGTTACATAGGTAAGTGTGTTTGATAAAGTTAAGACATGGTTTGGAAGATGGATTTTTGTTGCACTATCTCATTAATAAAAAAAATTAACAACAATAAAAAAAAAAATTGCAAGTAATTTGCAGAAGAACACTTTACATCAGTCGTGTTTCGGCACTGCTCTTCTGACAGATGAATCTCATGATTTGAGGTTACCTGGACATGGCCTGTGTGTGATCATGACTGGAAGATATTCAGAACCAGATTTGTCACATGCTATTTTCATGTTGATAATATGTTATACAATTAAACATTTAAAAATAGAAAAATTACATGCTTTGATGAAGATAAGCAACACTCCTATTTACATATTTAGAATGAATTAATTTTACACTTATAGCTCTTTTCTGACACTAAACACAAAGCACTTTTACATAGAGAACAGGGGACTCAATCACCACCAGTTAAGGACATTGTTGTGGACACTGATTGTTTATGTACTCAATCAAGAATAGTCAAAAATGTGTTTGTTTTTTTTTAACCAAAAAAATCTTACATAGTGCAGCTTTAAAATGTCAATATATAAAACACATTTGTCAACTTGAGAACAAAGTTCAACCTTTCAGTTAAAATCTACCTTAATTATATAGCTGATTCTTATCTCACTGTATGCCAGTGTTGACTTGTTTTAACCAACAGAAACCACCAAAAATACATTATATGGAATATTAAGATTGGAGGACAGAATTCCCGAACATTATTCTAATTTAAAACTATCTGTTGGAAACCAGCATTCAAAACCACTGGTATAAGAAAACAACAATATATTCCTATTGGACTTTTTTTTGTCTCAATTTTGACTTTGCTGAGATTTAGCCATTGTGACAACTTCCTGTGTGCCAACCAGCCCCAGTCTCCTGTATGCAACTTCCTCAACAACGTATTTGTAGATTCTAAGAAGCTTTTATACAGTATATAAGGTCAATGCATCAATGTTAAGTCTGGTTTCCCTTTCTCACTGTCCTGTTCATGTTACTCCCACTGAGAGATGTGTCTAAAGCTCTGATCAGCATTTCACCCCCACACTTCACTCATGTTACTGTAACAAACACACACACACACACACACACACACACACACACACACACACACACAGTCTTATATATCCTCGAGGGAACTCCCCATTCAAATCTTTTGTTCTATACACTTGTAGCCAAAAGTTTGGAATAATGTAGAGATTTTGCTAGAAAGTATTATACTTTGAAAAAAAATAATTCAAAGAGTTCTCATAAAAAAATCCTCCAAGTCCAGAGACAGCTTTGCAGATCCTTGACATTCTAGCTGTCAGTTTGTCCAGATATTCAGGTGACATTTCACCCCACACTTCCTGTAGCTCTTGCCACAGATGTGGCTGTCTTGTCAGGGCACTTGTCACACACCTTACAGTCTAGCTGATCCCACAAAAGCTCAATGGGGTTAAGATCCATAACACTCTTTTCCAATTATCTGTTGCCCAATGTCTGTTTCTTTGCCCACTCAAACCTTTTCTTTTAGTTTTTTTTTGTTTCAAAAGTGGCTTTTTCTTTACAATTCTTCCCATAAGGCCTGCACCCCTGAGTCGTCTCTTTACTGTTGTACATGAAACTGGTGTTGAGGCGCTGCCCACACGGGGACAATGTTCGTGGACGGGTCACGTTCTCACTGCGAGAGCATGATTATGGCAACGTTGCGGTACGCTCATTTCCCCCGGCAAGTTCTGCGATGGGACTGCTGGCTCGTCTCAGGGCGATTTCGCGATCTCGTTCACAGCTCACGAAGCATGTGAGCTTTCGATTACAGCATCGGAGAGCAGGCTGGTTCAGTTTGCCCTCTGGGCGACGAAGGTCACAGCATGGACTCTTGGACAAGCAATGTTGGACCACCCTGGTGGTCCAGGAGCACCACCTTTGGCTCAACCTGGTCAAGTCAAGGGAGGCTGATTTCGGCCAGCAATTTTCAGAGGCCAAAAAGCAGACGGGGGCCATACAACACATCCTGCCCTGCCACGACCCAATGTCCCGCACCCCATCTGCTCATCGACGAGGGCGTTTCCCCTGTGGCAGCAACACTGTCTCCAACACAGTCAGCCCCAGTAGGCCGGCATCAGCGTGGAGCCACCCGCAGAAAACAGACGCCACCCGTATCACGGTCGGCCACCAAGAACCCAAGAAATGCTTCAAAGTGCTCCTGAGAAAGGTAGTCCAGGATGTCGGAGACCTTCTGCACAGGAGCTGGTAAGAGCACCATTTCTTCCACCGGTGGATGGCCGGGCAGAGGATCCTTGATATGTTGCTGAAATAAGAATATTAGATTGACCTTTTTTCATGAGAATCAGCCATTTACAACTGTGATAATGTAATTCCAATCAATTTTGACCCCCTTAAAACAACATGTCGGTTTAGATACAGAATGAGAAATACAGTAACTAATTATTTAGTCCTGTTCTCTTGTAGGGACGTCCCCATGTTTTGCTGTTATTTTGTGGACATTTTCTGACATTTCAATCACACAAGGAAAGCCAAACTACACACCACATAACAAAACTTCCATTCTGTTACTATTGTTCCTACTATTACTACTGCTGTTACTCTCTTTCTATTATCATTACTTTTAAAGGGAATCTTTCATAAGCGAGTCCAAATCACATCTCAATATTGACAGAAAAATGATTAATTGTATTTTGCATGAAGAAGATTAAACCTTCCTTAGAATCATAATGATTTTTTGCATTGTGCCATTATTTACAGGATTATTAAGCAAAATTTGTCCAAAAGTTTTACTTTAGATTATTATTATTATTTTATTGTAATTCTACTAATTCTCAGTAGTGATTCTCATTAGATTCCCATTACTTTTAAATAAAAAAATGTTGTACTGTAATATGAGAATGAAGGCTTCTATTACTACTGCTATTACCATTACTATTTCTACTATAACTATTACCCTTGCACAAATAGGCCTACACTCACCCAACAATGCAGTGTTGTTACTAAGTAGTAATATAATCACACTCATATACTGTATATTCACAAAATTGTTCACTGCTGACAAACACACATCTCATTTAATTCACACTGTATTAAAGAACAAATGCTGCTGTCTCTTTGATGTGAACAGCAGCATTGACACAGTGATTATATGCAGACAGTGTGTGTCCATTTCTTCATGCACAGTGATGGGAATTATTCAGCAAGCTACAGCGAATGAACCCCGTATGGACAAGACTTTGTGCTGAAAGTGACGGTGCATGTGGCCTGCTGTCTGCACCACACTGTCCCCATGTGTTCCCCAAGAGTACTCTAAGGGTCCAAACTTAGAATTATTAAATCAGAGAGCTCATTAAATCAGAATTGGCCTTTTAAAGATTTTTGTCAATAACTGTTAGATTAAAACCTACATATATATATATGTACGTTTGATGTGTTGTGGATTCTGAGATGTTATTCTGCTTACTACTGTACAATTGTACAGGGGGGTTATCTGAGTGACTGTAGCCTTTCTGTCAGCTCCAACCAGTCTGGTCATTCTCTGTTGACCTCTCTCATCAAAAAGGTACACCTGTAAATCCACAGAACTGCCTCAGACCTACTGCTCGTGGATGTTTTTTGTTTCTGGCACCATTCTGAGTAAATTCTAGAGACTGTTGCACGTGAAAATCCCAGGAGATCAGCAGTTACTCAAACCAGCCCTGCTAGTGAACTCCTTAAGTTTTTGTATATTTATTTATTTATTAAGTAATAATATGTTTAAATATTTAAATAAATAAATGCATATTAAAAATACAGTTTCCTGGCTAGTAAGAAATATTTATGGACTCATGTCAGTTTAAAATCATAAATATATGTATAATCTAAATCTCAAAACTCCCACTCTCTAGTTATCGGTATCAGCCATTGAAAAAACAATATCGGTTGGCTGCTAATTTGGACCCTGAAAACACTATTCTACAAACAACGTGAAATAAGAAAGTGATCATATTAATATTTATATGTTGGGACTAATAAAGTTTCAAGGACATTTCAAAGAATTTTTAAAGTGCTTGTTGGTCACATTTTCAATTGTGATGCCAACTTTCGCTTCATTTATTCCACAAGCTACCATGCTGTGCATAGTAAACTAAAACAAGGTGTTGTAGAAGTGTCACCTTATAAGAGAATATTAATGCATGACTCAGAGTTTAAAATGATATCTGTGTCTTCATGTCCGTGACGGACTAGTGTTGGTCTAGCATGAGTAAAGCTGTAGATTAGACTGAGAGAGACTGATGAGACAGAGAAATCATCTAAAACTGATTGGTTCCAGAGCCTGAGAGAGCAGCCTAACTGCAGTTTCGCAATATGTGGGCTTGTTACATAAATCTATTTCAATGATATTAGTCACTCAATTAGGAGGAAGGAGATTTATATAATGTGATGATGTTTCTCATCCCTCTGTGTATGTCAGGCCGTTTCTGAGGTGCAGTGGAGGATGGGGAGATAAGAGTCAAATCTTTTTTGCAGATTGTTAACATTATGATATTGCCCATGTGTATTTATAGTATTTATAGTGCAGAAATAGACACAATTTTACATTGAAAATGTAAAGTAAATGAAGCAGTAAAAAAAGAAAAGATACAAGGAAATAAAATAAAATTAATAAAAAAATGATAACTTACAAAATAAAAATGAAACATTACAATTTTTTTGTTAAACATACAACACCCAAAATTTTCATTGCAGAAAATGTTGGTGAGTGGCTTCCTTTAATGTTCTCTGCATGATCAGACAAGGTCACAGACTTTGCATGTCATAACAGAGAGCGTTTATGTGTTTTACAAGGGACATTAGAAACTCAGCGTGCTATTTCTAATGTTGTGTGGTATTGAGTGTACCGCTCAATGACTCTTTCGCTTTGGGAGTGTTTGTGTGCTAATGTTGTGCCTGCACCTTTACTATGACTGTTAATTCGGACAAGTGTAGCAAAATTTTTCATCACGGCATGTTGTGCGCCATTTACTTCACAAATAAAGCTATATATTACACTAATAATACTCAAGAGTGGCCAACTGTCTCGATGGCAAAACAAGTCTTATGGGCATAATGAGTAATAACTGTGGGGAGGCTGAAGCTGTATTCAGATTCACTTGACCCCTAGTGTTCACAGCTCTCTACATACTGAGCAGGGAATACATTTTTTGTTTTGAATGGCTTGCAACATCATCAAATACAGACAAATCAAAAACATTTTAGTAATGCAGATTAGGGCTTTCAAGTGTGATGACCAGGGCCACCTTTAGGATGTTTTGCTCCCCCTGACAACTTTGCCCTCTATTTTATATTATTTTATTTTTAAGAATTTTGACAGGTTTGATGATGGATGGCTCATCATGAGGCCACAGTTTCTATAAACAAACTATAGCATTTTGAGTGAAATTTTTTTAGCTTAAATATTTAAAATCTGTAATTACAACAGCCTTTCTTTTAATAAAACTAAATTGACTTCACCTTTCCCCTTAATAGTTTTAATATAAATATTGCTGTCAAATCATACCTTTTACTTGGTAGAACAGGAATGGCACACATTGGTTTTCTCGCCTTTTCGTCGTCAGCGCTGTTTAGAATGTCAGGTCTGTCTGGCCTTATGATATGTTTGACATACTGTATAGTGCTTCAAAGTAGAAAATTCACGGTTTAATTCAGGTTTTGCCAACTGCGCCATGCTATTTAGCGCGTGATCCAGTCAAGCCTGGTTTATGACGTGTTCAGCGTGAGGATGTGCTCGAGACACGCAGCGCTGTACAAATGAGAAGCGCATTTTGGCGCTTTTGGGATAAACCACTGACCGTATTAAGGGGGGGGTGACTTTATTCACAGCAGCGCCAATTTAAATTTTTTTTTTTATGGGAATCACAACGAGGCTGTGAGGGACAGATATACAGACTCTTTGTGGGGTGCACTGCAGTTTAAAGTGTTTTTGGATCGTTCCGCGGACAAAGCATTGAAAAAAACGTATCTTCAAGAACATTCAGTAGACCAAAAAAGAGTCACAGCCTCATTTTCATTCCCTTTAAAATTCAAAGATGGCATTTCCATGAATAAGGTCTTCCACACATTAGACCATCTTTTATTATCAATTAAAAGCAGTCTTAATTTCAGCTAACCCAGTGCAAGGTGACCATTTATCACAAAACCATTCAGTAAAAGACTTGAGGGTCCCTTGCCTGTCCAGGGCCCTTAGAATCATCACCCGTTATGGCACCCCTGGTAATGACAAAATATACTTGTTTAAATAAATAAACATTTTAGATAAACTAGATTTTTACATTTTCTGAAGAAACCTTGAGTGTTGTTTGCTCTTGCAAAACTCACAGCCTAGGGTTGTGGATGGTTGCCAGTGCATTTCTATGCAATAGCTAGGGTTTTCTGAGTAGTTGCCAGGTAGTCGCTTACTGGCCAAAGTCTTCATGATATTCTGGTCCCTAGATGTGGCTTGAGTGCTTTAGTGTTAGTCTGTTGATTTTTTTACCTACATTTAATCATCCATTGGGATAAATTGTTTGTTTAATTGCTTAGAAAGTAACAGCATACCTCGTCTTAACAAGCTGCATGATTTGAGGTATTTTTCATGTCTGCAGCACAAACAGTGCTTACTTACCAAACTTTAATAATTAGGGTTAGTGATCAATTCTGATTTGGTTGATTTAAATTCCAGTATGTTGGTGTTTCTTCTTTTTGTTATATGAAGGTCTTGTTAAAACTGAATTGGAAATCCATGGTTATACTGTAATAATGTCATTGTAAAAGTCACATACCTGGTGCGCTGTATACTTTTGCACAAATGCCTGGTAAGTACAACTGAGGTAAATTATGCTGAATAACAAAGCCAAAGCCTCAACTCATTCTCACTGCATTTAGTTTAGCTAACCTTTGTTTTGTACCGACTGTTTTACCACTATCAGGCAGTTGGATCGTACCCTGAGTTAGTCAATAAGTGAGAATGACAGAATGTGCAGTTAACATGAGGGCCACAAGGGGGCCACAGGGGACCATATGGAAATCCATGCAGAGGTGAGTGTGAGGAAATGAGGGAAGGAGGTGCAAACAATATATTGTTAATACTATATAATAATAGTTAATGAATGAAAATGGAGCTGCTTGTGGCTGAATGTTCAGAATGGAATGCTACAGTGTATTGCTTTGTGCATGGGGTGCCTAATACTGCTCCTTTACTGACCATCACTGTCTTACTGAGTTAGAACTGAGTTTAGATCCAACCCTAATCAAACACACCTTAACAACTAATCATAGTCTCCATGATTAATTAAAAATTACAGGCAAATGTGTTTGATTGGGATTGGACTGTAGCCTCCAGGAGCATGATTGGGCACTCATGGCTTTGTACTATAAACTGTATTATACTGTATTTACCACCTGCTGCATGTGAAACAATGCTTAGTTTTTACACATATGAGCGAGTTGTGTCCCCTTATCATACTGAAATAAAAATGGTTATTTAGCATTTTTACTGCATCGTTGTATTAAATTGCAAAAACAATAAAAAAAAAATGTATATGACATTTTGACAAGCAAAGTAAGTCAACAGGGTATATTATTTACACAGAGAATTCACAGTAAACATATTATATTCTGCAGAAATAAAATGTTTTTAACAAATATTAACAAATATCCCTTGATAAAAAAGAAAAGCTATAAATGCGTTTATGCATGGAAATCTAAGGCGCTATATCTTCAAATGATTTGTTATTATTTCACATGTAATTTGGATTTAAACACAAATGACTACTCTGCATGGATTTTTTTAATATACAACTTTTAAAAATACACATTATTATTACTTTACATACAATTGGACTCAAATCTGAGAGTGTTAAAGCAGTTGTGTAGCCAGAAAAGTACTTTAGAGTGGCTAGATTTTTTGCAGCTCACTAATTGCAGCATGTGTATCGTGAAAAGTGTTATTCAAATAAAACTGACTAGACTTGATTACCGATAAGGTTACGTCCACATTAATCTGGATACATTTGAAAACAGCGTTTTCTTTTTTGAAACACTCTCTGTCTACACTGCCGTTTTCAAGTGTTTTCCAAAGGTTGCTCGTCCACACTGAAATGTATGAAAATGCTTAAATCCCATTACCATACATGCAAAAAATCAGCATTCCATGTACAGTTTGAAATGCAATTTTCCTTGTGTTCTGTCGCTGGACAGCAAATCAGAGTAGACTTCCCATCACATTTGAAGGACTGCAATGTGAAGGTTTTACAAAGTAACATTTATCTTTAACAACGTTGAAATTTGTTACAATTTGTTTGATTTTCAGACATCAGAATTTGTGCTCTTTTTATACCATTTTATAAATATATATTTAAAGTCCGAAAATAATATTTAATATTAATCTCACATGGGTTGCCAGGTTGAGGACATGCAACAGGAACGAGTAAACTGTCAATGGCAAGCAACGAGCCTTACACTGTAAAATGATCAGCTAATATATACATTTGCAATGTTTTTATTGTTTGCAAATTATATGTGGATTTTGTATAACTCGTCAATGTTGGCTATTGCTGGCTTCCATGTCTGCAGCATGCTGTGTTTGCCCATTAACTTGTTTCAAATCTGGCAACCTGGGGTGTCAAAATACTACTGGGAAATGGGCTGTGGGTGGGATCACACAGACCAAAACACAAACTTAGAATATAAAGCTTAGAACGGACAATTCAAATTAGAATATACTGGCTGTAGTATTGTTTTCGGAGAATGTCTCAGTTACTGTTGTAACCTTTGTTTCCTGATGGAGGTGACAGATCAGTGTGATAGCCATGCGATGCGTTCTGCGGTGCCATGCCCTTCTTGGGACTCAAGTCTGAAGCCAGTGCTGAAGCAAATGCATAAACCCGAGCAGCGTAACCGGCGCTGAGGATGCCATATGCCCCAAGAAACTTTGAAATTTATTCAGTGGGACCGCTGTTCTTCATGCAATTCAGCACGGTAATATAGTGACTGAGTCCAACTCCATCCTGAGAAAATAAATGCTCTGCACCGGGGAGTGCTTGCTCTTTTTCCAGTAGACCGTAAGCCCCAGTCAGCTGAGGTGTCTGAGCATCAGGTCCCTGTGCACACACAATAAATCTCGAGAGTAAGCTAGAATCAGCCAGTCGTCGATATAATTGAGGATGCGGATACCCACTTCCCTTAGTGGGGCACGGGCTGCCTCTGCGATCTTGTAAAGATGTGAGGTGACAGGGAAAGAATGAAGGGGAGGATCTTGTACTGGTATGCCCGACCCTCAAAGGCAAACCAAAGAAATGGTCTGTCACGAGGCAAACTGAGACATGACAGTACGCGTCCTTCATGTCTACTACTGCAAACCAATCTTGATGCGGGACAAATGACAGAATGCATTTCTGCATCAGCATTTTGAACGGGAGCTTGTGCAGGGCCTGATTCAAAGTTTGCAGGTCTAAGATTGGCTGCAACCCAACAACTTTTTTCGGTCCGATGAAGTAGGGGCTGTAAACCCTTCTTCATCTCGGCTGGAGGGACAGGCTCTATCGAATTCCGCACGTAGAACAATGGCGTCCTTGCCTGCTACATAGGTAAAACGAATGACATTGAACCTGGGCGGGCACCTGGCGAACTGGATTGCATAACCAAGTCTGATCATCCTGACGAGCCAGCATGATGGGTTGGAGATCTCTAACCATGCCTCCAGACTCCGTGCAAGGGGCACCAAGGGGACAATCATGCTTGACATACCTACGGATGGGGCCACGTGGCAGGGCAGAACAGGAGCTACCACGTCAAGAGGCCTCACGTCCCGAACCCGTGGCTGTGCTGAGAGAGTTGTTAGAGCACTTACCTTGCTCCTCATACCCACCATAGGATCAGTTTGCGACTGGAGAGGAGGCTGGGCATCCTCGTGGCACGTCGCATACGCCTGATCGTGGATGTGTGAGTGTCGCAGATGGGTGTGTGAAGGCGGAGGACTCGTGTCCGCAGCACCCCTGCTGCAAGTGTTCGATGTACAGCTGTTGTGGATGGCCACCGTCTGCTTGTTAACTGCCAAGAACAGCTGGGCAAAGTCCTTGACAGTCTCTGACAGGCCACCTCAAGATATGGGGCATCAAGAAAACAAACCTTGTCGGCGTCCTTCATCTCTGCAAGTTTGAGCCACAGGTGGCACTCCTGGACCACCACAGTGGACATTGCCTGGCCAAAGCCCGCGCCATAACCTTGGGCGCCTGTAGTGCAAGGTTGGTCGCTGAGTGCAGCTCCTGCATCACTCCTGGGTCAGGACAATCCTCATGCAGCTCTTTCAATGCCTTGGCCTGGTGGACCTACAGGAAAGCCATGGCATGCAAGGCGGAGGTGGCCTGTCCAACAGCACTGTAAGCATTGGCTGTAAGGGATGACCTAAACTTACAGGCCTTGGAAGGAAGATTCCACCAGGCAACAGCGATTTGTGGGCACAGGTGCACCGCAATCGCCTGCTCCACCTGAGGAACCTCTGTGTACCCCCTTGTCACCCCACCATCGAGGGTAGTGAGAGTGGAGGAACTCACAATACGGGACCGTGCAGTAATAGGTGCCTGCCATGATTTCGTGAGTTCCTCATGCACCTCTGGGAAGAAAGGAACTGGGGCAGAGTGTGGCGCTCTGAGCCCAGGAAAAAATCATCCAGCCATGAACCCTCAGAGCAGGGTGGAGTGTTCCACTCCAGCCCGACGCACATGGCAGCCTGGCAAGCATGGCTGTCAGCTCCGACATCGGCCTATGACTGGGCAATCACACCAAACGATGGGAGCTCGGCCATGTCCTCGGCATCAGATTATAAAAGCCAGCACTCCAATGCCATGATCGATACCTTGTAGCCCTGAATGAGCCATTAAACATACCCTGGGGCAAGCCGCCTGACCAATCCATGAACTCAACCAGTGGAAACGAGCGTGCTGGGGAATGGGAGGTCCGTGGGGATTAACCCTGCGGAAATGCTCCCATTGAAACCCCCAAATCACCCCAGCACTAGCCGACGGGGCCTTGTGCGTGCAAGCAGAAGGACCAGGGCAGGGAGCAGTTGGAGTGGCTTTCCATCTATGAAAGATAGAAAGCCGCGACCGCAATATTGCCATAGTCATGTTCTCGCAGTGAGAACATGAGCCATCCATGAATGCTGTCTCAGTGCGACTATGACCCATACACACGAGACAGCGATCATGGCCGTCAGAAGCAGAAAGATAGCGAACACACCCTGGAACTGCACATAAACGGAAAGGCATCTTTAAAAAGACACTTTCCGCCAGTCCTTACTCTTTTAGAGAAAGTAAACTATTTCAGTGTGATTGCCGAAGTGCACAGGAGCTTCTCTGCACTTATCTGTGTGAGAAAGGAGAATCCGCTGTAAAATGCTGCGTATATCCAAAAGACAAGCACTTGTGAAAGGAGAATGGAATGCCAGTGGAATTTAGCTTTCACACTGATCGGCTCCAAAGAACAAATCTGAATTAGTGAATGCAACCGGCTCCTTTTATACCTGTATGTCCGTGGGAGGGGCATGCAAATTCCACTCGCCAATTTTCATTGGCCTTTTCTCAAACATCAGACGTGATTGGGACTCCCAAGTGTCACTACATCAAAACAATGTCAAGTGTGTGACATATAGGGAAGCCAGTATTTCAACTTAGCATGTTTCCTAAATCTCTGATAACATATTGTGATAAGTTTATGCTTTAGTACAATAAAAACATATTGCACCTTTAAACTAACAACTACAGCATTAAGGCTCATTAATATAATCATAGCTGAGAGACACAACAGACTGATTAATTACACAAACTCAAGGCACTTACCTCTTCTGGACTTCCACATTGGAGAGAAAATACTGTTCCATAATGGCTGTTCAGAGGAGATTGCGGTTTCTATAGGGCTCTTGCACATGGCTACTGCTAAATGGAGAGGAAAACCCCTGTTTGGATTTGAGAAAATGGGATGAATTTCACCAAAATTACATTATATTCAGAAAGCTGACGAACAGACTACAACATCATCAACAGGTGATCGCACACGCTATGCATATTTGTATATTTGATCACATGTATATTTGATCTGATTCTAGCTTTAAAAAAGTTATTAAGCATTTTTTTATTTGAAATGCACAATTATAAGTTAGTTGCATTTGATTTTTCCATTAAGAAAATGTTTTTGGGTGTCACAAACCATATTGAGAACCACAGCTGTAATTCATGACCAGGACACTGAACCACAATCATCCAGATTTGTTAAACCAGGTCATGATTTCATAACCAGGAACACTCAGTACTTGTATTTTCTAAGCTGTACTGTTGATGTAAAGTGCTTAATGATAGAAGTTGTTGATTCATTGCTGTGTGTTGAGAGCAAACCTCTTTGTCACGTCTGTTTACTTGATCAGCATTACATCAGCTGAGGCCCCAGGTGCTGATGGGAAAGATCTGCGACAGAAAGGCAGGCAACACAGAGAAAGAGAACTGTATAAATTTTATATATTTATTGAAGAGCACAGCAGAACAGGTGAAACTCAACAACTCAAGCTTTTTGCATGTGCACTTGGTCTACAATCAGCTCTTAACTTCATTGGTTGGTTGTTCAGGTTACTGTCCAATGCCATGACGATCTGAGCCATAGTACACACATATCAAATACTTTGGCTATTTTTAGATTGGAATCCTATCTTACTACTGATATTGTGTCATGTATGAGTAATTGATTAATCTTGGCGTCAATGCGCACAATGCTAGACACATAGAGAGCATCACTGATAAGAAGGGTTGTGAAATCACACAGTGAGCTATTTCTGCTTGTCTAGGCATCGAATGATCTAGTGTTTGTGCATGGCACATATAGTATCGCTACCGTGTGTGTGTATGTATGTTTATGTTGGAGTGTATATGGGGGCAGATAGCACAGTGTTGTTTTTGGGAGCTGAAGCATGGAGAGAGCGTCTCTGTCAGAACATCTGATGAACTTCCTCTGATCAGTAGTCTACCTCTGAAAGGAGCTTGTGTCTCTCTATCTCTCTCTCTCTGGTGCTCACACACACACAAATAAACAAACACACATACTTAGAGAGCAGGGGGCGCCAAGAGCAGCAAGCTTAATTCACAGATTTGCTGCATCTTCTCTGGTCCAGCGAGAAAACACAGACACAAATTGTGTCACTATCTGGCCCGTCCCCTATACTCTCTCGCTCTCTCTCTCTCTCTCTCTCTCTCTCTCTCTCTCTCTCTCTCTCTCTCTCTCACACAAAATAGACAGAGCCAAAATTTGCCTTCTATTTGTCAAGTACAAATGGTACTGTTGGAATGGGAATTACTGTATATGGAATGTAATGTTTCCAGTTCCAATTACATTTACAAAAACAGCAATAACAAAACAATAACAAAATAACAAAAACAAAGACAAAACTATTTTAAAGTACCATTTGTAACAAGAAAACTCTGTTGTGAATGTGTCAGTCAGTCAGTAACCATCAGTAATCTCATGAAAATTTAGTTCATAACAGAGTAACTATTAAGAGCCGGATATGATTGAATGTAATACCTTGTGATTTAGTGAGTGAGTCAAATGCTAATTAAAGGAATAGTTCACCCAAAAAGGAAAATTCAATCATCATTTACTCATCCTAATGCCATCCCAGATGTGTATGGCTTTCTTTCTTCAGCTGAACACAAAAAAAATATTTTTAGAATAATATTTCAGCTCTGTAGATCCATACAATGCAAGTGAATGGTGACCAGAACTTTGAATTTGATTTGACATTATTCAAAATAATTTTGAAGCAATTCATGTAAACATTTGAGGGCTATTTAAAAGTCTGTTAAAAGTGCCATACTTCCTGCTGCCAGTTGGTGGCACTATGACCGTGACTCATAATAGTCACATCAGTGTGATCAGCCCTCATTACCAAACATACAGCTGAATTTTCATCAAATTCACACAATGCACACCGAAGATATAAGGCACTTCCTGTTTCACATAAATGTTTTGCTTTGCCATGGCTACACCATTTATAATATAAAACATATGTTCGCAATTTAGCATCTACTCTGTCTTGGCATGATGCTGCACAAATTTGGTGCCAGTCACATTAATCCCCTTGGAGAAGTATTTAAAAGTTTAGAGCCTGTGATTTTCAGAAAATCCAAAATGGCTAACTTCCCGTTGAGCAAGCTAATGACTGTATGAATGAAATATTTTGGCTTTATGACAACTATTTATGTACCAATTTTGGTGACTGTAGGTGAAAATGGGGGTGCTGCAAAATTTCACGAGTTTTCATGCATATTATGTACCCAAAAGTACCGAAAACCTTGAAATAATAATCCTTAGAAGAAAAATAGGGTCTCCTCACTTTCAGTGCTATAGTGATACAGTATATGTATACAAACTGTATATATCATCAACATCAATGCTTGGGTGTCTGAGCGTTAAGAACAATGAGTTTTAAACTCGTTTGTGAGTTATTTCCCCTTATTACTCTATCAATAGTCTTTTCTCTTATTATGCAGACATTCAAGCAATTTCTAGCAAGAAATTAGTGCCCAGACTGCTGCTAAAGCCACAATGGATGCTGTTTATTGCATGCTTCCTGTTAGTTTTCTCAGTTCTGGTCAGGATGGACCAATCGCACATTTGTGATTACTCAATCATTATATAAAGATTGCAAGGGTACATTGAAATGTACATGTCAAATACCAACTCCTTGAAATTGTCAGTTTTATTGTACAAATGTCTCCAGTCCTCCAATTTGTATACGTCCTCAAGCACACCCTGGAGAAAGACTTCTTTATATCCCTTAGGTAACTTTTGTCATCCAGTGGTTAAACCCCGAAGACTCAGAATATACGAATTCAAACATGAAGTACATTCACAGCCACAGACGCCAATGTTACAGCACCTTTCACACAGGATACAGGTGTCTGCATGTAATTTGGAGGTGTTGAAAGTGTAACAATGAATATGGTATAGTCAGAGATGAAATAAAGAGTGAGTCTTCAGACAGAGACATGCAGGTGGGATGGAGTGAACAGGAAGTGTGCATTGCATGTGACCGTATAATACATTTTCCAAAGATATCGAATGAATTTGGTATGCACTTCCTGTCCTTGAGCCGAACAGAGACACAGAGAGTAAGAGATGCCATAAGCACAACAGTACTGGAGTGACACAGACCATAGTGTAAACACACAACAGCACTGATGCTGTTCAGAAAGCAGGATAATATCTGCCCATGTTTGGGGTCTGTTTAAACCAGCATTTCCTTCTCCAGTGCTGTGTCAGTGATGAATATAATCTTTTGGCTCATTTACATTTTGTAATGTAAAGATATACTATTTAGTTCATGTTAGTCTAAGATAAGATGTTTGATATGTAATTTGACTAGATGCACGGAGATATTCATAAAGTGCATGAAGTAATGTTTGTTCAATGTATCATGCATTTCTGTGTTAACGATTTGGCGTGCTCAGTTAAAGTGCTTGAGTTGAGTTAAAAATGTATGTGAGAGCTTATATGTGTAATGTGAAGTCAAGCTAAATGTGGCTAAGCTAATATGGGTTTATATGTCTTTTCGTTTCATATTTCATGTATAGGCATTGCCGTATTTCGTAGATAGGATTTCATTTTATTTCTCTGTGTTGTTTTGTAACTGGTATCCTAATTTGATTCATTTTTTATACTTTATTTTGGATTGTATAGGGAATTAACTGGTATTGTTATTCAGTTTCATTAAGTTTCAAGAAAGATACACCCGTATTTTGTTTAATGTAATTCATTTTTTACTAGAGCTTCTTTAAAACAGCAGTGAGTATATAAACCCCAAGGAAAAGATTGTGATATCACTTAAATGTCTATATCAAATGTCTATATCACTTAAAATGAAAAGTTGACAATGTTTGATTTTAATGAAAAAGTGTTTTAAATCTGTTTTGAAATAAATTGTTTGTAATATAAAGGTTATGACATAAAGGATATTAAATTTTGTGTATGAATATTTATTGCACCTATTGTACCCTATATCTACACAGAACAAGGAGGTAACAAGCACCACTTTAAATTATAGCCTGCTGACATTGTACTTACTCTGTAATGTTCTATGTGAAACAAGGGGTAACAAGCACCACTTAAATTTACAGCTCGCAAATGTTGTACTTACTCTAACTACGTGAAATAAGGGGGTAACAAGCACCACTTTAAGTTACAGCCGCAAATGTTGTACTTAATCTGTAACTACGTGAAACAAGGGGTAACAAGCACCACTTTAAATTACAGTCTGCAGATGTTGTACTTACTTTGTAACTACGTGAAACAAGGTGTAACAAGCACCACTTTATATGACAGTCTGCAGATGTTGTACTTACTATGTAACTACGTGAAACAAGGGGTAACAAGCACCACTTTAAATTACAGTCTGCAGATGTTGTACTTACTCTGTAACTACGTGAAACAAGGGGTAACAAGCACCACTTTAAATTACAGTCTGCAGATGTTGTACTTACTATGTAACTACGTGAAACAAGGGGTAACAAGCACCACTTTAAATTACAGTCTGCAGATGTTGTACTTACTCTGTAACTACGTGAAACAAGGGGTAACAAGCACCACTTTAAATTACAGTCTGCAGATGTTGTACTTACTCTGTAACTACGTGAAACAAGGGGGTAACAAGCACCACTTTAAATGTTGTACTTACTTTAACAAGTTGTCTTACACTGTAACAACATGGAGCAATGGTTCTTTTACACAAAATGTTTTTTCTTGCCTTGTTTTCCCTAGTTGCTTTGCCTAGTTTTAATTTTGCTTGATGACCCAACAAAATTCTCAACAATGTTGCTATAATAAGGGGGGTTGCTTGTATATCTTGCAGCTGAGATGGACAGAAACTCATTAACTCATTTCCCTAGATTTCAAGTTTTGTTGTTCAGTAATTTCCATCATGTGTCCTGTAATAATACAATATGTATCCAGTGGTTACAAAAATACCTAGGCCTATATATATATATATATATATATATATATATATATATATATATATATATAATACCTATGTATTATTACAAAAGGTACGCAGTGTATGTTCTTGCAAAATTGCTTGCAAACGTAAGATTGTTGTTTAGCATTATAGGTCATACATACAATATCATAAATAATATTAGAAAAGTTGCCCCTTAGTTATAAAATACAAATTTTACATGTTGTTTAGCATTGTGGGTCATAAATAACACGTAATATTAGAATAGCTACCCCTTTGTTAGAATAGTTACCCCTTAGTTATAAAATACTTATAGTATTAATAATTTGTAATTTTACATGTTGTTACCTCTTTATTCCCGAAACTTTACATATTGTTCCCTTATACCTACATGCAAGTAATTTAAAGGTACACTATTATTACAAAAAGGTACACTGTAAATTCTGTGAACTTTCATTGTAAATTGCGGGCTGTAATCTAAAGCGTTACCGAATATCTGAGCATAACTGATTTTATGTCTGCACACATGTTCATAGACACAGTCTACTCAACAATACACTCTCTCAGTCTCACTTGAGAGTTTCTTATTAGCATTTAAATAGCTCAACAGAGAAATTGTTTATCCTGCAATAAAGGCGTTAAGACGCCTTCACGCTAATGCTTATTAATGATCTGCATTACTTCCCTGCATAAGGCTAAAGAGACTTCTCACTGGAGCAGTTTTGGAGTAAATATTGGATTTATTGCTTGTGTTTTTAAATGCATGTCATGGTGTTTATTAGTTTGACAGTGAAAATAGGACTGGTCATCTCTGTTTTATATATTGCATTGATTGTTATATAAAGAGGCTCTATTTAAAATATTAAAGCCAACCCATTAGAAGATTGAATTGTTATAGCCATAATTTATAGAGTATATATATATATATATATATATATATATATATATATATATATATATGGTGTGCATTCTTTGTGGCAATGTTTCGATAACCTTATGCAATGTCGCAACATTTATTTCTGTACAGAGTTGTGTTCATTTTTGGCCGAGATCTTGTATTGATGATGGGAGAGTCGAAACACTCCTTAAGTCTTCTCCAGCACATCCCAAAGACTTTCAATGGGGTTAATATCAGGACTCTGGTGGTGGCCAATTCATGTGTGAAAATTATTCCTCATGTTCCCTGAACCACTCTTTCACAATTTGAGCCCAATGAATCTTGGCATTGTCATCCTGGAATATGTCTGTACTGTCAGGGAAGTATAAAATCCATTGATGGGATAACCTGGTCATTCAGTACATTCAGGTAGTCAGCTGACTTCATTTTATTGAGCAGACCGATTGAAGCAACCCCAGATCATAACACTTCCTCCAGAGGCTTGTACAGTGGGTACTATGCATGACAGGTGCATCCCTTCATGCTGTATGCTTCCCTTTTTACCCTGACACACCCTTCACTTTGGAATAGGGTATATCTGGACTCATCAGACCACATTAACTCTTTCCATTGCTTCACAGTCCAATATTTATGCTCCATGGCAAATATGTTTTTTTCAGATTAGCCTCACTAACATGTGACTTTCTTGTGGCCACACAGTTGTTTAGTCCCAATCCTTTAAATTCTTTTGCTTTGTGCTTGTGGAAATGCTCTTACTTTCACTATTAAATGGAGTTCTTAAACTGAAGTTCGGGAGGAGCTTGCTCATCTAATCAACCAATCAACCTGCTTGCTGCGCGGTATATTAGCCGCCACTTACCTCAATTTAGCGACAGTCTTTCCGGCATTTGGTCCCGCCCACTTACCCACGTTAGATGCATGCGACAGATGACCTACTATGCACTGTCTGCAACAGATCTATGCAGCGAGAGACCTGGATGCAACTCTGCTGCGAAGCACTTGGCCGGGTCGTGATTCTACACACCCGGTCCCTTATCAGGCTAATCAAGCCTCCGAGAGGGATAAAGGCTGACTGCGGATGATGGTGCAGGAGAGAGAGATCGTTTACAGACATGTCCGTCATGTGTGTGTGTTTGTCTTTTGTTTAAGTTTATCATTAAAATATTGTTTATATTGCCAAGCCGGTTCTCGCCTCCTCCTTTCCCCTAAATCGCTTTACACTGGTGCCGAAATCCAGGAAGGAGGATGGATACACCCTAGTAGAGTTCTCACCACTACCACCCACCCCAACAGAGCAGCCGCGGCCATCTGCCGGAGGACGAGGAGCCCAGCCGGATGGAATCGTAGGAACTGCCGCCGACCGCGAGGGGAGAAGGGGCTCCTGGTCAGGGCCGCTGCCAGGGGCGGAGGAGTCCCCTACCAGCCGCTGAAAATCAGCGGGATCTGAGACCGCCGACCGCGAGCGGGGAGGGGATCGCTGCCGTCCACCTGGAGCGGGAGAACCACTGCCAGGGGCGGAGGAGTCACCTTCTGTTCACCGAGAATGTGGCGGGGCGTTCCGTCCGACAGGGGCTGGAGGACTGCCTCCGATCCGCCCGGAGAGGCATGGCTGTCGTCCGTTAGAGGGTAGAGGAGTGGTCGAGGAACAAGCTACGGCGTATCAGAGAACTGGCAAGTAAGATGTTTTTTTTCATCTCTCTCTCTCCTCTCTCTCTCTCTGCCGCACCGCATTGGTCTTTTCCCTCTCGTTTCAATTTTACAGTGTTTTTTTTGGGGGGGTACTACACTGTTACAGGAACTACCCCCCATTTTTATTATTTCTGCTTCCCTCCCCTTGTCCCCTCCCTCATCCAGGTAGACGGGGATGACCTGCTGGCAGACGGGCCGAAAGGCTTCTACACACCCGGTTCCTTATCAGGCTAATCAAGCCTCCGAGAGGGATAAAGGCCGACTGTGGAGGATGGTTCGGGAGAGAGAGATCGTTTACGGACATGTCCGTCGTGTGTGTTTGTCTTTTGTTTAAGTTTATCATTAAAATATTGTTTATATTTCTCGCCTCCTCCTTTCCATTTAACTGCTTTACACTGTCTTTCCAATTGCAGCTTCAATTTAAGGAGACAATTTATTTCCACACACTCCAGTGCTTCATTTGTTTTACCGCACAGGTGGTTCCACTCAGCTTAATTACTGTTCTTCAGCTGTCTCTCACTCTCTCATAGCTCCAGAGAAATCTTCTTGTGCAAGTCAATCCATTCAATATTTATCGCAAATCCATTTGTCCTGCATATCCGTATGCAGAGCAGAGCTGCAGCTCTTTTTATTCTTAGACAATTTTATGCTGTTGCTCACATTATTGTTTCTAAATCTGTAATTCCCTGCTTGAACATTTCTCCTGCATTTCAGTATGCAGTGCAGAGCTGCAGATATTTTTATTCTTAAATAATTGTATTGTGTTAATGTGTCTCACATTAAATTATTTCTAAAGCTGTATTCCCAGGAAGTCGTCAATACTGAACAGCTGGTAGTGGATGGAATTCAAGGCCTCTGCAGTCAATCTTCTTAATTATATATTCATCATATCCCTCATACTGCATCAACTTTCCTTCTCAATACAGTATTTCATGTTACTACTGTAGATTACTCGGTTCACACCGATCATTCTAGGTGATCGTGTGCTCCACCAGCATGGCGGCAGTGCCAGGCCATTGACTGAGTTTTGGTTCACAAATGTTGGTCTGTTTATCACAGTGTTTGGATGCCTGGGTGTTTTCTTCCCAATGGGAATCAGGTTCAAATATACATGCATGCCATTATACATAAGTTCTTCTGTGTACTGGGTCTAATTACATCCATTAAATTGAGATGGCGTTCTGCCAGTCACTGCTATCGCATATCAAATCAAAAGTGTTTCTTGACTTCATATGTCTACATCCACTGTTTTTCTAAAGGAGAAGTACCATCCATTGCTTCATTACTCAAGTTTCTACATACAGTTCATTTTCTGCATACTGTATGCTGAGGACATAAGAGCTTGAATAATGCTCTATGTATTAGTTTAACAACATTACAATTAGTTATCAATGCAATTTGTTACTTTGGCCCCATTCACCACATACAGTATGTGGTCATGGTTGGGGCAGTAACACTTAGTAGCATGTAAGATATTAGTATAACTATATTAAGATAAGTACAGGGCAGCAGCTCTTTTATCGACAAATATTTTTATCTGTCACTCACATTATTACTACAACTATGCCGTAGCAACATCTTAACACTGCTCCCACAGGAGGCCCACTTTACTCAATGCTTCTGCTGAAGTCCTTAGTGTTTTCTTTATGCCAGCTGCAATGAGCATGACAAAAAAAAACTTCCTCCTTGAGCAGGCCCTTGTGCAAGGCCACCTCCGCAAGCCTGCTGCTTCGGTGCAGTTTATCAAGATTTAGCTCTTCCATTAGCCTTTGATTTGGCATTTCTTTCACAAATTTTGTGGAGGTTAAACATTGCGCTTCAACTGCCAAACTACAGAATTATTTGTCATGTTTGCAGTCACGTCTAAGGAGATAATATTCTATAAATATCTTTCCATCTGCTTGCTGTCTATTGTTGTAAGCATCTATTTGGGGGGTCAATTTAGAGCTCAAGCTGAGCCTCTTCCTTGAGCACCTCCTTTGTGGACAGCAAGCCACATACATTTACCCTTTACCACTCAAAGATTATATGGGCAGGCGAACTCCTGAAACAGAGTCATGAGTTCAGCTGTCGATTTTTTACGATGTGACTTCACTAAGCGTTTTAGTGATCTCCAATCATGATCATTCAAGTTTTCTTTTCCCGACACATTTCTTCCACAAAGCAGATGGAAACACTGTCCTTCCGAGTTGTAATAATGCATTAACCCAATTCCAGTGATTTCAGCAATCTCCTTAGTTGTTTTCTTTGCTTGATGCAGGTCAATAATGCGCCCCTTCTGAAACACAGGAACATCTTTTCCACCACCATGGGTTATGTCTTCCGACATGGTTGTTTAAGAAATGAGAAGATACACACTGCATCTGTTAGGGTTAAAAGTATTGTTGATCCAATCATAGACTTTTAAGTATCTGCTTATTTCTTTACATTTATTTTGTATTTTTTGGCCAGGCAGTGTATGTGTGTATATATATATATATATATATATATATATATATATATATATATATATATATATATATACATACATATATAAATAGGTCCTCAAAGCTACAGGAATCCAGTTATGCGGCCCCTGAGCTTTCCAAAGTTGACTAGCCCTGGGTTTTGGCATATGGTTATTAAAATATGCATTTCTGTTGAGGATATTACATAATTTACAACTAAAAATTAAACTCTCTTTTGGTGCCACTTTGTGGACATTTCACCCAGAAACCGGAGCTCACATGTGCATATACGTTCAACAACACTTCCAGCTTCGGCTAATGGGGGAGTAGTTTAAAGTTCGGTAACGACCTTATGCTGCCGATTTCTTAGTGAGATCCCTGCACAGGGATTTGATCAGTGAATCATTCTTTTGAACTTCTTCATTTACATAAACCATCTGAACAAATGCCAAAACCAATGCACTAAAGTGAATAAGACTTTTCACTGTAACATATTTTATTAGAGAGAGGACAATCTTGGAGAGCATATTTAAATATTTTCTCAGCTTGTTTGGCTGTAAAGCATTTTATCACACTACTCCTCTACTCATTGGCAAAAGTCGCTTGTTAGTGTAAAAGCTACCTTATGATTAAGCAACTGAAATACTGACATGTTACTGAGAATGTCGGTTAGTTACATCCCAACAGTGCTTAGCTTACAATGCATAAATAGTTACATGGAATAATACTTTACTGGGGTTAATAATGAGGGTACTTGTTAGCCAGAACTCCTAGTTGTTCGTGTTACTCTCTACCAGGTACAAGGTTTGGAAAAGATCTAGCACAATCAGACTTTTGACTGTCATGATAAAGTCTGGCCACTTTGCAGCATATTCAGGCCAAAAACTACCTACTTAGACAGGAAGATACCGTCAGATATAGTGTGACATATAGTGTGACCGACCACAGTTTGATTCGCTTTTTATGTGCCGTTTAGGTGCAGGAAAATCTGAAATAGACATTTTGCATAGACTCTAAATATGATACAATGCTCAGCTGCACCTGAAACAGAAATCAGGCGTTTTTACACCAGATGCGATGCGATAGTGTGGAACTTTTAATGTCTCTTTTACATTAAAAGTGATGCAAATGATCCGTTAACACATTCATGCCTTTGCTTGCCAATCGACAAGCAATTTTACCCCGGTACGGTACTTTGTGCCACACAAAGCACCTTTCTGCTGGTCTGCCCTACACATCCTCTGTTCTGGTTCAGGATTTCTTCCTCGAGTGACTTCAGCATTTGGTCAAAGCAACTTTAGTGCCACCAGTTGCTCTGATTTTGGTAACTGCAGTAGTTCTTGACACCTGATCCAAAGTTCATATTTATTTGTCAAGGACAAAGTACGTTTTTTAAGGGTAGTGTGTAAATTGTTTTCTTCACCTGCCGATGATATGCCCTGTCCATTAAAATATGAGCTATGTCAGGAGCTGCAGCGGTTACCAAAACTAGCACAACTGGTGGTGCTAAAGCACCGAAAGCAGTTTAGAGATGCGTTTATTTTTTTCAATCGTCTCGCTAGAGAACTTGCTTGCTTGTTTTTCAGATTGTAATTCCATAGTTGTTTATTGTCAATTTCAAGTCTTAAATGTGAAAGGTCCTTTGCAACACCTACCATACTGGGGTAAAATTGCTAGCCACATACTGTAAAGGCGTGAATGTGCTAACAGCGATCATTCGCCTCGCTTTCAATGTGAAAGGGCCATTCTTCCGTAATTAATTTAGCATACTCCCATTGTTTGGCGTTTAGGCCTTCACAGTAAAAAAAAAAAAATTATAATTTGTTGGTGCGAGAAAGTTAACTAGTTCTTCAGATCTTGTGCTCCAGTGCTTCAGAGGGATCTATTGTTTCTATTCAAAATGTTAATTGCCATTAAAACTCCCATTTGGTGTGCAAAGGTCTTTAAGCGGTCGTCAGCTCTCCAGACTGGAGCAGGCATGTTTAAGCTTGTCTGTCCATAGTTCAGTACACTGCTTTTTAAAACATGGACCAGCACTGTTTAGGTGAGCATAATTGATCACATCTTGTTAATCAAATGTATTTATATAAATTGTATAGCTGCTGCAGAGTCCAGTCAAATCTGCAAATATGCACATCTTAGTCAACAAAAAATAAATTGATGATGAAAAGCAAACCTTCAAAGAAATTTCTCAGTAAATTTAGTTTTTATTCTCCCTATCCACAGTTTTGTGCGCAACCACTTGGCAGCACCATGATGATTCTATTTGCCTGTTTTCTTTTTCTGGTCTCAAAACGCAATGTAAAACTAACCGAAACGAGAGACCAGATGGTGAACAACAACCATTTAAGTGTTATTTGTAGTAAAAATGTATTTCACGCTCAACTCGTGTAGTTGTTGGCTGTCGTAACAACTCAAAGTAGTTAATCAAAAAATGTGGATAACCATGTGTTAAATGGGCATGTCTCATCTGTTTGGGGTCTGTAGTGCATTTAAAAAGTTATAACGTAAAGCACCGCTGAACCTGCATACATGCTTTGGTGCTGACTGTGTTCGCTTCTATATACAGCTGTAAGCATTCTCAATCCTGAACATCATCAAATCAGTTTGTTCTCCATTTACCAATGATTATCTCCACACATATCAGGCTCCTGAACTGTGTACAAATATTACAGGTCAAATTTGTCCCTCTCTAAATGGGAGGTTAATAGAAATGTTCTCTTTTTTCAATAAGACATTTTTATTTAAATGTAAAAGTTAAAAACCTTTTAGTTAGTTGAGAGTGTGAAGTCCTGTTTGCTCTTCAGCCAGGTCTTTAGAACAGACATATGGCCAAGTATACCATTAAATATAACGTTAAAAATATACTTTTATCATAATAAAATATAATTTTAATGTAAATAAACGCATAGTATTAAGGGTGTTTAATTTTGTTTTATGTTAATATTTTTCTCACAATGAAAGTACTAGCATATATCTATATATATGGACATTTCTTTGGAACAACTCAACTAATATACTGTAGATAAGAAGGGTAATGACCTTAGGGGTAACGTTGCACAGGGTAACGTTTCACACACAGCCGTCCTCTCTAGGGAGACTGAGAGATTTTTCTTTACCTTCCTGATACTCAGCTAAATGAATTGTGCTATAGTGTGTAATTGAAGTATAATCACTATTATCTTGGCAGAATCAAAGAGGACTCCCAGTATTTAAGGAGAGGGAAACATAATTCCTTCTTTTCTGTCTGTTCTCTTGACTGTGGTTGAAAAAGGCTTTTGGTAGGAGGGCGTCCTTCTCTCTGGGGTTCGGATGGAACATGTGAAAGGCGATCCCCACACGCTAACTTCAGCTCTCACCAGACTCGAGAGAACAACAGTCCAATAACAACACATTTCCCCAGACTTACACTTACCACCAAAACATTCTCTCACACACCATAGTAATGCACTTAGACACACTGAACATGCTGTGTGTCACACATTGAAATGATTGTGGTTTCATTAAAAAGTGCATTATTACAGTTGATGTATCAGTAGATTTGTCAATGGATAGTCAACACTTTGTTTTGCAAGTTTGAGTAAAGTAAGTGTTTGTTTCACTTTAGACATTTTGCATAAATCTGATTTGCTGTTGTTAAATTGTGTTATATTTATCTGCATTTATATCGGCCATTGGCCATCCTGCTCTCTAGATATCAGTATACCACTACTCTATTACATGCTTTTTTTTTCTTTTCCTTTTCTTTTCAGATTTTCTCCCCTTCTTCTCCCCAATTTGGAACGTGCTCTAAGTCTTCGTAGTGGCGTAGTGATTCGCCTGAGACCTTCAATCCGCACATTTTATCACGTGGCTTGTTGACCGTGTTACTGCGGAGGCATAGTGCATGTGGAGGCTTCACGCTATTCTCTGCGGCATCCACACACAACTTACCACACGCCCCACCAAGAGTGAGAACCACATTTTGGGAACCACAAGGAGGTTACCCTATGTGACTCTACCCTTCCTAGGAACTGGGACAATTTGGTTGCTTAGGAGACCTGGCTGGAGTCACTCATCTTGCCCTGGATTCGAACTCTTGACTCCAGGTGGCGTAGGCAGTGTCTTTACTCGCTGAGCTACCCAGGCCCCTTGCCCACATGCTTTCTTAAACAATACTTGGAATAGATTATAAAAGCATTTAAGTCAAGTCAAATGGACGAAATGGAAAAGGCCATTAGATGAGTCACATCAGGTTTGACGTAATTCACTCCAAATGCCATTGGTTCTTGCATGTCATGTTACTTAATGCAACACAGCAAGTTTGCACACACAGTTTGCAACCACAAATGAGATTTGAAAGTGTGACGAGGAGGAGGGTGGGGCCCAGCTGAACAGTCAAAATAATGTTTAATGAAAACTTAGAAAGACACTGTGATGAGGACGAGGGCGGGGTCGGGCTGTGAGTGCACACGTCCAGCCCCAAATCAGGCTAATCAGCCTAGGAGAGGGATAAGGCCGAGCCAGATGCGGCAGTTCAGGAGAGAGAGAGCCACATGCAGCTGCAGTGTGTGTTTATGTTTGTGACTGTAACAAGGTTAAAAATGGGCAAGGAAGAGGTGAGAACCAGCTGAACAGTCAAAATAATGTTTAATGATGACTTGAAAAGATACAAACATAAACACACACTGCAGCTGCATGTGGCTCTCTCTCCCGAACTTCCGCTTCTGGCTCAGCCTTATCCCTCTCCTCATCTGATTAGCTCGATTGGGGGCCAGCTGTGCACACTCACGGCCCAGCCCCGCCCTCCTCCTCATCTGAGAGAGATATGACAGAAGTGAAGATTATCAGTGAATAATATCTTAAAATTTCATTTGTTCCTCGCAAATTATTATTTTTGTACTTTTTGGAGCTTAACAGTATAAATCATTATCCACTTTCATCGAGCAGCTCGGACATTATCGTGAGTAAATCAGGAGAATTTCAGCAGAATATCAGTTCATAAACACTTAATTTTACCTTTTGACATCTAAACACTTTTACTATAGTGCATGACTATAAGAAGATACATTTAATGTCTGCACTACATAACTAACTACATTTACGAGCTTATGAAGAGCATGCAAGTTGATGTGAGCCGAAAGGTTCATGAAAGCACCTCGAAATGACCACATACAGCAACCTGAGAGCTATGAGAAACTGCTACAAAGCACCATTATAGGGAATTAGATTAAATGCCATCTCTTCCTTTAATCCCCCTCTCCTGCTCATTTACTGATGTTTCTAAATCTAATACTTTCTACACCTTAGTTCCAAAGGGCCGTTCAGCTTTAAGAGCAGGCGCGCATTGTGATACAGTCTGACTGGTTGGAGATTGCCATTTTGATGAAAGGAACTGCGTGATTCAACAAAGTTTCTAGATTCCTCATAAGCTCAAGAGAATGACTTTGCAGCTTCCCAGCAGATGTTGATAAAGCGATAAGTGTATGTCGGGGGAAAATGAGAGAAAGTAAACAGGGATTTGTTATCTCAGGGAAGTTTGAACATCTCATTCCCTCTTTCTGTGCACAAACCATTCATAGTCAAGTTGTTTATATACGTTTTCCAAGAGTTAGTGCACACATAAGAACAAAACAAGTACATCTCTGCCTTTGTGTGTATGTCCTTTTTTTAATTGAATGCATGTTTGAAGTACAGCCAGTCCTCTCTGAACTTGAGGGAAGTGTGTCTTTTTTCTGTGGCATTCCTCTGAGACAGAACTTTGTATTGTGACAGCTAATCACTTTCACATGCATAAAAACATTTTGATAATTGTATTTACTCTCAAATACCTTTGCAAACATTGTTGTTTAGAGGAGTAGTTTACACAAAATGTTTAATTATGTTAACATTTACTTACTCTCATCTCATTCCAAACTGTATGTATGAATTTGTACTGTAAATGTATGAATTTCTTTTTCCATGAAACACAAAAGTTGAATTTTGTTGAAATCTGATCTTTTACATATAATGAAAGTGAATGGGAACTGAGGCTGTCAAGCTTTAAAATGAGAAAGAATCTTGGTCAAAAAAAGAAAAAAGAAAATTGGTCCATATTCTTCTGAAGCCATATAGTACCAAAAATGTAATGGAATATTCCAGGTTCAATACAAGTTAAACTCAGTTGACAGCATTTGTGGCGTAATGTTAATTTCAAGTTGTCCCAAAAAAGCAAAAAATCGAGGTCACAGCAATGCACTTACAATAGAAGTCAATGGGGCCAATCCGTAAATGTTAAAATATCACTGTTTTAAAAGTAAAGCTACAAGATGTAAATAATATGTGTGCTAACAGGATTTCAGTGTGATAAAACCCCTTCCTAACCTTTTTTGTGTAAAGCTAGAGCCAATTTTACAACTCTGTTACCATAACGTCTCAATGTCCGTGACAAATAACTAGAAGTTAATCTGTTTAAACAGTCATCCGCCACAAAACGAACTATTTAAAGAAATGTACAGCTTTTAAACCCTCCAAAAATTGGCCCCATTGACTTCCATTGTAAGTGCCTCACTGTACCCTCAATTTGTGCTTTTTTAAAGAAAAGGAGGGACGAGTCAAATTATGTTTTGTTGTAATCAACATTATGCCACAAATGCTGTCTATTGAGCTTAACTTGTATTGAACCCATAATAATCCTTTAAGTTGTTATAAACTGAAAATCAAATATGGTGCCATTGACATCAATGACGTTTGGTCACAAGGCATGCAGAACCAATGGCGTTTGGCACCATTTTTGTAGTCCATACAACTGTAGTCTATTTTGCTGGAGGGGAAGATTATCAGTGAATAACAACTTAAATTTGGTATGTTGCTCATACAAATCTAATGACTGCAGAAGGCGTGGAGTAAAGCAGACAAATCAAATGGACTTTTAAGGTGCTTCTATGGTGCATTTTGTTCCTTTTGGAAATTGACATACCCAGTCCCAGCACTTATGTTACATGGAAAAAGAGCATTCAAAACTGTGTTATATTTTAGCATCTTCAAAGTAGTCACACTTTGCCTAGAATTTGCATACATGAACTCTTGACATTTTCTCAACCAACTTCTTGAGGTATCTGTTATGGGTGCGGGAAGCAGGAGAAGGCAGACGGGTGGTTAGGATCCAAAAGCAGTTTATTGAAAGTAACACATGAGCAAAAACACAAAGAAAAGTCCACGATGGGAAAAATGAACTCAAACACAAAAGAACACACAGCGGGTAGAACAGACAGTGAACATAAATGAAGGGCAGGGTAAACCTCGAACGAACCAGGGGAACAGCGAGAGAACAACGGCATGAACGAGAAACATAACAACGATCGACAAAGGAAAGGGAAAACAGCGGGGTTTAAATAAACAGACACGATAATGACAAAATAACAAACAGGTGCGGACAATAACACAGAGGCGGCAGTGAAGAGGATCGGGAATGAAACATGGGGCGGACAACAAGGAAAACGTGACATGGAGCGTGATCAGTGATGAGTGAAACAGAAAACACGGGGCAGACAACAAGGGATCGTGACATAACCCCCCCTCAAAAGGACTGGATTCCAGACGGTCCTACAAAAAAGAAAACCCACAAAAACAAAAAGTCCAAGGAGTGAGGGGGTAGACCCGGGGGAACACAGACAGACAAAAGGGGGCACAAGGGACACAGAGACAGTCCAAGGAGGCACAAGGGACACAGAGACAGACCAAGGAGGCACAAGGGGCAATCAGGCAGTCCACGGAGGCACAGAGGGCCGACAGGCAGTCCATGGGGGTATGAGACGGGGAATGGGTCAGGTGGCCTGGGGGGCGTCCACCGGGTAGGGACAGGTTTAGGAGGCCAGGGAGGTGTCGACCGGGCAGGGACAGGTTTAGGTGGTCTGGGAGGCGGCCCTAGTATGGGGATAGGTTTGGGTGGCCCGGGAGCTGGCCATAAGGCAAGGGTCGGTTCCGGGGGCCTGGGAGGTAGCCATCGGACAGAGGCCATTTTAAGTGGTCTAGGAGGTGGCCGTAGGGCAAGGGCTGGTTCAGGGGGCCTGGGAGGAGGAGTGGCCACTGGGGGAGCTAGCTCAGGAGGTGGAGCCCTGGGTGGCTCGTGAGACCTGAGAGGCAGAGCCCTGGGTGGCTCAAGAGACTCGAGAGGCGGAGCCCTGAGTGGCTCGAGAGGCTCGAGAGGCGGAGCCTTGGGTGGCTCGAGAGACTTGAGAGGCGGAGCCCTGGGTGTCTCGAGAGACTTGAGAGGCGGAGCCCTGGGAGGCTCGTAAGACGGAGCCCTGGAAGGCTCGAGAGACTTGAGAGGCGGAGCCCTGGAAGGCTCGGGAGGCTCGAGAGGCTTGAGAGGCAGAGCCCTGGGAGGCTCAGGAGGAGGAGCCCTGGAAGGCTCGAGAGACTTGAGAGGCGGAGCCCTGGAAGGCTCGGGAGGAGGAGCCCTGGAAGACTCGGGGGGCGCTGGTTCTTGGATGGTCATGGCTACTGGCACTGGCACTTGAACGGTCATGGCCACTGGCGCTGGCTCTTGGACAGTCATGGCCACTGGCGCTGGCTCAGGGACGGTCGAGGCTACAGGCGCTAGCTCAGGGATGGTCAAGGCTACAGGCGCTGGCTCAGGGACGGTCGAAGCTACAGGCGTGGGCTCTGGCTCGCAGACCGGGGCAGGCGTGGACTCTGGCTCACAGACCGGGGCAGGCGTGGGCTCTGGCTCGCAGACCGGGGCAGGCGTGGGCTGGGAGGCAGAAGCCTGTCTTCTCTTCCTCCTCCAGGAGGACGAAGTTGACCGTACTAGCTCATGGAAGGTGACTGGCGTGGGGGTTTGCTCACTGACCGGTGGGGCTGGCGTGACAGGGAGGGCTGAGGATGACTGGAGAGTCACCGCCGTGGATGGAGAGGTAGGGTCCTCCTCAGCAACGCCCACGGTGAACGGCGAGTCGCAGACCAGTAAAGTCGCCTCCATGAAGTTACGGAGCGTCCAGTCGCGCGTCACCGGTGGCAACCGTTCCTTGATCGAAATATTCAAATTGCCCCTGAAGAAGACCACCAGGGCAGAGTCCGGGAAGTCCGAGACATTCGTTAGGTCAAGGAAGTCGCGGAAGTGGTCCTCCATCGGTCGGTCCTCTTGCTTTAGGCCGAACAGCCGGTAGTTCGCTTGCTGAACCGCTGGATCCATAGTTTGGTCGATTGTTCTGTTATGGGTGCGGGAAGCAGGAGAAGGCAGACGGGTGGTTAGGATCCAAAAGCGGTTTATTGAAAGTAACACATGAGCAAAAACACAAAGAAAAGTGCACGATGGGAAAAATTTACTCAAACACAAAAGAACACACAGCGGGTAGAACAGACAGTGAACATAAACGAAGGGCAGGGTAAACCTCGAACGAACCAGGGGAACAGCGAGAGAACAACGGCATGAATGAGAAACATAACAACGATCGACAAAGGAAAGGGAAAACAACGGGGTTTAAATAAACAGACACGATAATGACAAAATAACAAACAGTTGCGGACAATAACACAGAGGCGGCAGTGAAGAGGATCGGGAATGAAGGGAAGTGTAGTTTATACAGGGACAGTGAAACACGGGGCGGACAACAAGGAAAACGTGACATGGAACGTGATCAGTGATGAGTGAAACAGAAAACACGGGGCAGACAACAAGGGATCGTGACAGTATCATTCCGGGATGCTTTTTGAACAGTATTGAAGGAGTTCCCATCTATGTTGGGCACTTATTGGCTGAATTTCTTTATTATTTTGTCATTTTGTTTTTAAATGACATTTTAATTTACATTTTTGTCTTCAAAACTAATTTCAAACATTTAAGCATGCGCCTTCAAATCAAAAGATTTTTAAGATCATGAGAAATATTTCAGTCAAATGATTCAAAACTTTTGACCGGTAGTGTGTGTATATATATATATATATATATATATATATATATATATATATATATATATATATATATATATATATATATATATATTTGTATTGTGTGTAAATGATGACAAAGTTTTAATTTTAATATAAATACTTTAAATACTATCTGGTTTTCAGATGGTTAACCTCAGAATTCACTTTGTTTTGATGAGAGAAAGTCTAAAACTGAATGCTGAAAATCTATCCAGTAAAAGAGAAAGTGAAACAGAGTACAGAAGAAATAGTGAAAGAGTGGAATGTCTAATACAAAATCCCCTTCTGCCTTGCGGTGACAGCTCGCCCTCCCTTTCAACGCCCCCTTGTTTATCTGGAGTTTGCTTTTCTCCAGCTGATCTATATTGGATCACAGCCTGTCACTGCATAAACAGAGTTTTTGTTTAGTTAACCATCCTCATATACCTCCCATTGCTGTGCTTTTGGAAAATGTCCCATTAATCCATGCTTCAGGATGTATGCAGGTGAGCACTTGCAGGAAACATGATCCCTGGCCTTGTCTGGGAAGGCCTGCTTTCCCCCTCAGGGCCAAGTGAATTCTTCTGCTCTCCCATCACACACCTGTGGAAAACAACCCTGGCATTCCAAATTATCATTCTGTCCTACCAGTGAATTACAGACAGACATAATTACAGGAGATGCTGACAGTTAGCAGTATTGACTCTTTGTATTTTTCTGTCAGTGTCTCTCGTTTGTCTATATGTCAACTCCGACTTTGACGCCATGCCAACGAGCCGTTCACAATCCGCTTTATGCATATTGTGAACAAAAATGGCATGAGCTTTGCAAAATCACAAGCTCCATTCTTATTGGCTGGCTGTACGCAATTTACAGGAGTCATGGTTCACAGGTTTTTATGAGTCAATTTAGTAGTATATCATGTACAATGATTGCTTCCAAGGAAGAACTAATTGTATCAAATTAAAAACATAACATAACATTATTTTATTTTATTTTTTTGCTTCACACATGATTCAGTTGGCCACTTACTGGCTGTTCTTGGCTAGTATAAGCTGCAAAGTGTACCAGACTTCATGCCAATAGTCAAAAGTGCCACTGCGAGACCATGTAAAATCAATCTCTGCTTTTCCTCAAATAGGGCAGCCAGACAGCACTGAAACACCACTCTATGATGACCTTTAATAGCTGGCACTAATAGCTTTCAGTTGCCTGTAAATGCTCATATAACAAACTTTTCTTTACTCATTTAGTGACGTATAACACAAACTATTTTACAGAGTTGCTATCATTTGAGATGTCTGCCGGACGCATGAGAGCACACGCATATAAACAGCCCCAGGGTAGTGATAACAGCTGTAATGACTGTGTCCACACCCCTGTAGAGTTTGGCCAGTCCTTGATGCTGCTCCAGCTGTTTATGGAGAAAGGCTGTAATCTTTCAAGCACATGTCATTGTGCAGGCACTCCAGAAACACTTGCTTTTGACATATTCCATACCATTCTAACATATACATTAGTGTTACCCAACAAAACAACCACAACATGCAGTGTCCTCTACATGTGGGCCTTCTTAAATATGGCAAAAGGAACACATTAATTCCTCTATAATAGATAAATGCCACTGGACTGATGCTAGTCTGTAAGTTTGTGATGCCTAGTACAATGGGAAGTCGACATGTTGCTACAAAAAGTCGACTTAATTCTGCCGAATTACTAACAAGTGCCATCTCCCATCTGACATGTTTGCGTTAATTTAAGTGTAGCCTATTTACCTTCCCTTACAAAAAATCTAGAGTTCTGACAAACTTGCAGCAAACTTGCTTCAAATTTCCTACTCATTATTTTCACCTGCAAATGATCTTATAATTAGCCACATATGTTTCCCAGACGTTTGCAGCTCTTCACCGGTAGTGATGAACCTGCAGCAAACCTTTGGCCACAATGAAGATTTTGCTGCAAAGCTCATTTGCGTGTGATATTAATGAGGGCGAATTTGCAGCAAGTTTACCAGAACTACCAGGGTTTTCCTATGGCACTATTGCAGCCTCAAAGACATGAGTTCTTGTCTTGCAGATGCCAGGAAGTAATCTTGTTGAATCAGTATATAGTAAATAATGATGAATGCAATTCAAAGGTGTCAGTTTTAGGGAAGACCGGACCCAAGAGCAGAGGGAAAGTTCAATCAATTGGATTTATTAATCAAACACAAAACGGTTCCTTTTCAAACTTGATCCTCCCCTGAGACACGGGCAGATATCTGTGGAATCCTCCTCCTTAACAGCTTTAACACCGAACTGGCGAGGGTGGCGGCCAATGAGCACATAAGGTAACTCCTCTTCTGGAACTAACTGGAGACAACTCCTACTGCACAAGAGCACAGTTAAACACAACAGAAACATTTACAGACACCACAGTAACAGTAAACACACAGTGGCAGTAAACAATGATCCAACTTCAAACATGACACACACGGGGGTTTAAATAAGAGAAACAAATACTGGGCAGGTGTCGCTCACAGCTGAAGTTTGTAATAATCAGTGTTCCCATAGAAACAATCAGAGTTCCCATGGAAATGATGATTCTTTCTCTGCCTCTGCCACTGTGCTGCATACCCTCTCTGTAGATAGGGTCCTCCGGTGGTATCATTCCATACGTGAACTTCCCGTTGGTAAGAGTGAGGCATGTGAGGTATTCTCCACATGTTAACCTCCCTCCGGTAGGATGTGGTCTCCGTAGTGCTCTCCCTCCTGGAGAAGGAAGAGCACTTCCCAGCGCTATTCTAGAAAGTGCTCGGCGGGAAATTGCTTAGCAAATCAGGAAAGGCACCACAAGTAGCCTTCTTTGGTAAGTGCTAAATTCCATTAATTTATCCCATAGACAATTACATTTTCAATGATAACTTATAAACCACTCACATTAGACAGACCTACCTTGAGCTACGAGTTTGTTCATAGATGGTATATGACTCCATTGAAACCATCCATCTGCGTTATCTCAACTTCACTGTTTAAAAATCATGTTTGATAGCGGAATTCATGGTAAACAGCTACATTACCCTTGGTACAGCAGAGAAAGATCCACCAATCAGAGAACCACGTCGAACAAAACCCGCAAAATGTGGCTGGAGTGACCACGCACTCCCATGATGCACTGCGAATGATGTAATCAAGTCAGTCTCCCTTCACCCTTAAACTACTTACAGTCAGGGGCGGTGTGTTCATTAGGGTTATATGGGCGACGCACTGCCAAACGGGAAAAGGAAGGAATTTTTCTAACCAATTCTATCACGGCAACAGTCGTTATCAGTGTTCTAATCTAGACGTCTGATCTGCCAATCAGGCTAATGTCGTGCTTAAAATGGCCCCGCCCCTTTTGGGGCGATTTCAGTCAGGTTGAAAATCGCCCCAGAAGTCTCTCATAGACTCTCATGTAAAAAAATTTTTTTTCAAATATCAATTCAATTGATTTCTTTCAATACAATCTCTATGGGTTCCAGGAGGGCTTGCACTTACGCGCTTTCGTCATACGTAACGTAACCATGAACGTAACTAAGAAAAGAGTGGGTAGCAGCATCAATCAATTCACGTACTACTGTCAAGATGGCTAGCGTTCAGTGCAACTCGATTGTCTCTTTGAAAGAAGTTCCTTTTGTAGGCGAACAAATCAAGATAAATTGTCAACTAAACAATTAGGACCTCCCAGACCAAATGTAATCATTCAACAGGTTTCTACTAAAGGGCTAAAGTCCTACACTCGAGGATTTTCCAAAAATTGGTACGAACGAAAAACCTGGCTAGCAGGCTGCGACGTAGCCAATGCAGTCTTCTGCTACCCCTGCCAACTCTTTCACCCTGAAGGCAGCATGGCAGATAGCACCGCTTTGACAGCGACAGGTGTAACAGACATGCACCATCTTTCAGAAAAGATAAAGAAACATGAGCTGTCAAAGACCGACATTGATAGCTGTTTGAGATTGTCTGCTTTGGGGAGAGTGAACATTGACACTCAACTGGATGAGGGATACAGGCTAGCTGTCCGTCGCCACAACGATGAGGTTAGCAAAAACCGCCACATCCTCAACCGGCTAATCCAGTGTGTGAAGTTCTGCGGAGTGTTAGAGGTAGTTTTGCGAGGCAAAGATGAAACTGAGAGCTCCACCAACCCTGGTATTTTTCTTGGACTGGTCAACTTTGTGGCACAGTTAGATGAGGTGTTTGATGAGCATCTAAAAAATGCAAAAGTTTTCAAGGGCACTTCAAAGACAATTCAAAACGAGCTACTGGAGTGTATGCTAGCGGTCGTGAGGGAACATATTGAGGAGGAGGTGAAGTCAGCGAACTTCGTAGCCATCCAAGCAATGACGAGACCACGGATGTTTCTACACAGACACATTTTCATGCATTCATTTATGTATGCATGAAAGGATACTGCATTTGCATTAGAAATTACATTATTCTCTAGCTTACTTTATAAACTGTATACTGTGCTGAACATCCAGGCTAGGTGAGACTCAAAGGCTAACTTAAACACTAAAGACTTTATGCATCCCTGCCCATTTTACATGGAACTGGAATATTTGTACTATACGTGGATAAATTGCATATACCTGTGCATCACACAGACTACAGTACTGTACATAGCCTAACAAACACATTGGTCTGTTTGCCTTCATGGACTCCTCTCAACAGCAGCTGCAAGTAGCAACAGAAGCCAAAAGACCCAGAACGGCTTTGAGAGAAGAGAAGAAGCAGAGGCTGTCTGAAGAGGTCTGCAACACCATCCTGGATCACACCAAAGCAAGGTTCTCTTTCACTGGCCACCTTGTGAGTGCTACCTTACTGCAAGCAGATATATTTGAAAGGTAATGCCATTCATTTCCTGATGAGGCCCTGAATGACACTGTGAACGCATACCCCATGCTGAACAAGGCAAAGCTCAAGACTCTCTCTGATCTATGAGAATCCTGAATTCAAGGGCTGCTGTGGTGCACTGGCACTGTACCAGGTTCTCATGAGCTACAACCACCAGGAGACATTCTCTGAAACTGTGACTCTGTTGAACATCCTCATAACTACTCCCATGACAACAGTCGAAGCTGAGAGACGTTTCTCAACTTTGACACGAGTTAAGACATTCCTGCGAAATTCAATGGGCCAGGAACGTCTGAATGCACTGGCCATGCTTTCCATGGAAAGGGAACTCATCCTCAACATGCCTGATTTCCTGATTAACACACACACACAATCCAAATCAGTTCAAAGTTGATGTTGTTTTAAATAGTTATTTTTCATTCAATCAAAAAAAAAAAAGTTTAAAAATAAAATCTGTTCATGTTCATTTTTACAAATCTATACAATTGGCCAGAAAATGGTTGTTCATATTTACAAAGCCATACAAATAGCTGTGTTTACCTTTCTAGAAATTATTTTCAAATGCTGTTTTCAGGCAAAATGTCTATCACTGTTCATATTCATTTTCACAAATCTATACAAGAGGGCAGAATATGGAAGTCTATACAAATTGCTTATTACCAATATCTTGCATCAATGTTTTCAGTAGCCTCTATCAAAAGCTCCTGCTCACTTGTTGTGAATTATGCTCTGGTGCACACATTTCCAATTCAACCATGAGGCCTAAGTAATTAATGTGTATATCAGAATTCTTTAGTTAAACTTGGCAGCACCTCAACATTCTGGTTTGGTCTTCAATGTGTAAAGCCAAGATGCACAGACCACACTAGGTCAAGCCTCACTTATTCATTCACTTATTTGGGACAACGTTACTTTGCTTTTATTAAGTAGCACATTGATGATATCCTACATTCCAGAAAATGTAGTTCTAAAGCTCCACTTCTCTCAAAAATTTGTCTACTTGTATTTTCAGCTGATATTTCATTTGTTTATGGAAATGCAGATTGTTTATGCATTGTTGAGGAATGTGAAAGAACATTCCTTGATTATTTGTACTGTGATAACTTATTTTGCTTTTGTAAGCCAGTACTTTTGAGATCAGTCAATAAATGCTTCTGGTATTGACTTATATGCTGCCCCCGTCTTTATGTTGTTGCTGGACATATCTTTTAAAAAAATGTGTCCTGTTTAGCTATTTTACATCACACAACATTGGATTAATGTAAGTAATGAATAAGTGGAATAATTAATTGCGGAGCCATGTCATTTTTGCTTATGATGGCTCCTTGATGCTAATTTCTTACATAGCTTTCCACCTGTAACTTATGTTGCTATGGCAAGATGTGCTTAATTGCCTCTGTCTACTTCCTCACCGTTGATAACTGATGGCCGAAATCCTAGACAGTGTCACCAAAAAGCCCCCTAGGGAGATGGGCACATCGAGAAAGCAGACATTCTCGGCATCACGCATCTCCGCAAGGTTGAGCCACAATGTCAACAGTACGCTCACAAAATCACAAAAGATTTAATAAAATCTATAAACATTTTAGAAGATGAAATTCTGAAATTCCAAGAGGTGGCTCACTCAAGTGGAAATCAATAACATATTTAATCCCTTTTTTAAAAGAAAATCTGTTTTGTCTGACTTATAAAGAATGAAGGCACAGGGGGCACTAGTTAGATCACGTTTTAAGAATATAGACCAGATGAATGTACTGTCAAAATTTTTCTTTATTTTAGAAAAAAAGAATGGCCAAAAAGGCTTTCTATATTATTTTTTTCTGAAGCTGGTCTTCTTGTATCAGACCCTATTGAAATATGGAAAAGAGCAGTACATTTTTATGAAAAGCTTTAACGTTGTGAGCACAGGGAATACCAGGTTGCTGAACAACTGTTTTTTGAAGAGCTGCCAAAAGTATCTGAAGACTCCAATGCAGCATTCAAAAGGGCTATAGGACTGGGAGAACTGCATCAAGCTCTCCAAAGTATGGAGAATGGCAAAAAAGGTGATTTGAGAGACATAAAGAACTGGCAACCTGTGTCTTTATTGTGCTGTGTCTATAAGTTGCTCTCCAAAGTGTTAGCTACTAGACTATGAAGAGTTTTGGATGAGGTCATACACCCTGGCATTTACATTTTTTTTTTTCATCTAAATAGAGATTTATTTGGTGTCTCTAAAATGTTGGGTTTAGATATTGGTTTGATTTCCATAGATCAAGAAAAAGCTTTTGATCATGTGGAACACAACTATTTGTGGAAGGCTTTATAATATTTTGGTTTTAGCTCTGATTTTACAGCTTATATTAAAGTTTTATATAGTAACATTGAGAGTGTACTAAAAGTTAATGGTGGCTAATGTGTTCCTTCTTTTTTACCAAAAGAAGGTGGACAAGGACTTGTGGATTTGCAAAGTAGGACTGCAGCATTTCATCTACAATTTATACAGCAATTTCTCACTGGAGAACTTGAGTTGGAAACCAGTGGCCAGTGCTGTTTTAAAGACTGCTGAAGGACTATGCTTGGATAAAATTTGTTCTTGGTAGATCTCAGAAGAATCAACACATCTAGGAAGCCGGGGTTCTACTGTAATCTTTTTAAAGTGTGGGACCTTTTTCAGGTGAAAAGGACTGAGTCCTACGTTTTCTTATTTCTGGCTACTTGAAGAACCCCTGATTTACGGTGCATGTTTGGACATTTTAGGTGCATGTGGGACAATGTCTGCAGCATTCACTAGATCCAGGATCATAACACTTGGATGTTTAATCAAATTGGCTGGCTGAAAGGTTAACAGATGTGGATTTGCATGAAAGTATTGGTAAAAAAGTTGTTTAAAGCTTGTGTAAAATCTTTTAACAAAAAGGGGTTACTTGAAAGAGTTGACACACACTGGCGTGTTTTTTTGATGGGTAACAATGTCAGACCAGGGTGGAGAGCACTCTATAAGTCACTGTTAACTAAAAGAGATGGTGACTTGCAATGGAGAATGTTGCATGGCATTATTGCTGTTAATGCTTTTATTTTAAATGGCCAAAAGTCAAAATTGAACAAAAAATGTAACATAATATTGCAATGGTGTTTGATGCTATGATCAAATCAAGGATTTTAATTGACTTTCGTTTTTACAAAGCTAAAGTAAAATGGTGTCATAGAGGAGCTTTGTGTTCTGTTTTTGGTAATGAACTTCATTTTGCACATTTTCTCTAGAATTTGTTTTTAATTCATTTAAAATTTTTAAATATTTTTATGTGGGTAATCATTTTAATAAAGATTTTTGAAAAATAGAAATCTCTCTCTCTCTCATTCTCTCTCTCTCTCTCTGACTGTGTGTGGCTCCAAAGGTCAATATAACATAGTTAACCCATTTAACCTTGACACTGTGAGAAACCTGCTGATGTGGAAATCTGCCCTACAGCGTAATGTTTAACATAGACATGCTAAAATAAACAAATTCCTGCTTTGGCAACATCATAGATCAGATAACACTGCTCATGACTGTTGTGCTCATTATTACATTAACAGCACATGCTCACTAGCCATGAATGAAGCGCCTGTTCACTTAAAGTCAATGTGAAATGCCATTTGCAACCTATTTGCATTCGTACTCTGGCGTATTTCCAAGATATTCAACAATGAAAAATGTAGGGTGTGATGTATTTTATTCATCATGAATTGGTTAGATCCTGAATAGTGAGTATTACATACAGTACCAGAATGGAATTTTCAGCTGATTCATGACATCAGTAAAAAGGAAAGTCGTCTCAGAGGTGGAGCAAGTTATTACATTTTTTATTAAAGATTTAATAAAAAAATTTAATAACATGAACCAATGAAGCATCCACAATAAAGGCCTAGGAATGTGCATTAACATGCATTTCACAGAAACATTTTTAGAGGAAAAATAGCAGCTTCTTTGAAATGGAAAAAATCAAGCCTCAGAGAGGGATAAAGGTCGACAGGAGACTGCAGTGGGAAAGAGAGAGCAATTTACAGACAGCTGTCTGTCACTTTTGTGTGTTTGTCTTTTTGTTTTCTTTTATTTTGTAGTTCTTTTATTAAACTATTATTTATATTGTATATTTAACGTTGGGGCTGTTCATTTTAGTGAGTTGGTTTGTTTTGACGGTTCACGGAAATGAACTAGTTCACATCAATTATTCACTGATTAACTTTGAGCCCTTAAAGAAACTTTGCACTGAAAATGCAACAAAAAGAAGTGTACAACGCGTACCTGGATGATGCACTTTTTCAGCCTTCAAAATGCAGTGTGGAATGTTGGACACTTTGTGCACTCAGCACATGCGGCTTGCTGTACATAGCGGAAGGGGCGGAGTTACTGGCAGCAATGGTCATCTGGCAAACCAATTGTAAATAATGGAGAATTTGACAACAAGTAAAACCTCTGTGAAGACAGCACCTTACAAAAGTGAGTTAAACGCTTTACCATCATACCATGCTGTGCGAATATTTATATTATTAAGATATAAGTGTTGAATTGGGGGTGGATAGTGTGCTAAAGCTAGCGGTAACACAACACATTTGAAATGTCACTTCCGTCAGCTGTTAAATGCAGAACGCTTCAGTGTAGTAAAAAAAACATTAATTGGGACGATACTGTACTTTGAAAATTCATACACTACATGGCTGAGTGCATAGTATATAGTGTGTCGTTTGGGACACAGCTCTTGTTTTGCCTGCTCTCGGTAAGTGTGGATTGTTCTCTGTCTGTATGAGCTGTGCATTGACTGTACAGCAAGTTTTGCTTACTGCCCCCTGGAGAAAACAGGTGGTGCAACATGCTTGAATTAGAAGAATCCTTTATTGTTGTGGTCACACATTATACACACAGTTTTTTTTTTTTGCATATATACAGTGAAATGTATTAGTTTTTCCACATATCCCAGCTAAGCTGGGGTCAGAGTGTAGGATCAGCCATGATACGGCGACCCTGGAGCAGATAGGGTTAAGGGCCTTGCTCAAGGGCCCAACAGTGGCATCTTGGTGGTGCTGGGGCTTGAACCCCTGTCCTTCTGGTCAGTAACCCTGAGCCTCAACCACTGAGCCACCACTGCCCTTACTTATAGTAGGCCACCACTGCCCTTACTTATAGTAGGCCACCACTGCCCCTAATTACTTATATGGAAGGAATATACCGTAGACCTTTTTCACAGACTGTGATGATGCTTTTCCGCCTTATTAACAGCGTAAATCTAGCACACTTTTATTGTTTTATTTAATTTTTATTTTTAATATTGAATATATGTTTATAATATTATTGTTTGCGTTATATTACCCTGGAATTAGTTTTAAAAACTGAATTACCACAGCTGCGAGGGGTTTTCAGTTACAGCTGCTGAGAGATTGACAGTAAATTTGGCATCTACTCTTCCACCACCATCTATTTTCTTCTTCTGAAAGTCATTCAGATGTAATAGTAGACTTTTTCTTTTGCTCATGGAGCAAATGGGTAAGTGAAAATAATATCCAATTCTCTCCCATTCACCGCTGTCAAAGTTTACCCTGCAGTTGTTTAATTCCGCATTCCAAAACTCGGAGTGTGAAAAGGGTCTATTCCTCATTACAGTCTGGGACATGATTAATTGTGTTTATTTTTTTAACCTGTTATTTTTATACACTTAATTACACTGAATTAATGCATTAAATCGACAGCCCTAATATTTAAATGACCAATTTAATGATGTCACCCTAATAATAGGCTTATATTCATTATGCAATATTACAATATGATATAATCGTTGTTGGTCACATTTTGAATGATGAACATTCTATCAATATAAATTCTTAAAAAATCTCAAAATAGATAGCTTACCAAAACGTACCAGCAGCTTTGATTAGATTGCTACCTATCAAGTACTATAAAAATGTAGAGACTTTGGAGACTCAAGAGATGTTTGGTGGTGTTTATCTGAACAAAATCAACACTTCTGGACGTTCCACATGATAAAAATCTCAAATATTTCCTTATGCAAGTGTTAAAATCCAATGTGTTGAGGTATGCCTCGTGGTTCTGATCTCTCAGGTATGACTTGGCAGGCTCTAGTCAGACAGGTGTGCATGTACGTGTCTTAGGGGAACACACACTCCAGAAATCTCCACAGCACATCTCATTCCCATCTCAGGCCCTCACATCCGCCCACAGGGGTATGCAGCTATTTTGGTACTCAGTTTGTTTTTTGCCCGCTGAGGCAGAGTTCACCCTGGTGCAGTCCCTATGGTCCGCAACAAAGGATGGAGACTAAGATATGTAGTCATCAATGTTCTCAGACAGCCTAGTTAATGATTTTCACAGGCCTGACTCGGAACACATTGTTCTGGTTGGGGAGCGGTAATGACCGCTGATACCACATTCTCCATTTTCATTACTGGGATAAATGGAGCAATACGCTCCATATCAGAGAAAAGAACAAAGCTGGAACTCCTGAATATAAACAGCCAATTAATCCCAGGGCTAATTCTATTAGGAACTGAGCTGGCATCACACGGAGTTGAAGGCGTGGGCTGTGGCGCGTGGCAAAAACTGTGCTGATACCGTACAGTGCTTGCATCCGAATCATTTTTGCTGGTGCTGAGGTTTTGCTTTTTCCCAGAGCAGATTAACGTCACAGCCATAATCTGCGGTGAGAGTGTAAATAAAAAATGATGATCATTATATTGCGAAGTGTTTGTGGCTGTGGATTTATGAGCTAGCTTTAGTGCTGCTGTGGGGGGAACCGCAGTAATGCTGGCCCAGTGTTGCCGAGATATTGTGTGCAACTCTCCTTGATAATGATGTGATAGATCAGTGATCAGATACAGGGGTGTATGCCCTATATCTGATTACTGTCTCAGGTATGACGAGGCCAGAGTCTGGCCAGACAGGACTGAAGGTAACCTACGTGGGATAATACATACAAGAGACACCCTCCGTCACACTCGATTCTTATCTCTACACGTCACTTCCATTTATAAGGGTAACTGCTTTTAAAAGTGTGTTCTCTTAATTTCTTATCCAGCGAATTCCCCTTAGGCATGTGTTGGTCAAAGGAAAAATATGTTAATCTTTCTTTTCTTTGATAATGAGGGTTAAAAGGGCTAAAGCATTTCACAGGATGCTATTAGGACTCAATCAGATGAATCAAGATGACCAGAGGCAAGCCATATGCTACTGTTAGGAAAAACAAGTGGCAGAGAAAGAGAGAGAGGGAGAGAGATTATAGAAGTTTTAAATGCAGAAAGAAGGTCTTTAAATGGATTGTGTCAATTTTGATTTCTTGTTGACTTTAAAGGGATAGTTCACCCAAAAAATGAAAATTCTCTCATCTTTTACTCACCTTCATGCCATCTCAGATGTTTATGACTTTCTTTCTTCAGCAGAACACAAACAAAGATTTTTAGAAGTATTTTTCAGCTCTGTATGTCCATATAATGCAAGTGAATGATGCTCAGAACTCCAAAAAGAGATAAAGTCTGTACAAAAGTAATCTATAAGCCTCCAGTTGTTTGATCAATCATTGTATGGTCAGCATACAAGTCATTTATAAGACTAGTGGTTTAATCAATGTCTTCAGAAGCGATCCAGTTGATTTTGGGTGAGAACAGACCAAAATATAACTCGTTTTTCACTATAAATCTCCTTGGTGATCGTGATTTTAAGCTCGATAATGCTTCCTTTAGCGCCATCTAGCATTCTGCGCATACGCCAAGCACTAGGAAGTGTAATCGAACTTAAAATCATGATCGTGCCTAGAGACTGCAGTGATGTACAGTGAATAAATAGTTACATTTGGTCTGTTCTCACCCAAAACCAACTGGATCCCTTCAGAAGACATTGATTAAACCACTAGTCTTATACATGACTTGTATGCTGACTTTATCGCCTTTTGGGGTTCTGATCATCATTCACTTGCATTGTAATGGACCTACAGAGCTGAAATATTCTTCTAAAAATCTTTGTTTGTGTTCAGCAGATGAAAGGAAGTTATACACATCTAGGATGGCATGAGGGTGATTAAAAGATGAGAAAATCTTCATTTTTGGGTGAATTATCCCTTATCCCATGTCAACATGAAATCAAAATTGACACTATTTACTTTCTTAATGTACATGCTTGGTCTTATTATGCACGATTTATCACATTATTCTAAAGAAGAAAAGTGTCAATTGATTTTGAATTCAGAAACAACATTTATTTTCCTCTTAATTAACCAAAGCTCCAATGGCAGAGCTTATTGAATATAATCCAATAGCCTGCTTTTCACCCTCCAAATAAAATCATTTCGCTTAGGCCAAAACCAAGCGTTTCAGACTGAGGGCCAAAAACAGTGGATATGATGTTAGTAATCACATACATTACTAAATTGTGACTGTTCTGGAGCAAAAAAAAAAAACAGCCTTCCCCAACAGGGGAAGACTGTGAAGGCTGTTGGAGGAGTTATATTGGTAAGACAGGTTAAGCAGAGTACATTATATAGAGCAGGGTCATACATTATGGAACATGTACACAGCACGTCAGGTATAAAATATGTTATGTAGAACCAACATTGTGAAACAAAACAGCCCCAAAACCACCGCCACATTCCTTCCCATCCCAGCACCCCCACACCCGAAAGCCCCCCTACAGTACAATCCTCCAGCAACCAACCGCAGAGCCCCTCCCCCTCTCTCACAGCTCATACCGTACCTCCACTAACGCCTTTACTGCTACTCTCTCTCTCTCCCCCTCACTCGCTCTGATCTTGGCTGCCTTTTATTCTGCTCACTCGATCTGAAAGTGCACTGGAGAAGAAAAAAACTGAATTAGAATGAAAAGCAAAGCCATCTCCGCCGCTTCTAGCAGTTTGCCAGCTTTAATCTGGCCTGGAATCGCAATGTAGCCACGAGAGACTGAATTACAGATTGTACCAGGAGTAAAGGGTGTTCTTAGGCCAGTGTTTCCTACAAAATTCTTTCTCTCTATCCCACAGAGATATTCATATAAGAAAAATAATATTTTTTAAATATGTAGTGTGTTTGAATAAACATCTGGGGAATGAAATTGCAGGAAGTTGAAGAAAAACCCAATTATGTTGTATAATAAGATACCTTCTTTTGGCCAAATTCTAAAGCAACATAACATGTACCCGTTGCGTAGAAAGCAATCACATAATGCTTTTCGACAATCCAAGATGAAAGAGAAAGGCATACAGAGTACATACTTTCTCAGAGTACATACTTTTGTGTTCTTACTAGGGCTGTCGAGTTAACACATTAATAACGCACGATTAATTATACTAAAAATAACGCTTTAAAAAAATTAACGCATTTAATCGCAGTACCACCTATTTACTCCAGAGGGCAGTAAGTGAAATTTCAGCTGTGTGAGCAACACACAGTTTATACAGTGAAGAAAACAAAACAGATATAAGGGTTCAAATGCGATCTTTAAGGGATCTCAATATGTGTTTAAAGATTGAGTATTAAACTATATTTAACTTGACACAGTGACCTAACATTTTATTTTTATGACGCAACACACCCGAGACGCGACACAAGTATGTCTGACGCAGGTCGTATGGTAAAGTGACCAAAATGCGGGACAGTTCCGAAATTGGAAGCTTTGTCCCGCGTCCCACAAGTCATAAGCAGTGTCCTGCATTTTAATTTTGTCTGTATAATTTTTTATCTTTATTATTTCGGTATCATTTTATTTCATCGTCCTTTAATTACAAAATCACTATAAAAAATGGTTAATAAGAAAGCACTGAACATGCGCAGCGCAGCCTTTTTTTCTTGCCAGAGCGGGAACACACTGGAAAAAAAAACTGCAACAGAAAAATGGGTCTTTCCGGAGCTCTCGAGAAGAAAAAGTGTCTTTGTTCGTATAATAAAGAATTGGAGAAAATATATACATGGTTAAAACCAGTTACAGGTGACACTAAAAAAGGACAGTGCAGGGTATGCCACCGAAGTTTCACGGACAGCTCTGCTGAAGCATTTCAGTGCCCCAAACATGACAGCTCTGATATCTTTGGCTTTGAGCATTCCTGTCACCAACGCGTTCGTGGAGAGGGTGTTTTCTCTGGGTGTTTTCTCTGCGTGAACAGAGACAAGGAACTGAGCATCTGTGGACCTCATCATAAGTGAACTCCTGGTGAAAGTGAACACCTACACCTGCCAGGAGTTCTACAGTCATAATGAAGGACAAGGCCCTACTCGAAGCAGCCACATCAGACAAAATAAAAAAAAATAACAAAAATTAAATTCAAGATGCACTAAATCCGGAACGCATTTAATCTTTCTAGGCTTTAATAATGGAATTTATGTGCTTATTTGGAAATGTGCTTTTTAATGATTAGATTATTATTTTCACTTCATTATATTTACATTGAATAGGTCTGTGCTGTTAAAATTAGTTTGTATCGTAGACCTTATGCCAAACCAGTGCCATCATTAACATTTAACGTCACTGCAAAAATACATCTAATATAAAATCAATATTTATTCACCTAGTACAATAATAGTAAGTTATCTCTCCCTCGTGTTCCTGCCCCTCACCTTTTTTGGGAATGTGCCCACGCAATAGTATTTTGGATATTTGTTTTTTAAAATATATTATTTAAATACTCTTTGTAACTTCAACAACTCCAAAGCATTGAAAACCATTGCACTATGTAATGAATATAATGTCTTGGCATTATTGTAAAATACATGTATACTCCTGGCTTGTTTCAGGAAAAAAAAAAAATAAATCTGACGCAGGTGTACATTGACGGGACCTTAAACAAGCCCTCATTATAAATCTCCAACTGATTGACAAATTCACTTGTGAAATGGATTGCTGTGAACTGTATGCCAATGATTGACTTATGTTCAATAATATGGTCGTAAACAATACATTGTATTCTAAAGACACTTTTTGTATTGTCTTATCAGTGATTAAATCTTCTGCCACAAGAATGTAATGCATTTTAATTATCTGAATATTTTTTTATTATATATATATATATATATCATTTTTTAATATTTAAAGATAGCTATGTATAATTATTTCATCATTATGTATTGAATTATTGTTATATGAGGGGCTTTCTAAGCAAATATTTGTATATGCGATTAATTGCGATTAATTCATCGAGACACCATGTAATTAATTCGATTAAAAAATGTAATCGATTGACAGCCCTAGTTCTTACATCCTCGTGAAATCGTTCGACGTCATCATCCACTGCCAACAAGTTCATTTGCTATATTCAAGGACGTGAGTACGGAGAATGCATTAAATTAACCGGGTGTGTTCTTAATCAGGCCGAATATCGAGGATGTGTGATGTTCTGGGCAATGTTCTGCTGGGACACCCTGGGTCCGGCCATTCATGTGGATGTCAATTTGTCACCTGCCACTAACTTAAACATTGTTACCTGGTACACCCCTTCATGGCAATGGTATTCCCTGATGGCAGTGGCCTCTTTCAGCAGGAAAATGCACCCTGTCACACTGCAAACATTGTTCAGGAATGGTTTGAGGAACATGAAGAGTTCAAGGTGTTGCCCTGGCCTCCAAATTCCCCAGATCTCAATCTGATTGAGCATCTGTGGAATGTGCTGGACCAACAAGTCCGATCCATGCCAGCTCCACCCTGCATGAAGGATCTGCTGCTAATGTCTTGGTGCCAGATACCGCAACATACCTTCAGGGGTCTTGTAGAGTCCATGCCTCGATGGGTCGACGAAGTTTTGCAGCATGCGGATACAGTATATTAGGCATATTAGAGCATAACATTTTGACTCATCAGTGTATATATCGGAATATTTTGCAACACAATTAAAATATATTGTTTATACACATAATTAACAACTTTAAATCAATAGTTTTATACATTTCAATGGTTTTTCATTCAAATACATGATTCGCAATGCTTCATGGGATTGTAGTTCATTCCCTCATTAAACGCATTAAGTTCAAAGTCTTGTACCTTTGTCTTTTTGCTTGTGTAAAGATAGATGGTCTATGTTTGTATTTTTTTTTTATCAATTTATCTCCTCACTTTTAATTCAGAGTGCAAACACTTCATTTGGTTAAAATACCATTTCTTTTGTAATACCATAAATAGCCATTCAGGAAATGTACGTCTTAGCGAGACAACTGTAAAATGTTGGACAAAGTCATTTGAAGAAAAATACCTACCAATGTTCAAAAATATTTACAAAAATCCACATTTAAAATGATTAAACCAGTCCGATTTTAGTTTAATAACAAATCAGTTTAATACGTAACACATGAGCTTAATCTAAAAAAAGATATTAGTATAGCACAGCTCATCAGCTTTACTAAAGAGAGCATAAGGCACTCACAAGGGTTGTGTAGATATGTTTTAGTGTTTGTGGGTGGACGTGCTGTTAGTTCTTAGCATTAGAGAGAAGACCAAAATTAGATACAAAGATTGAACATTCCTTTTATTGGTTTGGTTTATTAATACAGTGGTTATTTCAGCCTTCTAGGCTTTCACAGGGGAAACCAACAAATGAAATGAAACTAGATAAGTAGAATATAGCTTTCTGACAACGTAACGTATTTCTGGCTCAGTCACTAGTCTCTTTTACAATTAGCAACAACAACTCTGCATTCCTTGATGAACACGAACGATAAAAACACATATAAACATGTAAAACATAAACTTACAAAACTGATGCTAATACTTCTGAAAATCTGGATCGTTTATAAAATGATTTATATACATTCATTCTGAATAATTATAATTTGGGGGGATTAAACCCACATACACACCAACAAATGGCACTGACTGCAGGCAGAAAGTAAAACACTGATTAAACAAAACAAAATATAAAATATTATCTGTAGTAATTAGAAGTTTCCATAGTGTAATTCAAGTGCTATGAGTAGTAAAGGGTACACAGGTATAGACCCCTGGTCTACTGAGGGTGGGATTCAAGCCCTCATGGTGCAGATGCAGGGGTTGAGGAGATTTTACGGTTAAACCTCCTTTCAGTCACTCTGTAGTCTGACTCATGAAGTGGTTAGTAACATGGGGTTTAGCCCACTTTAATACAACACAATGGGTCAAGCTAAATAGCATTAGCATAAAATCAGATACCAAATCTGTGCTTTTAATAAACACAGGGTGTCTAAAATCAGCACGGCATCACGATTGTGCAACAGCACACCAGAGGTGTGGTCTAGGTAGGTGCAAAAGAGCTGCTCAGTTTTTAGCCCTAAACCCAGAACTTGCAGAACTAGCATTTTTGGGTTCTCTTCATAATTTCCAATGTTTTTAGAATACTTGTTCTCTATTTATGAGTAAAATAAGGTCTGCAGATAACTACTTGTAGAGATCTTACTTTTTGTTTCGCAAAGGTGTGAATTTAGAAGCCGTTTTTTGCATTAAAACAGTTGCTAACAGTTGCTAACAAGCTACAAGCTAGGGACTACAACTACCACAGTTTTTTCTACAACATATATTTCACACAGTCATACCACAAATGTACATTTTAAATCTGCTTTGTGTTTTAAAATTGGAAATTGCTAACGTAACTAATGTCCTGGGTTTTAGGACTACAAACTGAACTGCTCTTTAGCAATAACAAAGGGGTGTGGTCTCAGGCCAAAGTGTTGTCGTAATTGGTCCATTTTTGCCCAATGGCAGATCCCAATTCAGAACATTTGACTGGTGGGCCTCATTCAACACGAACCAAATAGCTTGAGATACTGATGTCAAAAGCCCCTATTACATATGGCAAGAAATAAGCAGTTATTATATTTTAATCGCTGTAAAGTGTGAATCTCTGACTGAAACTACAAGAACAAGCACGGACTACAGGTGACAAATTATAAACAACAGTTATTAGCAGCTTCAACTATAACACATTTCAAAAATATAAAGGATAAACTTTTTATATAAAAATATCATTTATCTATGGAGGGTTGATAGATTGCGGACGGGTTTGTTGCAGGGTTAGACGTATATAACTGCTCTTCTTCTTTCTGGGTCACAAATGGTTTTCTCTGAGGATTTGTCAAGACATGAACTTCGTCCAAGTCCCCTTCTTCATTCCATCACGCCCCCCTTTCTTCTCACTTTCACTGTCAATCTCTTTCATGTCTCTCAGGTGTCTCTGTGTCCAGGTGTGCTCTGTTAGCAGACCGTCTGCTGGCTGGACAGGGGGCTCTCTAGAGACAGGCTCGTAGGGGACAGGTCTGGACGAGACGTCTTAAACATGGACGAGATGTAAAAGGCCTGTGACAACACAAACAACAAGACAGATTCAAACAATCTACAGAGAAACAAAACAAAAACATACTTAGAAGAAAAAACAGATGAATGAAAACATTAAAAGTTGAACATTAAAACAAACCACATAACCGTGCATCATTGGGATAGCAAAATAAATAGGCTTATCAAATTTTAAAAGGGAGGACATTTTCCATATCTTTTGCTGTCAAACTCTATGGTATTTTGCCACAAATTCATCTGTCATTTGGTAGAAACTGTCCAAATTAGGCAGATGACAACATAATTTTTTGTTGAAGAAAAACAGTTGAGAAACACTGGTTTGAAGCGTGCAGGAATAGAGACGTGACACTTACCACCCAGTAAGCGGTGAGTCCTCCCTGCAGGAAGCCGGTCAAGACGTCAGTGGGATGATGGCGGTAGTCAGAAATGCGGCTGAGTCCGGTGTACATTGCTAACATCACCAACATGAACTGCAGCAACGGTCGCAGGAGCCGCGCCCCTCGCCATGACAACCGCGCCTGCAGGTAGAACTGCACAAAGAGAGGAATTTTCAGAAATAATGAACTCATAAGCTGATAAACAAGTGCACTGACTGATGAATGAAGCTTACAGTACATGTGTGTGTTTGTGCGTGCGTGCGCATGCGTGCATGTTTGACCTTACTATTGTATACTGTAGAGGACAAATTTACGGAAAAAAGGTCCCCAAAATTTTACTAAACCTGAAAAAATCTTACTCAAAAGGAAAAATTATTAATCAAGAGACTAATAGTCTATTATTTGGTAAAAAAAAAAGCCAAAAGTTGCAATATAGGGGTAGTGTTAGTCTACAGTAATTATCTTAAGAACAACAGTTTAAATTATCTTAAAGAACAATAGATGGATGATAAAAGAACCTACTATTAGTCTACTACTACTACAACAATATTTAATGTTTCTCCACATTACTATTGTTTCTGTACAATACTATTGAGTATTGATACAGATTTCCCCATTCACAGGCTTTCCATTCGATTTGATTCTGATTTTATTTTATTTAGATTATTTGGGGTATATTGCAGTAATAATGTCCATTTTGCTTATGAAAGAAATGATCTCTCGTGTAATGCTCTTATTTATACAGGTGACATTTTAACTTGGTACATTCATAAAAAATCATCAAAACTATCATTGGTTTTTCATTTTGGTCAATTTTTTGCTTTTTAAAATGTTAAAATTTCATGAATTCCATCAAGAATTATAAATAAATATACTGTATATATTGCTACATATACAGTTTTGAGGAATGAAGGCTATACAATGCTTGAAATTGCCAACAAACTGAAGATTTGATACAAAGATGTACACTACAGTCTTCAAAGACAAAGGACAACTGGCTCTAACAAGGACAGAAAGAGATGTAGAAGGCCAGATGTACAACTAAACAAGAGGATAAGTACATCATAGTCTCTAGTTTGAGAAATGGACACCTCACATGTCCTCCGCTGACAGCTTCATTGAATTCTACCCGCTCAACACCGGTTTCATGTACAACAATAAAGAGAAGACTCAGGGGTGCAGACCTTATGGGAAGAATTGCAAAGAAAAAGCCACTTTTGAAACAGAAATACTAAATGAAAAGTTTAGACTGGGCAAACAAACAGACATTGGACAACAGATAATTGGAAAAGAGTGTTATTGATCTCAACCCCATTGAGATTTTGTGGGATCAGCTAGACCGAGAAGACAGCCACACATATGGTAAGTGCCAAAGTGTCACGTCTAGATGTGATTTTGTTCATGTCTTTTATTCTGAAAAGTGTTTCCTTGGAAATGTGATTTCATGTTTCCTTCCATGTTCATGTGTCTTGTTTTCATTGGTTTATTGCCATGTTACCTTGTTATCAGTTCTGTCTTGTCATTGGTTATCATTGCCATGTTTCTCCCTTGTCCATGTATTTAAGCCTCATGTTTGCCATTGTCAGGTATTGTGAATGTAACTTTTTTGGATAGGTCAGGTCATGTCATGTCATGTCATGTCATGTCATGTCATGTCATGTGAGACGCGATGGACGGAACGATCAAAAGGGGACTAAAAACTGAATTTTTTCATTTTTGGTTCTTTTTGTGTGTTTCGTTCCGGTTAAGAAGTTTCACAGTCCCCCTTCCAAATGGTAACCGGTTAGAGCAAAATAAAAGAACGGTTAATAATGTTCTTTTTATAATGACAGTACTCCGCACTAAGGGGTGGGTGAAATACCAATTGCAATGTTGCCAGACCTCACAAGAGAAGCAATAAATCTGGTCTGGAAAAACAAGCTTAAAATAAGCTTCAACAAAATAAGTGAAAATAAGCTATATTTTGTTTTCCTGAGTAGTGGATTCATCAACATAGAAATCATAACAATCATACAGTTAATTAAGTATCATTTTAATTACAGATCTGCTTCTCAATCAAAACCCGTCAATACATATAATACAGATCTGTATTAATGCATCATATCTAACAATAATTCAGTGAAGACTTGGAAACAACTGAGAAATGTACTTTTTACCTCTAATAATGATTTCCTTGTATCTGGATTAGCCGTGCTTGTATATGTAGTAATTATACATAGTTGTTCAAAAGGTCTTCATTCACAAAATGCAACATCCACAAAGGGTGATTAGGCAAAGAAATGTTTCCTGCAGCATCAAAGCACGTTTCATTTTTTCACGCAACATGAAGTGGTTTACTGAGATAAAAAATGACTGTGATAAACCTTTTGGCCTTCGGTTTCAAGAAAAAATTATCAGAACAAAATGAACCAGTTATAACCAGTTACCAGCCTGAAACCATTGAAAATCACGTTGTTCCTGTTTTCAGTTACGCTCTGCAAAACATTTTTGTTCCTTTTTGGATTTCTTTTTCATTCCTTGAACCATTTTTAGTCCCTACGATCAATTACATCTGTCTAGTGCATGTTGACAAACTGAAAACACAAAAATGTATTTGCTGTGAACGGCCCCTTAGACACCTCGTTTTGACCAAATTCTAAGGTAGCATAACATGTATACATCACAGATAAGGCAATCCCAGTGGGGATCCAAGATGCTACACAAAGCAAGACAAATTGTTATTATAAAAAAACGTATATTTTATTCAACACCGAAAAGTATAAATAAATAATAATAAATTACAGGAAATAATAAAGGTTAATTTAAGTTGACTATATACTGTAAACTGCAAGGCAGGTTGAGACAAAAAGCCAAAAAGACAAATTGCATGTTGACATGTGTTCATCATACCAACATGAAAGCTTAGCTACACTGGAAATGTCTGGAAAAAATATTGGGGTCAGAGGTAACAGCAGAAGTATTGGCTGTGGATGAACTTTATGGATATTGATGTCACACGAGAGACCGTTGAACATTCCAGACTTTAAGGGCCCTCTTATCCCTTCCCTCCCAGCAGCCCCATCACCGGTGTTTGACTTCCTGCAGTAAAGCCTAGAGGCTAGAGCAGCTGTCCCTCAGAGCCAGAGCATGTGGTCACAGGTTTCAGATACAACACTGTGGTCACTGGACGGGACAGAAGAGGACAAAGAGCCTTGCACAGCCTTTCTATAGCTATGGCTTCACCAACTCTCTTCCTCTGTTCCTGTTCTGCCTCCCTCTCTCCGTCCCTCTCTAGTGAGAATTGAAGAGCCGTCCCTCTTTTAGAGCAGGCAGAGGCCCATGAATTGAATCAGTTGAATGGTAGAAAATAACTTGTTTTTACCCAGCGGGGAGAATTTTCCATCCGTTTTAAACGAGTGATTGGCATACAAGGGTTGTGGTGCAGTTGACTGAATAAATGTGAATGCTACTGAATGTCAAGCCTGCAAAAAACTCAATTTCTTAATCAGTGTTTTTGTCTTGTTTTTCTGTGAAAATATCTAAACATCCTTAAAGGCATAGTTCACCAAAAAGATTCAAATGTTGTCATAGTTTACTCACATTAATGTTGTTCAGGACAGGGAGGGAATTCCCTCGCAATGATTATTTTTGTACAAGTACCATTGTTTATCATGGTAATCATTTTTGTGGTAAGATTCATGGTTTTAAAAACTATGGTACATGTACAACAAATTAACCATGGTGTTACTATAGTAATTATTATTTTAAATATTATTATGTTAATAATGATTTTTATTACAATGGTTTTGGCTTTTCTTCTGTATGGTTTCACTACATATATCATGGTTAAAATATGGTTAATGTAGTAAAACCAAGGTAAATGTTGTGAATGGTGACTGAGACTAACATTCTGCCAAACATCTCCCTTTGTGTTCCTCAGAAGGAAAAAGTCATATGGGTGCGTAAATTAATTTATATTTTTATATAGGTTCATATCCCTTTAAAATATCCCTCGTATGCAATTGTAGAGGAATTATCTTAACCCTAATGGCAAAATCTTTTCATGTTTTAAAAATAAATCTCACTAAATTGTGTAATATTTTTTCTTAAAACAAGAAAACTATTTGCCACTATTTGATTAAGAAAAAAAAACTTCAAAATGTAAGATATATTCCCTGAAATCAAGTCTTAACATCTCATGCAATTTTGCTTTTGGAATGCCCAATTCCCACTACTTAATAGGTCCTTGTGGTGGCGCGGTTACTCACCTCAATCCGGGTGGCGGAGGACAAGTTTTATCATGTGGCTCGTTGTGCATGACACCGCGGAGACTCACGGCATGTGGAGGCTTCATGCTACTCTCCGCGATCCACGCACAACTTACCACATGCCCCATTGAGAGCGAGAACCACTTAATCGCAACCACGAGGAGGTTACCCCATGTGACTCTACTCTCCCTAGCAACCGGGCCAATTTGTTTGCTTAGGAGACCTGGCTGGGGTCACTCGAAATGCCCTGGATTCGACTCTAGGTGTGGTAGTCAGTGTCAATACTCGCTGAGCTACCCAGGCCCCCCTAGCAGTTTTTCTTCTTAAGAAGTTTATCTTGTTTTTGGAATGTTTAGATATTTTTACTGGAAAACAAGACAAAAATACTGTGTAAGCATATATATATATATATATATATATATATATATAAAATTTTATTTTAGAAATAATTATATGTATATATAAATAAAACATTTAATAAAATATAATATAATATATAATTTTAGTTTTTTTCAGGGTGATTGACACACGAGCAGTATAAAGATTAAGACAAGGTTTGTGGGCCAGATGAGTGAAAAAGAAATTTGAATGCTATTGAATATTATGCTTTATGATTATTTGTGACAGATTTGTCATTTTCCTCCCTTATTGTACCCCTTCCCCAGGCCATAACAGAGACAGAGAGAGAGAGAGGTTTAACTGAAAGAAGCCTGTCTATCTCTCAGCAGGCCAAAGCCCCCCTCCTCCCGGACCCAACCCTCAACTAAACAAGGCTTCCTCTGTCTCAGGCTTGCTTTCACTCTCTCTCTCTCCCTCTCCCCACTCATCTATTCATCAGGCCTCTGGAGAACATTCCCTCTTTCACTTAAGCTTTTCTTTTTCGTTTGAAGCAATATGCATTCCGGGAGTTTTTCGTTTTTCTCAGAGCCGTCCTCTTTCAGTATGAGTTTATTTATGCACAGTTGTGTGTGTTTGTGAGTTGAAGTTTGAGACACGTTCTTGTCAGTAGTCATTTTTGAGCATTTTTCCCACATGGCAGGGATAGAAGTGAAAGCTGACAGCAATAAAGCCCCTCGCCAGAATTTGACAGCAAGCTCAGACATTCAGTGATATCTTGACATGTGTTTGTGTGTTTGAGTGTGCATGTAGTAAATATGGCCACACATGCTGATACTCACTGCCAGGTAAAGCATGGTGTACATGGCGAATGATGCATGGCCCGAGAAGAAGGACTTTCTGTGAAAAAAGAGCAGTAGGGAAATATTACCAACCACATGTCATAATCTCACAAATCATTACACCGCTGCACTGGTTTATGGGCCATATCATTGCATAACGTTATAATACTGTAGATCAACACAAGAGCACATGTTATTCCAAGTAATTTACTTAATTTTAACATAACCATAAAACATACTATATGAGTGTTATATCAAATACTTGGACTTAAATCAAATACTTGGACTTAAAATACTTTATTACATCCTTACCCACCAAAACCTAGTGAGCCACCTACCTAGACAGCAATTTAAAGGTGAAATGCTTCATTTCTGCAGAACTATTGGCACCAAACAGAATTGCAATCTGTTTGGTTCAGTGGTCTGACACAGCAACACTGGCTAAACCAATGGCGTGAGTTTGGGGTGGAACCTCATGTTTGTATGAACAATGGTAGACAAGGGGAGTGTTTGAAACTCATTTGAACACATTTATGATTATGCTGCCTTCTAAGATACTTTGTTGTGGCCAAATTCTAAGACCTTTCATTTTATGTATCCTTCACAGAGAACGGAATATGAGAATCCATTATAAACAAAATCAGTAAAAAAAATTATTGAAGATGGTGGACATGTCGAGAGCAATGTTAGTTAGAAATATACAGTATTTCAATCAGTACCAAAATAATTGGTAAAATTTTGTGACTGTCTTATAACTGACTTTCAAAATAACTTTACGTAGTTCATTATACATATTGCGGCAGTTCCAAAGTGAAATGTCCACTGAGTGGCGCAAAAGGCGAGTTAAAGTTTGGGTGTTCTCTGAAACAGATGAGGATTTAAAGGTTAATGCTTTGTTGAGTTTTAAACCATAAAACCTAAAACCTACCTCCCTACCTTATACCTTGAACCTAAACCTAACCTATGTAATGCAAACATTTCATTCTGTCACCTTATAAGTCATCCACTGTAGTAAAATAGTTTTTATATGTGGAACAGGGTGAAATGTAAGTACGTATGAACTGATAATCTGCGCTTTTGCACGTGATGTGTGTAAAAGTGAATAAAAGTAATTGCTGCTATAGTGCCTAGCAACTGTTGCAATACAAACAAATATAAAAAAGAAATTGGCAAAATTTTAGGTATTATAACATGTTTCTGTGAGACCAAGTTGATTTTACCCAAAATTTGTGTGAGCTAGCCTATGTATCTTTGCTTACTTGAGAATCGTTTCATTAGCTTAGCAACATGCTAAAGTCAAACTCTATTAAAATCAATTGTGAGTTAAATCTCCTATGTGCTTCCTGTAATGAGCGGTATTTGTGTACCACGCAAAGTTTATACCTATGTAAAGCATTTCAAATCGGTCACTTTTGAGGTTCAATTTAAGTTAGGATGCTGTCTAAGGCACTAAACGTTAAGGCAGCTCACTAGGTTTTGGAGCATAGCATCATTTCATCATCATCTCATCATACCCTAGTTCTCCACTGACCTGGCCTCCTCCACCATCTTTTTTTTGTTCTTGCAGACGATGTCTGAGATGTAGGTTCCAGGTGTGCAGTTGAGTGAAGCGTACGTCACGTTACACACCGACAGGAAGTGGGGACGAAGTCGGCCTACACTTAGCTTTGCCATGTTGGTCAAGGATTGCCCCACACAGCACCCAAACAGGAAGCTACCCAGCTCCTTGTACAGGCAAGACACGTAGCAGTTCCGCACAAATGCTCGCGAGTGCACGCCTCTGAATCGCACCCGGTAACACTCCCCAACAGCAATCTGAGTTAGACAGTGTATACCGCTGAGGTTATTGCCATGCAAACACAGAGTTAAATACTACAAGGCCTATGAAGCATAATTTATGCTTTACTAATAGCCTTAAAGGTATAGTTTACCCCCAAAAAATTATTCTCTCATTATTTACTCTCCATTATGTTGTTCCAAGCCTGTATGCTGTTATGTTTATTCTGTGGAACACAAAAGTGGATATATTTGAATTGTTCCATTTCTCTTGCCATACAACAACAGTTCATAGTGAGCAGTGGCTGTCAAGTTGCAAAAAAATACTATAAAAGTATTTGTGCTATATCCTATGTCTTCTGAAGCCATATGAAAACTTTGTGTGAGGAACAGACTTAAATTTCTGTCATTATTCACTGATAATCTTCCCTCGTGTCCAGAATGAAAAAATGGTGCATCACGTTTGGTTACTACGCATGCGAGAACTAATGCCATTTTGGCATCAATCACATTGACGTGCCTTTTTTGTGAGCTTCGGCAGCTGGAAAGATTATCAGTGAATTACTCAAATTTTGAAAATTGTATTTGTTGTACTTTTCCAGAATATACATTTGCATTTATCTGTAACAAAAACACAAAAAAATACTTAAAATAATAATAAACAAATAATAATAATAACAACAATTCAAAAATAAAATGAAAATAAAATAGGAAGTGCAAGTTACAACAATAGTGTTATCACCCATAGACAAATAATGACTTAACTTTGGGTGTGTTCCTCACATAAAGCTGGTGGCTTCAAAGTAAATGATGGCTTCAAAAGACTTGGAATATACCATAGAGTCATGTGGACTACTTATATGGTGCTTTTTTTTTCTTTTTGGACAAGGTCAATATGAACGGTCATTGTATGGAAAGAGGTGTAAAGATTCTTTAAAAGAATAATCCTTTTGTATTACAAAAAAATAAATAAAAAAAAAATAAAAATATATATATATATATATGGAAGTTCCTTTCAATAATTCACTGCAAAACAATAGACATGCTCTCTTACACAAAATACAATTCTTTTCTTTAGGAAACTAGACGGGAAGAGTAGATCAATAGACTTTAGTAACCAGAGAACCCTGGGCTAATATTGCAATGGACAGGAAGTCTCTTAAGGCCCTTCTGCGAGTCATTCAATATCTTCTGTGTGTGTGTGTGTGTGTGTGTGTGTGTGTGTGTGTGTGTGTGTACTCACCGTAAGCCCTGTTATGATGATGCCCCCTGCTATAAGCATGCTATCAGAAATGGCCTCACTCTCTATATAAGGGTAGGTGATGCTGGAGTCCCCACAGAAGAAACCCCTCATATATGGAGTCACAGCTTTGAGCTCACAGGCGAAGAACGGAATGGAGGCTGTCAAGAGAGAGATAGATGGGTTAAGTGCCCATGTCGAAACTAACTGGAGAAATGTTCTTCTGTCTGTGTTTCTAAGGCACCACAAGATCAGACATAGATACATCTTAAGTGTCCTATTATGTGCAATTAGAAATACGATTGTGGATGAGATATTGAGACTGTCACTCTTGTCTTCCTGAAGGGAATCGAGATCAAGCCCAAGAAGCGACCTTCCATCCATGCATAACTCCAGGGTTTGAATGACAGCATGGATAGTGGAGGAATCTGGAGAAGAAAAGACCCTGAAAAATACAGGATTGAGGATAGAGGCTGTACGGTGGAGGATGGAAAATGTCTCTTGGGAATGCAGGATTATGGTTCACCGAGAATGCATGAAATATTTTCTCATTCAGGCAAACGCAAACAAAAAGACATCCCTTGCATCTGGATGGTTGTGTAGGACTTAGACAATATATTAGAAAGGACAATATTGTAGAAAGAAGTCCAGCACACTGTTGTAACTTGCAGGATTCCTTTTGGAATTCTTTTGGAATTCCTTAGAGGAAGGAATTTTACAAGCTATGATAGTGTGTGGGACTTTGAAGTAAATACACATTAATTAAACAACTATTAAATTAAAGATTAAAATCATTATTTCAGCAGGTGGTACCACACCTGGCCTACTTCCTGAATTTTCCAGGTAAGTGAACCAGGAACTCTCCAGGTCTGAATCAGTAAGCAAATAGGTGATTTCAAAATCAAAAACAGTTATCCTGGCCAGTAATGAATGTGCGCCGACACGCTGCACAGTAGTGCTTCCATGCGGGTTACCTGGCTTAGGACATTTACAGAACAAATCCCAAATCTTCCTTCTACCAACCATTTCCTGTCTCTTCTTCACCTTTATCTATCCCAATGAAGGCAATAAGCCCATCAAATCAACCTGGTTTGATTCAGTAGAATCACATTCCTGTACCTAAATATTTACCAAATTTTTATGTAACATGTTCAGTGTTTCCCCATGGATTTTTTTTAATTCAGCAGCGGTGCTGTTGTGCATGCGTCCCTGAGCCTGCAATGTCTGACCCGTATTTACGTGTGTTGGTGGAGGAATAGCTTAAAATGACATTAGAATCATTATAGATGGGTTATTCATGTGTGTTTATTTACTGGGACCTTTGAAGGGCTCTGGAAGCCCATATAACTGTAGTTATAACTGTCGAATAATATAATGCCTCAATGCAGAAAATGACTTTTTATTGCAAATAAATACAAATAGATAATATAAACCAGGGGCGATTATAGGGTTTCAAACTTAGGGGGGCTCAGCCCCTAAAAGATGTGTGCATTTAATGTATTCCACTCATAAATGGTGTTTTGTTTTTTAAACCGTTTTTACAACATTTAAGCTAGCCAGCTAATATTCATTCAGAATACTGTCACTCTTTAATAAACACTGAAGTTATAAATGTGGACAAACCATATATTATTGTAACTTTCTATTTATCGGCACTCTATTTCATCTGTCCTAATCATTCCATTTTGTTCTCCATTTATTAACACATATCTTTAAACAGGAATCAATAATTGTACAACTTCTATGTCTTTTATGTGTTTTGAGTGAGTCATTAAACCACTGAAGTGTCATTCACAACCAAAACAAATCTAATTGTACTTTATTAGATAACAAGATAACCGAAGTAAACAAATGACAAACCTCCTCCTCTCCATCAGTTAGTCAACAGATCCTGATCCTTCATTGTTCAGTAAAGGGGCTTATTATTTCAGTGGGTCCAACCAATGATATGCTCCTTCACAGCCCACTCGAAAGCTATTGGACTGGTCAGTCTTTACAAGCATGAAATGCCACCAAAGAATGAATGAGAGATATTAGTCAGTGTATGAAGTTGAACGAGAACGATTTGTTCACTTAAAAGATTAGTTAAAAAAGACTGATTCAGTCACGTATGAAACATCACTACTGAGCCAAGCTAACTGGTAACCAGCTAAGCGGCGCGCCACTGCTGCATGCATATTGGGAAAACACTGACATTGCACATATTGAAAGAAACATTAGAGGCACTACAGCTACTTCGATTCCCTTTTACACAAATCAGGAGTTAAAAAGCAGATTATCAGTTCTATCAATTATCATTATACACTTACTTTTTGCCCTGTTCCTCACACAATGCTATCTTCTGACATCAAAACACTTTACTATAGTCCATGACTTGAACAGCGACATTATAAAGTTTGCAATAACTAGCCAACTACATTTACAAGCTTGTTCAAGTGTGGTAAAATTGCACGGTAGCTCAATTGATATTGTGCTATTTTGCAAAAAAGTCGATTTTCATGAGATCAGGTTGCATAAAGTTCATTTCACTTCACATAAGAGTTCACTTGCTCATGTGATCCTTATTCTTCAATCTAAATTGACCCTATTTTTGCACCAGGATATTAGTATGGATATAGAAGTGGTGAGTGATTCAGCTGTTGTCTTCTCTCTTTCTCTCTCTCTCTTTCTCTCTCTTTCCCCCCAGGCCCGGGGCCCACACGGTCCCATGCCCTTGATCCGGTGCTCAGAGCATGAGAGTAATCATCAACCCTCCACACTCTGCCCCAGCTGGAACAAACCCAGCCACAAACACAGTCCCTGCCAGGGAATCTCTCAGTGTACGTGACTGCATGGATTTCAGGGCACACACACATGTTCATATAAGCACACACACACACTGCAGGGGGACCAAAAAAGCTCCGGAGATGGAAAGTGCAAAGTAGGTTGCCAATGGCTGAAATACATCAACAGAACAGCAAGTTCACTTTGACTTTCATCATCATTCATTAAAATCACTGTTAACTAGAGAGAGTAAGGGCATCTACAGTAAACTAAGGAGTTCAAATATACCTAGAGAGAGCTGTTAGCATTTAGTTCCCGGCACTTTTTTTGGCCAATCGCCTGAGCTGTAAATGCCATAACTAATTATTCTGGAACTGCAGAAAATGATATTTGGGAAATGCTGATTAGCTGATGGAACCACAAGAACGTGCACAGCCCCAAACCCTTCACATGTGACTATCCCGAGCTTTGACTGATCACACTCTGAATTTGGTAACAGTAGGTTGAAAGTTCAGCTGCTGAAATCAATTTGTGTTTACCAAAATTCGAACCAATGCCCCCAGTAGCCAAAGCTGGAAGTGTTGTTGAGGTGAAATATACACAGGGTGGCGCCAAAAGTACATTGTATTTTTTGTTATAAATGACATAATACAGTCAACAGGAATGCATATTTTATTAACCCTTACGAAAATCGAGAGTTCATGGCAAATTTGCGACAAACTTGCTGCAAATTCGCCACTGATCATTTTCACATGCAAATGAGCTTTGCGGCAAACGTGCGGCAAATTGTCCATTGTCCAAAGGTTTGCCGGAGGTTCACCACTACTAGCGAAGAGCTGCAAACTCCTGGCAAACATTTGCAGCGAATCAAACTCATTTGCATGTAAAAATAACGAGCGTCAAATTTGCTGCATGTTTGCGGCTAGTTTAGATTTTTTTCATGGGAACTCTACCCGCTAACTCAATCTCCAACCCTAAACCAAGTAAATATGTTATTTTAGAGCAAAAATGCAGTCTCAGAATAGCACTCGCCATTGTTTATGGGAATATGAATATTTCCTTGTTTCCACTGGGCCTGAACCCATTGTCCGAGGTTGGTAGCACAACAGGGAAAGGTAAACATGTTTGAATTGATGCAAAAATGTCTGTTGAGGGATGGCGTTAGGGCTGGGCAGAAAAGAAGCGTGATCCTCCTAATATGGCGTCTACATTAAACAGTTACCCAGAATTCAACACAGCGTGACATCAGCTTCACATTCTCTATAAAACGATATAGATATTTATAATAAAAAAAAACATATAAAAATAATTTCGATATCAGTGATAAACTTTTGAGTAATTTTCAATATTTAGCCTATGTTATACATCTAGGCGATCTGAGCAGGCAGGTCTCGCTAAAAATGCAAGCAGTTTTGGCAAAGTTACTAGACAATACTGATAAGCATAAACAAAATTTTGGGCTAAACTAAAACAGTGTATATCATTGATGGATGCTTTTCTAAGAAAAAGTGGAGGCCAAACAAAGATAAGGTAAGATGCAGTATGTAGAGGTGAAGACATATTGCTGGAGAGATAGCACAGACTTCCAAGTCAGCACACCCTCATCTCACCCCGGTCTCCATTTCACTGGTTCACTGTTTTTTGTTTTAACATTGAACATTTTGTCAGTAATTTCATTGGATAAACATTGCACTCACTCTCTATTATATGGTATGCTTGGGATTCTATCCATGCTTCAGGCAGGCCTTATACTACAGGTTCTTCATCAGGCTGGGCTGCATGTGTATTTGAGTGTAACTGAGACCTCAGTCATTAGCTGTTGCCCTAGTCACTATGCAGGATATGAAGGTCAGGTGACCAAGCGCCTGGTCCAGTCCATCAGGCTTTTTAACAGAGGTCTACAGTCAGTTCTCCTTCAACAAGTCAAGAGACTCCTTTAGAGCATTTTTAATCAAATTCATTCATTAAGTGATTATTAGTATGGACTGGGACTACAAAACTTGGCTTGGCTTGGCTGGGATCTATGCTGGCATAATACAAACTATAACCTTTTATATTGTCTAGATTAGCGATTCTCAGCTGGTGGGTTTTAAACAAACAAAGGGGTAAACAATTTTGGTACTGTGTTGGGTTACCACTTCATATCCAATATAAAATCTCCTCAAGCAAAACCATTGAACAACTGATCTAGCTCATACGTATTGATTTCTTTAATTTGTTTGAAATAGCTAGTCAGCACAATTACACTGAACAATAAACAATAAATATCTAATCATGTAAAATGTTTGGTTGGTTAAAAGGTAATAATGTAAAGAATGTATTTGTCTCCTCCACCAGGATACGCCACAGCATGACCACATGGGGAACTGGCGGATTAGTTCCCATATTCAGACCCAATGTGTTGAATTCCAGACATGTGCCACCATGTGGCAAATGGTTTAGGGTTGGGGTTATGGTTAGAAGTATACTAATCTAATTACTTAAATAATGCAAAAAATTCTAAACACTGTGTCTTTCATGTCATATCTATTTATAGAATTAAGTTCTTGTGCAGTGTAACTACAGCAACTGTAGTTCCAGCTTTGGCAACTGAGGGCAATATGATCACACAGGAAGCCAACATGGTGTTACTGAATGTTCCAGTACCTTGACATCATCTCACAAGCAGCATTTCCCATCAGACATTTTTGCATGAATTCAAATTAGATTTCCTTCTGTGGCGCTATTGATAGGGCATTCCGTCAGCAGCCGTTGAAACCAGGAAGTAATTGTGTTCACCTAATCAATGATTAAAACAATTCAGAGTTTACATTTTCCCTCTAAGATGAAATTTTTACTCAACTGACAGTTTGGTTTAGAGTTTGGGTTAGGCCAGGGTTTTTCAAAGTCAAATGACTACTGAATTGAATCTCTTCTTCAATGTCCATGTTTTTCACGTACTTCAGATATGTTAATTCAGCTGGCCACATCAATGGATTTTTTTTTACGTGTTATTTTTAATACAATTAATCGTACTGAATTAACGCATTAAATCGACAGCCCTAACATATACATCAATTATTTCATAAAAAATATTTACCACTCTCCACGCCTCCCCTGACATGCTCTAGTGACCCACTGGGGATGTGCTCCCCACACTTTGAAAACCCCTGGGTTAGGGTGTATGCATAATAAATGATGCATTCCTTTTCACTGTATTTCATTATTTACAACTAAAAACAACTCGATTTTGGCACCTCTCTCTCTGGACATCTGGAAACATTTTGGATGATAGGAAAGCTTACACCTATTTTAGCACACAAATCCTTCAACCTCCTGTCGTCGATTTTTCCACGGGATCAATCTGTCCACCACTGTGACTTAAAAGGGCTAGCCTAGCAATGTTTGTATTGCTTTGAAATCTTTTGATATTTACTTTGTACCTAAATTTGATTTCAATAGTTGACCCATTGGAAAATGTCCCACTTCTCCCTATGACCAGTCCATCCCTTGTGTTTAAATTGACCAACAACAGTTGATCTCTCAAAACTATATGCTGTCTGAGAGAAACAACCTCTTCTCAGTTTCTTGGCTTTGCCTGTGCCATGGTAAGAGTTTAGAAATAATCTTCCAGGTGTGCTAATTCCCTTATCACTGTGCGTTCAAACTTGGGGTGGGTTGGGAAACCAGTGGCGAGATACTGCCTTAAACTCAGCCTCCAACGCTTCAGTCGAACACACTTAACACACAGCGACCTTACAGGCCATGCTCAGGGTGGTCTATTAGCTCAGTCGAACACACTTAACACACAGTGACCTTACAGGCCATGCTCAGGGTGGTCTATTAGCTCACACCCCCAAAGGAAGCTTCTTATCACCAAAACTCCATGTTAGCCAGTGGCTAGCTGCTGTCAGCTGAGCTAATGATTAGCTAGATCAAGCATGGTAAACTGGTAACACGTACGCTTCTCTTGCAAACAGCAAGTTCAAGGGTTGAGAATTAGTACAACAATATCTGTCCTCGAAAGACACCATACATCATTCTAATGGGATTTCGGTTCTTAGCCTAGCGATTTGTTTTAATCATATCTTGTTCTATTTTAGAACAATCAGAAAGAAAACAAAGATGGAAATGAAGCTACAGACATCAGCTCAAAGTTAATAGTTTTGCAGAATTACCAAGACTTTTGATTCTTGTTTCACCAAGTTGCTCCTAACCCTTTAGGACATGGACCAAAACACCATTAAAGCATTATAAAATTAATCCCTGCACAGTTTTCTAAAAGATCTGAAGCTGTACGATAGCTTTGTGTGAGTCATTATTCACATTTACTTTCATTGGACATCTGATTCATTCATGGAACAAGGCCAAAAAAGCTGGTGTCAGAAAAATCTATGCCCTACTAGAGAATTGTGTAAAACACAGCAAAACAGTTCCATTAACCGGGACAATGTCAGGATCAGTGACCCACCCCAGCAAGCTTGCTTATCTAGAGGACATTGCTAATGGATCAAAGCGGTAATGCAATAGCCCATATCCACCATTCTCTTTACTTGCCATCTACAGTGTAACCTACACCCAGTCGATGGTATTGATTCGGGTACACTCTACATGCTGTTCCATTAACGCACTGGTGTGCAGATGGAGTTAGCAGGTCAACAGAATTCCATTAGTAGATCTAAAATGTCATGGCCCAGAACTAGTGGCTATGTTCAGAATGGAATCCTATCTTAATGTTACCTCTGTACTGAACAGTATTAAATGTGTACTGCCTACTATGTTTTATAAATATTAAGTGAAACAGAAGGCATTATTCCACGATAAAGCTTCAAAACCGTAGTATGCTACATTGTTACACACTACGTTTTTCATATTACCTCATCACATTATATAATGTTCAGTTCAGTAAGTGCCCATCCAGTGATAATCTTGGAAATAAAAACTGTTATTTTGCATGTTTAATCCCATTTGAATCCAGTACTTATAGCACTGTGGATTTCTAGAGAGTAAAATCTTGTTAAAACATTATTACACTCTCAGTGTTTTTCTTTTTATATTATTTGTTTACTGTCCAAAAGTGTAAGTACATGTATCACAGAAATGTTTTTATTTTTTCTGAAAGTCGAGGTGGAAATGACAGTGATGGAAATTAAAATGTGTACATTTTTAAATAAATTGTCAGACTCTTTGGACTTGCTAAAGCCATTGTCACACTAGCCCGTTTTTGAGTGGTTTTCAGATGTTGGCTTTATTAACATAATCACCAGTCAGACGGAGGAAGACGATGTGTGTATTAGCGTCTGGTAGTGGGATGTCGTTAATCACTTGACCATCAGGGCTCCCTGCTGAGTTAATTGTTCCAACAATGGGAAAAAGGATCCAACATGTCAGAAAAAATCACTCTGTTGTCGAGGCAGACTCTTGTGTTCTCCTAATGTGACCAATGAACTTCTTCTTGTACTGAAGCAATGACAAGACATCAAGCTGATCTGAACATTTTCATTGCACTTACAGTACTGTATATCATCACAAATGATTGTAATCCATATGATTCTGTCACCAAGTTTTTTCCTGTGTTTTTCCCAAAAAAAATGACTAATGAAATCAGAACGCGGATGCACATCCGCGTTCTACAGAAAGTCTAGAGGGAATAAATAGATAATCACACAATTTCACAAGGTAAGATTCCTCCATGAATTGCTTCCTATTTCACTCTTTTACAATTGTTTATGCTCACGCAGTACTTCTGTTGTCATTTCGGTGAGCTCAACATGACGGAATCAGAAAGAGGGAGTTTGTGTGCCACTCCACCACTGTTTTGTATCGGTAAGTGTGTCACACCGACTGAAGACAGTGAGAGCTCAGCAAAGCAGTCTGCATGTGTGACACCCTCGAGCATAACAAGTCGTTTTGAGTCTGCTGGTGTGGCACCAAAATTAGTAAGGTATAGCATATATTAGTATGCTATTCCGAATACAGCTCCTGACATAAAAAAAACAAACACAGACCGTATTTCAGCCCTTACAGCGAAGCACACCACAACCTGGCCTTAATCAAACGTAAATCAAACACACTACACATAGTAGACAGCAGTGCGCATGAGTCCAAAGGAGTACTGCGGGGCCACTTCAACCGCAGCTACACTCTCACTCTTTTGGCCCGACGTAAAGTGCTTCACAACAAACCTCCAAACCAATGACTGGCCGCACATATTCTGTCAAGCAGTTGTTAGCAAACTGCAGCACCTGGCACGAGGACAGAATACAGAGAAGACAGATGGAGATAATGAGCCATAGGAGAAAGGAGATAAACAATGTACATGGCCATGTAGTTGCACAATGAACATGTTCTCAGTCAGGGCCATGATTCAGTCAGACAGAACATTATGAGAGGCAATTCGTGCTTCGCTCAGAGAAACTACTCTGGTTCTAATTTACACTTCAGAGAACCTCAGCCCACAATGAGCTCACCGTGAAAGAATAACAATAAAATAAGAGGGACTAAGAAAGGAGAAAACAGCAAGAGAGGAATTGGACAAGAGTACGCAAAACTAGCAGTGGCGCATATACAATTTTTGTGTATAGATCATTTTAAGGAATAGTTTACCCAAAAAGCAACTACTGTCATTATTGACTTACTCCAATGTCTTTAATGAGATTATATGACTTGTGCACTATATTCCAAGTCTTTTAAAATCATTAGCTCATTGTGTGAGGAAAACTGGTTCTTATTCATCCAGGCTTGCCAATCTTATCCAAGGACATATATGTGGATTCATCCCTCACAGCAGTAACTATTTATTTGGCATTCCTCCACCTTTATAATTCATGACACCTATGCAAATTATTATAAATAAAAAAAATTATTCATTAGTCAGATAGTCCAGGGTGATCTCTGAGCTTTTTGTGCTAGCACATTTTTGTTGAGTTTTGTTTTTATTTAATATACAGTTACAGTAGGTGCAATTATTGGATTGCATTTATGCCTCTAAAAAGTCTTTGAAAAGCAATTAAAAAGTATGTAAACGCCTTTTTGCGTACAGGCAACAGACTGCAGAGGGCAGTAAATGCAATCAATATTGCATTTCTTATTTCCAAATACTTATTCCTCAAAAAAAAGAATCATTAATGGAACCGTTAAAGAATCGGAATTGTTAAATTCCTTACGATTCCCATCCCTAGTCATTATTCACTTTTATACTCCATTCCACCGAAGTTCTGAAATATCTTTTACAATCATGTTTAGATTCAAATATGGTGGCAAAACACTATCGTTCGTAACCAAACATGACATGCCATTTTAAAAATGTGGGATGGACAATAAGATTTGAGAACTCATCGTATATAGCTATCGAATGTCTGGATAAGACTCGAAATATAGAGCATGAGACATACAGACCACTTTTATGGAGCTTTTATGATCTTTTTTGGCCCTTTTTGGTGGTCATTAAATTGAAAACTTTTGAATATTCTCCTTTCCCATTCCACTGAAAAATTACTGTTTGGAATGAAATGAGTAAACAATGACAAAATGTATATTTGTTGGGTGAACCATTCGTTATATAATAATCAATAATAAACAAATGTGTAAATCTTCTATAAATCCTTAACGATTGAGGGGATGGAGAAGAAAACAGGAAAATTAATCAGTGTGTGAGAGGTGAGCGAGAGAAAGAGAGAGGGACCGAGCAACCAGACGGAGGCGATTAGCGGTGGTTCTGGAATGTGAGGTCAGAAAACGAAGCTCAACGGAGACCTCCATTGTAAACTGGGACCCTCCGCATCATAACAATACACACACACACACCTCATTACAACAGTATACGATTATTACCCCAAATGTCCACACAAACACCTCATCACCACCAGCCCCTACCCAAACCTTATACAACACCTCAACAAACAGAAAAAACACCCTGCTGACAAATTTCACCATCAAAGTCACAACACCAGAAAACACACTGGGGGCAAACTGCACTAGCACACTGATACACAAACACCTCTCAAAACCACAGCCACCACAGAGTCAATATATATCCGCACAAAGTCCACATGAACGTAAACACCACACAAATGCAGACTAAACAAACCGTGTGACCCCAGACGCCCTTGTACTATACAAACTATGAGTAATGGAAACACAAGCAGGTAGACTAGACAGTCTACTGTCTGCACGAAATGACAAATGTACAAAAACGAAGATGGCCGATGTATGTACGCAAAAGTTAAAAATTAAACTGGAAATGTAATGTGAAAAATATGAGATAGTAATTACCTGTGGCTATCAAAGGAGATGTAATCATAAATGGATTGTTCTAACTCTGAATTCTGATTGTCTCTGCATTGCAGTGATATTACCATGAGTACGTGGGCATTAAGCACAATGCTTCATGTCAAACCTAAGACCACCCCTGTGGTAAAATGGCTTAAACATTAGCATTTTGGGGCTTGTTGCTTTAGTTTCATCTTGATAAATCTCTGATTTTGTCTATCTTTTGTTTCCGGTGTCTTTCCATCAGACAAAGAGAGCCAGGTGTACACATGTTTGCTCTCTGACACACACATATACACACACAAACTGATAAGACAGAGCAGTACAGATGATATAGCCTCTGGCAGTGTTTTGGACCATAGGACCTTCATCCACTAAACTCCTAATTAAAGCTATTGTCTGGGAGAGAGTCTGTTTGGGTAGACGGGCAGAGCTGATCTCTGTGAAGAGAGAGATAGCTCAAGGGGTGACATTACTCTTCCTGTTGTTGCCTGGTGTTCTGTTGTGTCTACCCCGATGAGCTCACACTAAAGACAAATCACACCAAGAACAAAGACATAGGCCTGGAGATAGACAGGAACCACACACAATCACAGATACAAGCACCAACATATAACAAAACTACTGCATACACACACTTACAAATAAATGTTTTAGAACGGGTTTTACAGCCTGATGCCATTTTAAGCTCCTATGATGCCATAAGCCCTGTTACGCCATAGGAAAACCTTTCTTAGTCATATGATACGATAAGAGAATCTTTCTAAAGGTCAATTTAGGCCACATTCACATTAAAATGTTTTTTAATTCGAAAATGCATTGAGTGTTTTAATGTTTATGGATTGACCCCATTGACAATGGAAGTCAATGGGGTCAATCCATAAACATTAAAATACTCACAGTTTCAAAACTACAGTTTAAAAAATACGTAAACAATATGAATGTTATCATGATTTTAGTGTGATAAAATCACTTACTTACATTTTCCGTGTAAAGTTATAAATTTGACAACTTTGTTGCCATGACGACGTAATGCTATACTCCATAGAACTTCAAACGACTGTAAAAACGATTATTTAAATGATCTTAGATATTTAAATTATAAATGAGTTTTAACAGAAGCACAGATGCAAATGGTTTTATAAATTTATAAGCTTCCTATTTTGCCTTTAATCTCCTGAGAGCGTGACTACTGTGTACATTTTCCATTTCCATGTTCAATTTGTAACTAGAAGCACCGAAAAATCATGCAATCATGCGCAATATACGTATAGGGAGCGGTGGTACTGTGTAAACATTACTGTACATTGTGTATAGCAGTGTGCCGTTTCACGATAAATCACACAAATAAAAACAAAACTGTATATCAGATAAAACTAGAGAAACTATAGATAACAGGTTTTAACGTAAAAACGTAATTAAGTTTCTAAGCAGATTTAGTATTATTGTCGTTTCTCCAAAAGACAAACTCTGCTGTGATTTGTGACATGTTGTTTTGTCACATGACTCTGAAGTTTAACCATTTACTGACAGCCCAGAGTCTCCCGAACCGAGATCAGTCTGTTTAAATTAAATTATGCATTGCGTATAGCGAAGCACCATGTGTATGCAGGGTCGTACAAGGTTAAACCCTCCAAAAATGTTCCCCGTTCACTTCCATTGTAAGTGCCTCACTGTAATCTTGATTTTTTTTTTGTGATCAACATTTTTATTTTCTGGGGGGGTTTACAGACATCTCCAAAATCATATGTGACTATATAAGGAGAAAAAATAAATAAATAAATAACTAAAGGATAAGAAAAGAAAAAGAAAAACATCACAGTGGTAATGATTGGATGAATGAGACAATACATTATGATAAGACAATACATAAAACAACAGAAATATGTACGGCAGGTATAGTTCACAACAAAGATTGCCTAGCTGTTGTCCCTGGACCAAGAGATTATCCTAGATAAGAAAGAGTTCCAAGCTTGTACAGTCGCTGGTCGCGCCTTATTGAGTCGTGCAGTTGTATATTCAAGGTTGACAATGTTGACAAGGCTATGGATCCAGAATGATTCCATACACATATCCGGAAAGAACCAGTTTTTCGAAATTGTTTTCTTTGCAGAGGTAAACCCTGCGAATAACATTTTGAACTGAATTTGCTTAAGATTTATATCAGAATTATCATTAAGGAGACAGAAACCAGGATTAGGCACATAAAAAATGTCAAGTATACCCGCTAAAGATGAGTTTACATGCAACCAGAACTTAGAGATAACTGGACAATCCCAAAACATGTGTATAAACATTCCAGGTGAAGCAGTGTTACATATATGACAATTGTGAGTAGGTTGTAATTTCTTCTGGAATCTCTTATAAGGTGTGATGTAGGCTCTATGTATTGTTTTGAAGTGAATTAGTTGGTGAGCTAAGTTCTTAGAGGTCCTACTTAGATTGTACCATATTCTCTCCCAATCTAGGTTTATATTTAAACTCCCCAACTCCCTGTTCCATATGGACTCAATTGGTAAAGCCTTGGCACTATGCTGAATCAGTGCACTATATATTAAAGAGACAGAAGGTCTGCCCAGTAATGGTGCAGTCCATTGCAACATGGGATGTGAGGGGAGAGGAGAATTCCAGGGAACCCAATACGTTTTTAATGCTGATCTTAGCTGAAAGTAAACAAAATAAGAGGACCCAGGAAGATAAAAGCGTGATCTTAAATCTTGAATGGAGCAGAGACCTTGAGTATCATATATATCACCTAATGTATTCACCCCAAGGGATGACCAAGATGGCTGATTAAATGGTTTGTTGCCACATAATAATCTCTGGTTATGCCATAGTGGCGTGTTCCGACAGAATTTAGGTGGGCCGCCCATCCACCGTTCTGCTTTCTTCCACACTTGTATAGAGTTAGCAATGATGGGCCCAAAATTCTCTTTTATTGTTTTGTTTGTTACACTAGAGAATAGGATGTCTTGCAGTTTGTGTGGTAATATTGTAGCAGATTCAATCAATCTCCATGCTGTGGTTGACTGTGGGTCTACCCATGAGCTGAGTGCTCTGATCTGAAATGACCAATAATAAAGTTCAACGTTTGGTACTGCCAGACCACCCAGCAGTTTGGGTCGTTGCAGTGTATTCAAACGAACCCTGGGCCTTCTACCATCCCAAATAAAACCGGAAATCATAGAGTGAATGTCTTTAAAGTAATTTGGAGGGGGGCAGAGTGGTAACATAAAGAAAAGGAAATTAAAACGGGGCAATATGTTCATTTTGACTGTATTAATTCTACCTTGAAGAGACGTTTTTAGATTCCTCCATCTATGAATGTCTGATTTTATTTTGCTTAACATAGTGTTGAAGCGATCTCTGGTAATTTTATGTATGTTTTTATAGATCGTAATGCCCAGATATGTAAAAGAGCTTTTGGTCTGAATATAGCTAGGAATAGGAACACTTGTGTGTATATTATTTAGAGGCATGAGTGCCGATTTTGTCCAATTAATTTTGTAGCCTGACAGGCTGCTAAAATTATCAAATTCTTTAATAACTGGGTGAATAGAGGTGTCAAAGTTATCTAAGAACAAAATTATATCATCCGCGTACAGAGATATAATATGATTATGATGACCAATTTCCATAGGGGAAGCTGTAGATTGCCTGATGGCTTGTGCTAGAGGTTCAAGAGAAAGACAAAATAAAAGTGGCGAGAGTGGACACCCCTGTCTTGTACCACGCTGCAGGGTAAAAGGAGAAGAGATTATGTCACCTGTTAGAACACTTGCTAAAGGTGAGTGGTATAGCGCCTTGATCATTGCTATGAAATTATTCCTGAAACCGAAACATTGTAGGAATGCCCACATATATTTCCACTCTATCCTATCGAAGGCTTTCTCTGCGTCCAATGAAAACACAGCACAAGGATTTGGGTGTGTCTCTGCCACCTCTATAATGTGTAGCAGCCTTCTCATGTTATCAGATGCATAGCGTCCCTTGATAAAGCCTGTTTGGTCTTCATTGACTAGAGATTGAATAACTTTTTCCAGGCGCAGAGCGAGTACTTTGGCATATATCTTCAGATCACTTGTAAGTAAAGATATTGGTCTAAAGCTAGAACACTCAAAAGGATCTTTTCCCTTTTTCAAGAGTAAGGTGATGAGTGCTGTTTTTTGGTCTCTATGGAAGGTCCCACTTTGGATTGCAAAATTAAACGAATCCAGCATGAGTGTGCCAACCATGTCCCATAGTTCTAAATAAAGCTCTGGAGGGAGGCCATCCAAGCCAGGTGATTTGCCTTTGTTGAGACATTTCAGCAGCTTTATGTAGTTCGGTCCAGCTCTAATACAGCTTCCAGATCATCATGATCAGTTTGCTTGAGGCAGGGAAGCTCTAGTTTGTCAAGAAAATGTTTACTGGTAGCATCGTCATAAGAAATCTCTGATTTGTATAAGTTTTCATAAAATTTTAAGAATGTATTATTAATGGCTTGCGGATTGGTAGTAATTTTGCCCTCAGGTGTATTTATTGCTGGGATGTGAGCTTTTGTTTCACGTTCCTTAAGCATAAGAGCGAGTAGGTGACTGGGCCTCTCTGCTTCAAAATAGTACTTTTGTCTGGTTCTATGCAAGATAAATTCCGCCTTTGATACGGCCAGTGTCTTGTATTCATCTTTCAAAGATGCCAGCAATTTAGACTGATCATCTGAGAAGCTATGTTTTTGCAAATTCTCTAATGATTCTATTTTGTTTTCAAGATTTGTGATCTGGGAAACTTTTGTTTTAGCTAAAGTTGAGGAGAATGAAATACAGAAACCACGTAAGAAACACTTTGTAACCTCCCATAGAACTTGTGGATTAGGACAATCCTTTGTGTTAATATCTAAAAAATCTTTTAATTGTGCTTTGAGTGAACTAAGAAATCCAGCATTAGTTAGTAAAGATGTGTTTAAACGCCACCTGGGGGCCTTGGACTTGATGTTGGGCAGATCGATGTTGCATATAAGTGCGGAGTGATCAGATAGTAGAATTGGTAAAATAGTAATGGACGTATGTCCTGCAATTAGGGTTGGGCTAAGAAAAATGTATTGGAGAAAAATGTGTAATCTCTAGAAGTAATGTTCTGTATACGCCAATCATCCACAAGATTTAAATCTTTGGGAAGTGTATTCAATAAGGTAGATGAAGGATTGGCCATTATATCTGAATTAGATTTATCAAGAGACGGATTAAGGACTGCATTGAAGTCACCTCCCACCACTAAAGAACAAACATTTTGTTCTAACAATGTGTTCCCTATGTAAGAAAAAAAAACTCTGTCAGGCTCATTTGGGCAGTATATGGACGTGAAAGCTAATTTATGATTGAGTATACAGACCCGGGCAAAAGCAAGTCTTCCATTCTCATCATTTCCAGTAACATTTACATTGCATGATATTTTCCGGTTAAGAAGGATGCATACTCCCTTGGTTTTATTTAGGGCGCACGATGATGCAATTAATCTATAATGTTTATTTTGAAATCGTGCCACGTCACATTGTTTTAGGTGTGTTTCTTGAATAAGGGCGATGTCTACCTTTTTACGATATAGATACTCAAGAACACGAGTGCGTTTGATAGGGGAGTTTAGGCCATTCACATTGAGTGATAATACATTCAATGACTGCATCGACATATTATATCGCTAAGATCTGTCTTAAAATATGAGCGTGTTAGTATATAACAGAAGCGTGTAAACATCCTGCCAATTATCGTACAGATGTCCCACTGCTGATGTTCTGTCAAAGAGTAGGAATATGTCTGTGGGGGGGGGGGGGAACTATATACAAAAACAAACACAGACCGCACGGGCAAAAAGCCGTAGGTCTGTAAGAACATAAACATTGTCTGATACGTGACCAATACAGCCCAACGCTATAGTATCAGATAAACCCACACAATCGTAACACATTAAATGAATACATTCGTCACCTCTCGAACTGGTAAAGCAAGGTTAAATTAGCATACTAACTTTAGATCATTTCTAAAAAACAATATTGTCAGAAGACGTAGTCTATCTACACTTACATTCCAAAATGCCTTGAGGTGAGGATCCTAAGATTGACCATGCAAGATAACTTGTTAGGTGATCTGAGTTCATTCCTCCATGTCCACTAAATTGCCTTCTCTAGTGCGAGGAGGATCCCCATCGTTCTTTTCTTTGGTCGGGTTTGAGGCTGCGTCAGTAACACCACCGTCGCGCCGTACCGGTGTAGAAGTGGACCTCCGTGGAAGAGAGTTGTTAAAATCTTCGGCGGCCTGGGGGAAGTCGAACATCTTCCTCTCGCCTTTATACTGCAGTTTAATCCGCGCAGGATAAATGAGGAATGGCTCCAGGCCCATGTCTTTAGCCTTCTTCATGGTAGAACTGAAGCTCTTTCTCTTTGCTGTTGTCGCTGGACTGTAGTCGGGAAAGAACAGAATAGTGCCGGCTGTTGGCGCCGAAGTATGAGCAGGAGGCGTGAGCAGGTGAGCGGATGCTTGGCGTGGCGAGTGGCTCCATTGGCTGCGTATTTCACTGGATAAACTTGACGTGCACCATTCAGGATAGCCGTTCTGTCTTGCCAACGCAGTAATCTGAAGATAAGGGTGCACGGCTTGTTGGATTTAGCCTCTCCTCCATCATACACACGATGTGCCCGTTCGATGTCAATGTCTCGGCCCACCAATGAGGGGATCCACCTGGGAAGATTTTCTTTCAGGTAGCCGATTGCATCCGAACCCTCCAAAGCTTCTGGTAAGCCAACCAGCCTTACATTATTCCTTCATCCCCTGTCCTCCAGGTCTGTCAACTTTGTGGTGAGCTGGTCCAGCTGGGTCTTTAGTTCGATAACCGATCGCCTGTCCTCTCGTGCAGCCGTCTGAACTCTGAGTCCACTCGGTCTTGAATCCGTTTAGTGGATTTGGCTACATTCTCAAGTTCACTGCTGATCTCCTTTACGGTTTCATTAGTCTTTTGGATTTTGGTTCGTAAATCACGTAGTGCTGGGACCAGGATAGAGTCCACAGCTTCCCTGACAGCGGAAGCTACGACCACATCTAGACCACGTTGTTGTTCTTGAAGGGCTAGCTTTATGCCATTAGCAATAGCTGCATCGAGTTCTTCCTTGGAAATGGCAGAATCCTTGAATTTTTTCTTCATAGGCGATTGTTCATTTTCCCTTTTCCGTGCTTCTTTGGCTGGGGAAGGATTCATGATGAGATAGGTGTTGAAGTATTTAAAGTATGTGATAGGATAATTGAAAAAATAAGATTATGCGAGCAGAGCTGAAAACTATGCTGGCATCGCTGTCGATGGGTCACGTGATCCCGATTTTTTGATTTTGAACCTAAGGTGCTGAACCAAAGATCTGCTAAATATTTTTTTTTTAAAAGTGCACATTTACTGAGGTTAACATTACTGCATTTCTATGAAACATGGCCAACTCTTCGCATAATCTCTTCAAGCATTCCCAAACCACCAACAAAACCTTCACACCTAAAAATACATGAACATGACTGACATTGAGGTGATGGAAAGCAGTAGCAGAGGGAGAGATGAGTTGGAGCTTGCTTGCATTTAACAGCATCGCTCCCTGCCCACCGCTGGCAGTGGCGGTCTCTAGTGTTACTGTATCCCAGTTCAGACATGAATCCTCAGGCTGGGGGTTTTGCTTTGCCTCATCATGCAACACACTGTATACAGGAGACAGCTGAGTGGGTCTAGATTGCTTCCAGATTCTTTAAGTGTGTGTGTGTGTGTGTGTGTATGTGTGTTTAGGAATGGGGCTTTGTTGAAACAGGTCATGGGTGAAATAGCTTGACAAACGCTAATGCCTTATACAGTCATCTGGGGGGGTGTCAGTTGAAGGACTCATTAGTTTACACTTTCATCTTATACTGTTGATTCAGCCAAATAATTTGTCTCCTATCCCAGTTTCTTTTGGAACTGTGGAGGAGTTTTTGAGTTCTTAAACTTATATAGATCAAGCTTTTATCTCATAAGATCAAGGAAAACCGGAGTTCTTGTGATATGACCCCTTTATAAACAGAAAGGACAGACAGGAACAGACACGGCTGCATTTTTTCTGTTCGTAATTTCCAGTACTGCTAACTGCCACTCATTTGCTCCTCTCTCGCAAATATCAGTGTAATCCTCTAATTTGTTGTGTCTCTCGGCGAGATTCACTGTGGCTTCTTTTCACTCATAAAGGAGATGGGCTGCTGTCATAGATATCACTGAGCACTATGCTTTAACCTCTGACCTTTCACCAGATCCATAACAACAGTATTAAACCTCACTCTCTCTGTCTCTGATGGCCCTGGGCGCTTTCCTCATTTAGAGCTGTAACTCTGTGTACAGGAGAGAGTTGGCAGGCTCCGGCAGGGTTGAGTAGCTTAGAGCAAGTCTGGTGCTGGACTAATGCACTTTAGCCAGAGGGAGAACACAGAGAGATAATGTTAGTGTGGTCTCCATGCTCATTTATAAAAATTAGAGTATACAGAAAAACTAAACTTGCTCTAACACAATGATTATTTGGTAAGAAAAAGGTGTAGAAGCTTGTGTTAAAACATCCTATAGAGTATGATGAATCTGAGTATATACAGTATGCCTCTTACAATGCCTCTTTGCAGAATTATATATATGGGGCTCTACTTTCTTCTATCCCACCTTAATATGTATAGACAACTATTAGTAAGCCATTCGTTGGTTAATTTTCTCAAAAACTGTAAACACTGTGTCTCTGTGGCTCTATCTAAATTCCTGTGTTTGTTCTGAGTGAACCGCTTAGACCCGCTCCAACAACGTTCCTCTGTCAATGCCGGGATTTGGGGTTGGGACTATCTGACTGTGTGAACAACTGCAGATGAGGGGCGTATTCAGAAAGCTGTTTTAAAAACATTGTTTAGTTTTGCAATTCCGTTCGGTGCCACTAGTGGTGCAGAAATTACATACTTCAGCTTTACATTTTCTCCCAAACAGATGAGGCTTTTAGAGTGCATACTGTTTCGAGTTATAAATCAACAAAATCTACCTCCCTTAACCTTAAACCTAAACCTAAATGCCCGGGTATACTTCACTTCCTGCCCGGGCAACCATGTTGCCTTTCAAAGTATACTTTTCTGCCCACCACAACTGCTATGTGGTATTCTTTTAGTACAGTACATGGTAGGCACATGCGTCGATGATGCACACAGACGAGGACTGCGTCTGTGGGTCAAGAAAAGCTGTGCCGCACTTGGTCAGGCCGCACGGACTGTGTTCAAGACGAAATGTGCATCACACAGACTGTGTATGGAGCGATCAGCATCGCAGACAACCGAAGTGTACTTTGGCCTTAACCCAGACATGGCCAAATTACGGCCTACGGGCAGGATCCAGACCTCCACATGGTATAATCTTGCCCGCGGCTCATTTATCCTAAAAGTGTTTTTTTGGGGGGATATTTCAGTTATGTTGCATTGGGACCTAACGCACCTCCACAAGCATTTAACATGTTCAGTGTTGCCAGGTAATAGATGCAAACCCTCCAAATAGAGATTTATACGTGCTAAAATTGGAAATATACCTCCTAATGTTATGTTTAATTTGTGCAGTCTGGCAACCTTGCATGTGAGTGCGCTCTTTCTAGCTCTCGCTTTCCCCTTTGAACAAACTTAGCGATCTCTAGTATGACATTCTGCTGAAGGAAAAGTGTGATACGGCCACTCCGTGTCTATTCTTGAGGCTGTTTGGTGCTACTATGCGAGCAAACCTTCTTAGTGATGAATGTGAAAAAAATCCAAACATTGATCTCGGCACCACTGACATGGGGAGGGGTAATAATTGACAGGCTGAGCAAAAACAAATATATATATATATATATATATATATATATATATATATATATATATATATATATATTTATTTATTTTATTTTATTTTATTTTTTTGTCGTTTAAACATATTGAAGTCCCTCACGCCTGTATGTTAATCTTACTCTTGCAGTAATCATGTATCATAGTCATGCACCCTTTTTTATTCAGTTGTGTGCTGAATGGAACAAACACACACACACACACACACAGTTTTTGTATGGTCTAATCAATGCTTTACTCTTCTGCCATAATAATGTAATTCATTTTAATTATCAGAATGATTATATTTATTATATTTTATTTAGAATTATTTATTTGCCTCTTTAATCATTGTATATTGAATAATTCTAATTTGGGGGCCTTTTGTGGAAAGAATGAATGTATGTGATTAAATACAATACATTAGATAATTAATTGGCATGTCATGTAATTCATTAGATTCAACTTTTAAAGATTGCCAGCCCTATTACAAACGTACATTTATAAATCTATATAAATACATTAAATATATAAATCCTAAATACATATATGTAAATCTAAACATTCAAAAGTAAATCTGAAAATATATAGTCTATGATATGTATATAATGTATATAGATATTATACAAATGTGTTATAAAAATATTAACTATATACTCAGATTTACAGTTTTAGATTTAGATTTACTAATATACAGTATATTCAGAAATATATTTATATATTAGAATTTATGACTGTATATTTAGATTTAGATGTATAGGTAGTTAAAGCCTAACATGTCTATAATCCTTTTATTTTATTTCTATTTATTTTTAAGATTTTAGGTTCAAATGTATGTAAATGTATAAGATAAATTGTATATTTATGGTCCTGTAACTGGTCACCATTTCTATTAAGCTTTTCACCATTTTTTTGGCTTTATTAGTTCACAAATATTCCATCTAGTCTCTCAATTATTACAAAAATATGGTTATAAAAACTGCATGCAAAATAATTTGTTTTGAGATTAGAAATCCAGGCCCGGTGCATTTATCAACACGATGAAGCAGAGAGCATGTGCTCGTGAGCGGGCCTGAATGTGCTTCTGCCCACATCACTGACATGCTGCAGCATGCTGCAGTCTCACTGTCTCACTTGACAGCTTTCACTGCCAACTGAATAGAAACACAAACAGACACCTTCCACACAAACACAAACACACACACACTTACTCGCCTCACACTGCAGTACACTCCAGTGGGTCCTTTGTTAGAGCACCTCTGATTCAACGCAGCATTTTATGGCATGGCGGAAAAGAAAGGTGAAGGACAGAGATAAACAGCGAGAGCAGGTTTCATTCAGGTCCAGTATCACTCCATCTTAGAACGCCCTCGATAAATGCTTTACTCTTTCAATAACATTTTAACATACACACACACACTGCTGTGTTTATGCGTTCTCCTTTGATGTCTCAATAATTTCCTTTTGATCAGATCTGTGGGTGTCTTAGGGGGCTTTCACACTAGCACTTTTGGTGCGCAACCCGGTTCGAATGACGTCAGAGTTCGGTTCGTTTGGATGATGTGAACGCTGTCTTCCGAACTCGGGTGCGCTCCCGCGAACCGTACTCGGATCCGCTTAAAAAGGTGGTCTGGGGTACGGTTCATGTGAACTCCAGTGCGGTTCGCTGCTGATATGAACGCAATCGAACCAAACCACGGAAGTGAACCGCTATTGATGACGTATAATGTGGTCGTCAGTCTCACACGCGTCACTTTCAAAATGAGCGGAAAGAGTTTACTTTCATGCGTGCGTGCATGTGTGTGTGTGTGTATACACTTACCTTGACGAAAAGCGGGATTGACGCACACGCACTGCAAGCAGAGAGATGATTTCTGCTTGCCTTTGCAAAAATTGTCTTCGGCGGACAGCCCGCTGTCTTTTGAACGATTTCAGTATTTTTGCGGCAGAGAGACGCAAGTGTGTTTCTGTATCTTGATGTTGAAAACAAAACCAAAGGTTAAAAAAAAGAAGAACAAATGTGAACCGAGCAAGTCTATTCATTGAATTTTGACGCATTTTCATTTCGCGGTTATCAAGCAACACGATTACGCACCAGCTGCAGCTTGATGACGCAAGCGTACCGCGATTCGGATACAAATATATAATGTGAACACAGTCCATCGGGGGCATGGGTGAGGGGGGAGCAATCGGACTCGGGTTCGGAACAGGCAATCGAACCAAGTGTGAAAGCCCCCTTACATTTACAAGTCTGGTGTTGCACTCAAGGTTACAAATGACAGTGACCATGTTTACATGTACTTAAGAAAACAATTTATTCCAAGGTTTTTGCAGTAAGCAGCATTCTGAAACATCATATAAACAAGAACACAGATTTCCTTACACCATTAAAGGGATTAAGAGGGAGTTGTTTAACATACCCAGGTTTCTCCCGGGGAACGTGGCTTAATTTGGCCATGTAAACACATAAGCAGCATTCTAACAGGATTTTGAGGAGTGTGCATGTGCGTGAACAGCCCAAATAACAAACTTCATAGGATGGAGTCCAAGAACAGGTCAACACAACGGAAAGAGTTCAACATTTCTGGGAGTACAGTGGGAAAAGATGTATAAACTATGTACTATGTAATGTGTACTAAAATGTTAAAATGTACAATTTAAACTATTAGAGCTTGGTATTGATACAGATTTAAAAAATGTATTCAGTAAATAAATATATTAATAATTTGGTTGTTAATGCAAGCATTTTTCTCTCAATTTCGTAGAGGTTTGAGCATAGAGTAACAGATCGATCTTGGGATTTAAGAATCGATAGCGAGATCTGAGACAAATCTCTACGTCTCTTTGAAGGAGGAAGTGGGAGGTAGATAAACAATCCAACTTAAGTTGTTTATTGTCAGCACTTTTCAGTCTAACACATACAAAACTAAATGGCTTTTCAGCGCACTTAATATCACACACACACAGGTTCATGTAATGCATTTGTACATTGGGAGAATCCCAGAGTTTTATGTAAGAGGGAAACCCCACTATTGCAGCGCAATTCCGCTGCAGGTCACAAAAGAAAGGTATGGAAAAAACATAGCAACAACTCTAGAATATCTGGAAAAAAACTGAAGCAACAGAAAATAAAAAAGCGGAGTCTCCCTCAGATGCCATGTTTATTTACACAAGTGTTGTGGGGAAATTACAATGCTGTGGAGAAAGCTGCTTACATGTATACGGCAGTACAAAGTATACTATTTATACAATATATGCAAACAATAACGCAACTTTTCCGTAATTAGCAGTTTTCTGGTGTTAATCTCACTGATTAAATGAGGCAGAGCTACATCAAAATCACTGTACCACAACCACTTACAAAACGTAATAGTAGAGTAGTTTAGTAATGGTATGAAATGGTTATATCAAACATTACCAGTCAAAAGTTTCTATTTTCCACAATTTAGAATAGTGGTAAAGTAATGAAAACTATGAAATAATACAAATGGAAGTATAGGAATTATTAGTACCAAAAATTTTAAACAAATAAAAAAATGATCTTTTATATAGTTTATTTTTTTAAACAGTATTAAAGGAGTTATCATCTATGCTGGACAATTGATGGCTGCTTTTCCATCAATATCTACTCCAATTCATTCATTTCAAATTAAAATTTAAAGTTTAATTAAAAGTTTTGTAAAAACATTTTATCCAGGCACGATTTATATTTGTCTACAAAACTCATTTCAAGCATTCAAGCATAAACCTTCACATTAAAATACTTTTAAGATCATTAAAACTTTTGACTGGTAGTGTACTTTCAAGGTAATACCGTGGCAGTTTTTGTAGAGAACTTGTTTAACCATTCACATGATTTATATGACACTAATGTTAAACTGACTAGTAGAGCCACTGCCAATATATAAACTGTGTTTGTATTCAATAGTGAGATTTGGCCCTCTATAGTCCCACAGCCATTTTAGGCCAGTTAAGATTGACCGATGTATAACCATACACACTAGCAACTCATCTATAAAGATTGTGAAATAGGAGATCATTGGTGTTTGTTTCAGCATGCCTTCCCAGATCACACACTCTTACACACACTCAGGTATGCTTGTGACCTTTCTTTCACACTGTGACCATTGACCTCTGCTCAAGCCACAGGTACTCATGCATATCTCCAGGACAAGCATTTCTGCAAAACCTCCTTGCGTATCACAATCTGGCCAAGAGGAATGCACTGACAAAGAGTTGCAGAGAAACGGAGCCGAGCGAGTGATCGATCGTCTCAGGCTGTAAACAATCTGTGGCGTTGTTCTGTGCTGCCAATGCAGTCAGCACTCACATTCACATGAACAGCAAGAGTTTTTTCAGACAGATCGCCCATCAAAGCTGCTCTTATTCTGGCTTTGTGGACTTATTAAAAGTGGATCAGAATGCCATGGTTTGAATACCCAATTCACTGCTGAAAAAACCCAACTGAAACCAGTTGCAATCCTTTAGCCTGCAACAGTATAACACTACTATAATGAAGAAATAAGCCACAATAGACTTATTGTTTTTACAAAACGGAACCCTGCTGAAAAAAAAAGTATAAGATGGTTTCTCAGCCTGGTCAGACTGGTCTGTTGGGTGGTTGGCCAAGCTAGGAGACCAACTGAAACAAGCTATGAACAGCAAACCAGTTTAGGTTGTTTTAATCTTTCTTTCTTCTTTTAAGCAGGGCAACAAAAGCAATATGATGAAAGCCACCAATGTTTAAAAAATGACATTGCATTAGATACAAGATATACAAAATATCAAACCAAGTGGCATTTGCAAACAAGTGATTCTTCAGCTTTTTAACAAACTTTCTAAAATTCTTAAATGTAAGAAGCTTGGCCCTGCATCATTACCATGTGCGGTCTGAAACGCAATTGTCCTCGTTTTCCACCGCTGGACAGTAATTCAGAGTAAACTTCACATCGCCTTTGAAGGACTGCAATGTGATGTTGTGCAAAGTAACATTTATCTTTAACAACATCGCACAACAATGCGGCTAAAACATGGGCCACCATCTTGAATGGTTTGTGTTGAATGGACTGCGTCACATGACAACAAATACGTCACTGTTTTCGAATATCTCCATTTTCCCTGTCCACACTACAACGAGAAGACGTTTTTTTCAATTGTATCCACTTGGGAGAGCATTTTCAAAAAGCGTATTTTTCGCTGGACAAAAATGCATTTTCAGTGTGTACGGAAGGCCAAAATGTAATCAAATGAATGCATTTTCAAACGAAAACATATTAGTGTAGACGGGGCCTTTGAAAAAGTCCCTCAAAGTTTGACAACCAAAAAGTGTCCAAAAAAGTCTTCATTTTGAGCAATATTTCATTGCTCAATTGTTTTATCATTTCAAACCTAAAACATATTTTTATGAAATGTTTAATTGTGTAATTTAGTTTTATAATTAAATTAATTATTATGTTGGCACAATTATATTTTTGTCTTCAAAACCAATTTCAAACATTTAAGCAGACACCTTCAGATCAAAAGATTTTTAAGATCATGAGAAACATTTCAGTCAAGTGTTTCAAAACGTTTGACCGGTAGTGTATATATATATATATATATATATATATATATATATATATATATATATATATATATATATATATATATATATATATATGAGTGCTGTCAGTCGAATACATTTTTTAATCGCGATTAATCAATGATTTTAAAAGTGCTTAAATTTGGCACTATATATAGATATTTTCTTGTCTAAATTCATTTATTTCCATCTTAGGAAAGAAAACATGCTTTATTAACATTTTCCAAACAAAGCCTTCAACAATATAAAGGCAATGCACTAAAATATCACCAATTCGAATAACATTAAACATTTCCCAAAGTGGGAGTTTGACTAATTGAAAGAACTAGTTCCCACATAGGTTGCATATGCATTGCAATGGGCATTAAATCCCTAAAACTCTCACCCTCCACAAGATTAATCTGCTGGTAGACTGCAGCTATCCGCTTTTTTACAGCAATGGTAATGTTGTGTTCATGATTCGCACCAGGGCACCAATGGCACTTTCTATCATGTCCAATCTGGACTTGTTTTGTACATCAAATAGTGTTAAGAGGTCTCCATTATGAGGAGCCTGGGTAGCTCAGTGAGTAAATCGCTGACTACTACCCCTGGAGCCGCAAGTTCAGGGCGAGCTGAGTGAATCCAGCCAGGTTTCCTAAGCAACCAAATTGGCCCAGTTGCTAGGAGGAGTAGATATAATAGTTGATATAATGTGGTTCGCCCTCAGAGTTGTGTGTGGATGCCGCGGATAATAGCATGAAGCCTCCACACAGGCTATGTCTCCGCAGTAACACGCTCAACAAGCCACGTGATAAGATGTGCGGATTGATGGTCTCAGACACGGAGGCAACTGAGATTCGTCCGTCATGTTCACCTCTACCATCAGAATGGGGAAAAGTTTCAGTGATTTCGACTGTGGCATGATTGTTAGTGACAGATGGGGTGATTTGAGTATTTATGTAACTGCTGATCTCCTGGGATAGAATTTACTCAGAATGAGTATACATCCATCTCAAAAAAACATCCAGTGAGCGGCAGTACTGCGGAAGGAAATGCCTTGTTGATGAAAGAGGTCGACAGATAATGGCCAGACTGGTTCGAGCTGACTGAAAGGCTACGGTCACTCAGATAACCACTCTGGTCAATTGAAGTGAGTAGAATAGCATATAAGAATGCACAACATGTTGAATCTTGAGGCAGATGGGCTACAACAGCAGAAGACCACGTCAGGCACTTTATTAGGACATTGTGTTCCTAATAAAGTGCTCAGTGAGTGTAAATATGTATATATAAAGGTAACAACATTAAGCATTGTCATGTGCTTGTCCTTCAGACAAGTAAATTGGTAATATTTAAATTGGAATTTTGAAATGTATTTGACCATTCAAGTTCAATAGTGCGAGCATTTCTGCACACACACATACACCGCCAGTCAATCAGACAGGGTGCAGCTGTTACTAGACTGCAAATGAATTATGAAATGATGCACTCTGGATAGGAATAAGAATATGAACTTTGTAATAAGTGACACTGGCCTAGCCTATCACAAATATAGCCAGTTATTTTTTCATTATTGCCATTTTAATCAGTCTGCTTGTCCGTTAATGTCGAACCCTGTAAATATATATGTGTATATATACTGCAATAGCATGCATTTGTACACATTACACATACCCTTTTTAAGTGTTTAAGTCTACAAATACCTTTTGAGAGCCACTCAAGTGCAAAGAAACACAGCAACATAGCGCTGCAATATAGAATTCAACTGATGTGCAGTTACATGAGTGCATATTTTCTTGAATGTGACTTACAGGTAAATATGAGTGTCTCTAAACTCTGATCACATGAATTGTGTTCAAAGCCATTGTTAAACACTGACAAACAGCATGTAGAGCGTAATGGTGCCCGCCCCTTTCAGCTGTCTTAGTTTCGGAAGTATTTTTCCCATTCATTTTTTCCAAAGGGATTTCATAAAATCCTCTATAAAAAGTTATAAGCCATGAAGCAAACCAATCAGCTCCGAGGTGAATTACAATATTACAAACTTTGATTTTATGCAAAAAAGTATTTAAAATTGGGCATAAAGACAAAGGTACAAGAGTAGTACATCTTTCATAAGGGAATAAACTACAATCCCATGAAGCACTGCGAACAACGTTATCGAATTAACTACTGGTTTTGAAGTTGTTAATCATAAGTATGTAACAATAAATTTACATTTTGTTGCAATATATATATATATATATATACAAAGATATCAGTAGTTTGAGAGTCTAAAGCGAGTGACTCCATTGCGTCATGGCAGTGCGCCATCGCTGCCGAGTTTGTATGCTGTATTTTTCTAATTGATGGATCTTTTCTCTTCAGGATTGTGGGAAATGTAGTTGTTCACCAGGAATTCCACTATTAAATTTTTTTTTAAATTAACTTGAACTAATGTGGACTGTTGGCTTCAACAGAAGCATATACCATCGCTTAACAACCTTGGAGCTCATGGTAGGTCTGTCTTTAAAGGTTTATAAGTTATCATTAAAATTAATTCCCCTATGGAGAAATTTAATGGGATTTTTATTTCCGGAGTCAGACTGATGTGAACTATTATAATGCACAAAGTTACGTTGCTCAGCAACCAGCCCACATTTAGGCTTAAGAATTACACAACTTGCCTGAATTAGTTTTTTATTCATTGGTGTTATTTAATCAATTAATAATAAACAAATTATTTATTGATCATTGATGTCTTTAATAATTTTACTGTTGTCAAAGCTTTGCGTCGTGCCTAAGAACACTTCTTACCCATTGTCAAATCAAAACAGAATCACAAAAACAATTGTGTTAATGTTTTTGTCCTCACCACCCACAATCGCAACAGGACATTTTGTCAGATAGCATGCTGCATAGCCCCGCTCACCATGAAATTTCATTGGTCCAAAATCCCATTTTGCAAATGCCAAATATGTTCTGATTGGCTGTGACAGTGTGCAGCATTTCTGTGCTCAATGTGGACAGACACATTGCTTGTCAATGGAAACTAAATGCGTTGCGCCTGATTAGGACACTGTAAAGCATAGGTCCTAAATTACATAATCAAACATATTCAAATGCCACGTTTACTACATAAGCTGAATAAGAGAAACACGAGGCCCAACTCATACGGCCGTGCATGTTTGACAGTGTTGGTTAAGGTCAGGAGGAAGTCACACAAGCCTAACGTCAAAGGGGGAAATGTGTGTGACGGTAGCCAGAGCGAGCGGTCACAAATGACCTCATCCTATCTCACATCATGCTAATTCCACAACACAGTTCCTCTTTGCCGATGCTGCTTTCTCCAACCTGTCATCACAAGGATATGAACTAATACTGTTTCTTAATCACAAATTAAACAGAATGGATAGCGTGGAACTGTCGAGTCCATGACTGTAACTTTACAAGGCAGAAAGTGATGAATGCTGTCCGACTGATCAGGCAGTCAGCCAAAATAAGAGGAGCCCCTCTGCACGACACTTCCTCCCGAAACCTCAAACCTGACACTTTACATTTCTAAAAACAGACTCTGCGAGAGGGACATAGTCACGTTTTTTTCACCTGGAGGCCAAGAGCAGTTTGAGTTCATAGAGCATTTTAAATGATCTGCACAGTTAGGTCTATGAATAAGTTACTCACTGTAACCTGTCTGTCTGCCTGGACAGGTTCTATCTGGCACAGCCATGACATAGAAACATAATTAAAGTGTTTATCCCCTCATCCCTGCTGTGAGTGTTGTTGTGACAAATTAAATCGGCTAAAACTGATGAAGCGTGCACTGATTTTACAAGCAATGCTGCAGAAAACAACAACTGTGTCAACAAACTATCAGTACCCCCCCCCAAAAAAAGCAAACATTAATTAATGCACTATAAACTAACATGAACTAACAATGAACAATAGTATTTTTATTAACTCCAGACCCAGGTTTCTTCTGTATAACATGGCTTAATGTGGCCATTTAAACACATAAGCAGCATTCTAGCAGGTTTTTGAGGGGTGTGCATGTGCGTGAACAGACCGAATCATAGAATGAAACAAACATCATAGAATGGAGCCCAACAATAAGTCACAGTGGAAAGCATACAGTCGGAAAAGCACATACACTATAAAATATACCCATTGTACACACCAATGTAAAATATCAATGATCCCTGATGTTTGCATATTCACATATGTGCTGAAGTACACTGGGGGAATCCCAGAGTTTTAAGTAAGAGAGAAATCCCACTGTTGCAGCACAATTCCGCTCGCAATAGAAAGTTAAGGAAACAAACACAGGAACAACTCAGAATATCTGGAAGTAACGGAAAATAAAATAGTTTGATAAATCATGTTTGGTATTTACACAAGTGTCGCAAGGAAATTAGGTAGCTGTGGAGAAAGTTGCTTACTGACTGTAATGTATGCGATAGTGCATGTATACGAGAGTACGCCACTTTGCATGTAAACAGGAATGCAGCTCTGCCTAATATCTACTGTTGTGTTCTACATTAGAAAGAAAGTTATTTCAGGTTTAGAGTAGCATGAGGGTGAGTAAATGATGACAGAATTTAAATTTTTGGGTGAACTATTCCGTTAATGGAAATCAGGTATACTGTTTCAACATGAACAAATAAAAAATAACAGAAAGGAATTCAATCCACACCTTAAGTATAAAAAAAGTATACATTTTTTTACAAACTAATAATAAATCAATAGAAACTTATAGATACCAATAGATAATAGACACTAATTAATGGAAACTATTAGATCATTTTGATTTTAATGGATGGAAAAACTTTATCACTGAAAAACTTTGGTAACACTTTAGAATAAATTTCAGTACGGCAAAAGCAAAAGACCTTAACTTACTAGAGTGTGAAACTGAGAAAAATGACTTTAAAGTTTCTGTTTTGTCCAGACAAAAGTATTATAGGTAGGACTCCCAAAATTTCACAACTAGTTGCTATACTGAAGAAATGTTTGTATGCAAAAAATCTTGAGCTCAAAATTGACCTTTGACCCTTGTTTGGCAGTTACTGTACTCTGCCTTTGTATCATGTGCCAAAAATCAGGAGTCATGCAAAGGCAAAAGGCCGTAACTGACATATAATCAATATTTACTTGCTGTTCACCATACTTACATCCATTATAAGAACACCTAACCAAGGTCTAGTCATCATGGTATTTGTTTTAAATTATATAGAAGACCTTTGGTTGTTCCTATTTAGTGCTATAATGATCAGGATAGTGCGGCAACACTAACACAGTTAAACAGTATAACAGATAAGTTACTTTGCAGTACAGTATGTACAGTATGAATAAATACAATACATATTTTCACAATAAAGATAATTTAATTATAATTGAATACAAAGGTATATGTATTTAAATGCAAGATATAGAGTAATAATTAATTAAACATTAGACCAATACATTAGAGATTAGAGACTGCTCATTCCAAGTTTTTTACTGCGCCTAAATAAAATCTTACTGAAAGCTAATTTTTTGAGATATCAACCTAAAATTTGGAACACAACTTGTCCATAGGTATATATGACAAAGCATTCTTGAAATACAACCATTTAAGTTTGGATAGTGATTTTCATGTCTATGCGAAAAAAGGGGGAGGGGTGACAGTTAAAGGGTTAAGGGCCACCAAACTGCTCAAGATGCTCAGTCAGCGAACTCGACTTGGATTACTACTTTTTAATTCTGAGATAATATAGACAGGAGTATACCGAAAAAAGTTGGAATTACTTTTACTATTTAGGTTAGCCTACTTTGTACGGACGTTAGCGATAACTAGCTGTAAAATCTGACGTGAACACCTGCAAGAAGGAAATATGGCTCAAACACGTATGGATTGTTGTGGATACAGCAGATGACGTGCATTGCTATGGATTATATCTTCTATGGATCATATCGGATTGCATGGAAAGGTAGGATGCCTCTGTATTTAATATTTGGTTTTCAGCATCTGATGTGAGGCGAGTGTCAGCGTCAACGTTAGCGCTGATTTACGTGACACAGATTAAATTTAGCAAGCTCCGGGCTGTCACTGACATTGACAGATCTGAACCATCGCCCTATCACATCGCTATCACAGAGTAATAATACTAACAAGCAGTCGGCAGTCTACACTTTATTTCAAAGATGTGTCGTGTGTATGTTACGCGGTTTGGTGACAATAAAAGAGCGGTAATCTTTGACAGTATGACAAAGCCAGAGTACAATAACATCACAGCGGCACCGTAACATCTCTCTTGATGCCAGGCGAAACAAAGTCAGAACACCTTAACTCAAATTCAGCGTGCCGGAACAAAGGCTAAGAGCCGTAACAACTGTTATGGCGTTCTGCTGTGGTTTCTCGTATGGTTTTGGATGTTACGGTTGTCATAGCCCTTTAATTTCTCGTTAAAACAATCAAATTGACTCACGATATGTATTCACATGATAAAGGAGGTCTTGAATACCCCAAAAATGACATTAACTCATTTTTGACCAAACATGATGTTACGGCGTTTTGCCTTTGTAGGGCAGTATAATTAGCATATAATGCAAAACATATCTGTACAGTTGGTTCATGTACATTTAAATGTGAATATTTATAAAATTAAAACATTATCTATTAAGCATTACAGTATAAAAAATAATCACATTTTTATGATATTTCAGATGTTATGAATTATACAAAGTGGCACCTAAATCAACTGGTTTGATTAAAGTAATATATATATATATATATATATATATATTTTTATTTTTTATTTTAATTAATTTTTTATATGACTACATCAACCCTAATTGCATTATATATATAATGTATCTTGCGGTAACTTCTGAAATAATTATCAAAAACACAATTTAATATAAATACATTAGTTAAACTAAATTACAAATAAAGCAATTTTAAGGATGAGATTGGGCAAATAGAGTGCCTTAAGGAAACAATTGTGCAGTTTTTTTCTTTTAACAGTATGTTTGTAATAAAAGTTATAGTAAAGTTGAAGCAAAACTCTGGGAAGTAAACAACATGCGCCAGTGAGGCCATCTGAAAGGGCACTTTCACTTTTCTCAGGAGAACTACTTGTTTCCATGGATACGCCATAATTCCCTCGGACAAACTTTGCTGCCAACTCTAAACTCAAGACACACACAGCACATGTGTAGAGGTTATGAACTTATTATTCCTTTTCTAAGCTCTGGTTTGAGGATTCATGAGATGGTGTAACTTTGGATTTTTCTACTTTTGAAAATGTCACCACTTTCTGACAAGTAGGAAACATCAACATCTCTGTCAAATGCACAAATTGATATGTTTGGCTTTACATACGGCTTTCGTCTATTTATTTTTAAGAGGAAAATGTGTCAGTGAATGTTCCTTTAACATTCTGAGCAATATATCATGATTTTTAATGAGCTACTAGGTAAAGTTATTATAGTGTTATATATATATATATATATATATATATATATATATATATATATATATATATATATATATATATATATATATACAGTACTGTGCAAACGTTTTAGGCACTTGTGAAACAATTTGCATAGTGAGGATGTCTTCAAAAATAATCCATAAATAGTTTTCAGTTATCAATTAACATCATACAAAGTCCAGAAAACATAAAAAAAAGCTAAATCAATATTTGGTGTGACCACCTTTGCCTTCAAAACAGCACCAATTCTCCTAGATACACCTGGACACAGTTTTTCTTGGTTGTTAGCAGACAGGATGTTTCAAGCTTCTTGGAGAATTCACCACAGTTCTTCCATCTATTTAGTCTGTCTCAATTACTTCATATGTTATCTCAGACTGACTTTATGTTCAGTGGGGGGTCTGTGGGGGCCATGACATCTGTTGCAGGGCTCCCTGTTCTTCTATTCTAATCTTTTTGATTTTGAAAAAGGAATGTCTGGGAGTCTAACATTTATATTTTTTATTGACACACTAAAGTTGAAAATATAAATAACCATCTACAGACAAATGCTTTTGTGAAACATCTTATGTGTGTAAGACTTTTGCAGAGTACTGCATATATATATATATATATATATATATTAGGGCTGTCGATTTAACGCGTTAATTCAGGGCGATTAATTTGACTAAAAATAACACGTTAAAAAATGAATGCAATTAATCGCAATGCCCGCAATGATATGGAAGGTTCCTGAGAAATGCAAGCTTGTAGTACCACCTGTTTACTCCAGAGGGCAGTAAGTGAAACTTCAGCTGTGTGGCAATGCGCAGTTTATACAGTGAAGAAAAACACCCTTGTGCAGCAAAACAACACAGACATACGTTACATTCTTGCATTCAAAACACTTAGAGCGCAAATTCGAACTGAAGGATCTCAAGATGTGTTTAAAGATTGAGTATTAAACTATATTTAACTCGACACAGTGACCTTAAAAATGTTATGTTTATGACGCAACACAACCGAGATGCTACACAAGCATGTCTGACGCAGGTGTACATTGACGGGTCCTTAAACAAGCCCTCATAATAAATCTCCAACTGATTGACAAATGCACTTGTGAAATGGATTGCTGTGAACTGTATAACAATGATTGACTTATGTTCAATAATATGGTAGTAAACAATACATTGTATTCTAAAGCCGCTTTTTGTATTGTCTTATCAATGATGAACTCTTCTGCCACAAGAATGTAATGCATTTTAATTATCTATCTATCTATCTATCTATCTATCTATCTATCTATCTATATATATATATATATATATATATATATATATATATATATATATATTATTTACTTATTTTTTATATTTAATGATAACTATGTATAATTAGGTCATCATTATATACTGAATTGTTATATGAGGGCTTTCTCAGCAAATATTTGTATATGCGATTAAATGCGATTAATTAATCGAGACACCATGTAATTAATTCGATAAAAAATTGTAATCGATTGACAGCTCTAATATATATATATATATATGTATAAACTGCCCCACTTGTCAGTTCATTGACAGCACTAATGTTAAACTTAAAATGTGGTAACATCTTAAGTCAAAAATCTAATTATTATTTGTAATATGATTACATAGTAGGCTACTGATTGCGTAAGGTTACACCATTAATAGGTCAGGTAGAATTAGTGCCTGAAGGCAACATTTGTGGTGCAGTTTTACATTTTACAGTGTAATAACTTGTTATTAATGAGAGTTATTACAAAGTGTCACTCAAGTTTGTTGCTCTTACCCACGAGCAGACAGAGGATGTCCAACCCGACCAGCATCTTCCTGCTGGAGCACTCCACACTGTCGGCAGGTTCAGCGGGGCTCACGATGTGTTTCGTGCCGTTCTCGATCGCACTGTCTCCGGATCCGCCGTGATCGGCCAGCCGCTGCTGGAGCTCCGTGTGACTGTTAACCGAATTCAACTTCTGCATGATGCACGTGATTTCAGTTCAACACATACACCGGATAGGTTGTGTTTTACAATGTCAATAAAACCAATTTAACAGTTCTGGAATACAGTTTTGCTGAAGTTTAAAATATTTCTTTACAATCTAGTAAATTTCCAAGCACAGTAATGCGCACGTGTAGATTATGTGTTAAAGTATTTTAATTAATAACGCGATCAGACTTGTACAGGGATCCTGGTCCGCTCTGTCTTAAATGAAAACTCCTTTGCCCATCACTCAAGAAAAGTTTCAGCTGCAGTGTTGCCATCATCATCTGGACATGATGTAGAAAAACAAATTCCTGAAAACATACGTCCGTAAAAAGTTTGTCATCCCCTCTGATTTCTGATCCACATGTTACACTCTACTTTCTTTCACTGACAGAGAAAAACTTTTAGCGGACCGTGTTTTCATTTGTGGGATTTAGTGTAATTCCTCCGCCCTCTTTCTCTAGGGCTGTGTCTCAAATCTTAATGAGCTGCCTACTTAGACAGCATGTTTGGGCTCGTTTTAAAGGTGCAGTAATTATTTGCTCATTAAAAAAAGTTTTACTCCTAAAGAAATTAATTTAAATTGTGAAACATAAGTATAAAATCCTAACCACTCACATTATCTTATTCACAGCAGCGCCATCTTTGATTTTTGACAGGAATGACAAAAAGGCTGTAAGGGGTAAATGTACCTGTCTCTTCAGTGGGTTGTGGGTTTAAGTGTTTTTGAACGTTCTGCTGACCAAACATTTAAATGAAATAGCCTATCTTTCCAAGAAATTTCAGTGGACAAAAAACTCCAGAAAGCACAAGTTCTGGAAAATTACATGTGATATTGTCATTGAAGAGGCTGAAAGTCTTTCCTTCAAAGACTCATTTTCAATATCGTCAAAAAATCAAAGATGGCGCTATTGTGTAAAAGCTTTGTTTTATGCTGCCATATCAGAATTATACTACTTCCCATTTCTGAAGAGGTAATTACGAGTATGTCGCATTCAAGTGCTTTTTTTTGTTTGTTTGTTTTTGGATTTTTCCCCTTTTTCTCCCAATTTGGCATGTTCCCAATGTGCTTTTAAGTCCCCCGTGGTCATGTAGTGATTCGCCTCAATCCTGGTGGTGGAGGACGAATCCCAGCTAACTCCGCGTCTGAGACCGTCAACCCACACATCTTATCAAGTGGCTTGTTGGGCGTGTTGCCACTCAGACATAGAGCATGTGGAGGCTTCACGCCATCCACCGCGGCATTCACCCTCAATTCACCACGCACCCCACCGAGAACTAACCACATTATAGCGACCACCAGGAGGTTACCCCATCTGACTCTACCCTCCATAGCAACCAGGCCAATTTGGTTGCTAAGTAGACCTGGCTGGAGTCATTCAGCACACTCTGGATTCAAACTAGTGAACTAGCGAACTCCAGAGGTGGTAGCCAACTTCTTTACCACTGAGCTACCCAAACCCCATTCAAGTGAACTATTGTCAAAAACTTTTTTTTAATTCAAATATATATTTCTTGAGGAACTTTTATTTTGACACCATACAAAACATTTACTCAGCTTGCTGACGATAATTGAATTTTGGTCAAATACAAGCTATATTTAAGGTGTAAAAATTTACAAAATGCATCAAATGGTTGGTGATATACATACATGAATATTGCCAAAATAGTAAGCGCTAACAATTAGCAGAATGTAATTACATCTTGAGCAGTCATTCATGTGTGACTTCCAAGTTTTTTTATTCCGAAAATAATTTTATTTCCAATTTGTTCTCTCTCTTTCATTTTTTGGTCTGTGAAAAAAGTTGTTCCCTCTAAAAAATTATTCACTCGAAATGTTTTTTTTTTCTTCTCAAGAGGCAACATGAGAATTACTTTGTTGTTGTTGTTGATGCTTGCTAGCTAACAATTAGCATGCATTGCCAACCTCGGCCACAAGGTGCCACTAACAGTAGGCATGAAATCTTATGCTTACAAGGTGACAGATGACAGTTGTCAGTGTCGCCTGCAGCTATACGGCTGTACGCACTGTGCGTACCTTGAGATCTCTGACTGACCTGAAGAGAAATTTTCTCAGAGAATATTTCAGCAAAAATTAAATGTGTCCTTGTGGCAGGGTGGAGGGCAGGCCGGGTCGTGATTCTACACACCGGTCCCTTATCAGGCTAATTAAGCCTCCGAGAGGGATAAAGGCCGATGGCAGACAGTGGTGCGACGAGAGAGAGATCGTTTACGGACATGTCCGTCATGTATGTGTTTGTGTCTTTTGCTTCAGTATTATATTAAACTATTATTTATATTATCAAGCCGGTTCTCGCCTCCTCCTTTCCATTGAACTACGTTACAGTCCTGTATTTCTGTTGTCTGATTAAAAGATGATCAGCAATGCCCAATTTGTAAATGAATCATTCTTTTGAGTCAGTTCTTTTCAATTAATTGGCTAAACAGGCTTGCAAAACAGTTTGAATCGATTAGTGATTCATCCAGTTAGTTCATTCGTACTGCTCTCTAATGGAATCATTTGGAGCGGTTTCTCACTCATTAAAACAGTATCATGATATTTAAGGACAGAGAGAACAAACAGCGCTGGATAATGTTAATATATACCTACAATCAACTGAAACAAAAGACTGCCTTTTTGAGAGGTAACTTCGAGGAACTTCATCTAGTTCAGTGTCATGTGAATAAGAGTCTGTTAAAGCCAAATGTGTTTTTGTGTCCACTCACATTTTTTCAGTCGTTTATCATATAAACATTCATGGTTGTGTGTCTTTTGTGTCCTGTTTCACTGTGTTTTTAGCACTAGACACATTATTTTTACGGTGCGGTTCTGGGCTTCCATACTTTATAAACATTGTGCTATAAATGTAAAAGTTTTCTATTCCATAAAATTCTGATGATAATCGTATATTACAATGATATATTGTCTATCCAAATTATTACAAAATAAAAAGGTAAACAGTATCAGTATCTTAAGGTTTTAATTTGAATATTCCTGTGTGAGGTTTTCAAGTATTTGCAGGTTCAAGTACAGTTTGGTGCTCTTTGGAGAATTGGGAAATATTGCCATCTGTTGAGTATTTTTAACAATGACATTTTCCATGTAGTCCAGTTCTGCTATGCACTCTCAAGCCTCATTGAAAGTCATTACAGTGAATCACAGGAGGTGGCCAAGTGTCTTTGCTGTTGGTTGTTAATAGGTGTTCCTTATCGGGAGCAGTTTCCAGTTGTCTCAGGAGGTGGATCATTATGGAATGATATGCCGGACATTATTCAAAAGGAATTGCAAATTGTATTTGCAATTGCGTTTTCAATTTGTGGACGCATAAAATGTGACATAATCCAAACGTAATTGCAAATCGCGCATTACCGTTTGCATTTTCGTTTAAGCGAACGCACAGTGACTGCCAAATTTCAAATGGAAAAGCAAAGTCCGTTTGCAACTGTGTTTCCCATATCTTACGAGTTTTGGCCCTGTCATATTTAAATAGCAATTTCAATTACCATGTCTGCTTTTTCACTTTCTCAGCGTCGCGTATGTAGCCAGCCAAAACTCAAATGGAATACTAATTCCCTTAGTATTTCCATTGACGCCTTACACAGAAACCTGTCAATCAGGGTCAAGGGTGGGATTATGCTATGGGGCGTGTTTGTCTTGGGATGAGACGTCACTCACAGTCAACGGTCAAGATCAAATAAACCGGCGTCTGTTCAGGGCATCACCTCTTTATTTATTTTGTATTTATTTTAATGTTTATTTGACAGGGACAAATGCATACAACATTGCTTTATAAAGAATACAAAGTAGATGCCACGCATACATGTTTCTAGCCATGACTAATTTGCAACCCCTGTCCCTGGTTAGGCTTATAAATTTAAAACAAAAATGACAGAGTATTGAGTTTAAGATTTATAATTAATAAAATACATACAACAAATACATCCCATATATGAAATAAGATATGGGCTTAAGTAGATGTGGAAGTCACTATAAAACAAAGTCTAGACACATTTAACAATACAAGAACACAAAAGGGTGCATATGTCTGTGCGTGCTCACATATGCAACATTATGTTTGTATGCATTGTGTTATGTCCTGTACAGTCAGTGTTCACAAAGTTGTTTCAGTTTCAGCCATTGCTTTAAATGTGTATTAAAAACCTTGAAGTCTGTCAATGTTTTAATTTCAGATGCATTCCACAAATGTATGCCTCTTACTGAAAATGATGTCTGACCAAATGTTGTTCTAGGTTTTGCGGCTATAGTTTCCACTTATTGTGCCTCTAGTTCTTATTCCGCTCTTTTGTTTATGTACTAGTTGACAGAATATTTCTGGTGCAATGTTGTTCACACACTTAAAAATTAGTTTTAAAAAAGAAAAATTTACAAAACTGTCAAAACTCAAGATATTATGCTTCCTTAGAATGATGCAGTGATGCCATCTTACAGATTTCTGGTCCATTACTTTTAATGCTTGTTTATATAATGACTCTTGACCGTCGACTGTGAGTGACGTCACTTCCCAAGACAAACACGCCCCATAGCATAATCCCACCCTTGACCCTGATTGACAGGTTTCCGTGTAAGGCGTCAATGGAAATACTAAGGGAATTAGTATTCCACTTGAGTTTTGGCTGGCTACATACGCGACGCTGAGAAAGTGAAAAAGCAGACGTGGTAATTGAAATTGCTATTTAAATATGACAGGGCCAAAACTCGTAAGATATGGGAAACACAGTTGCAAACGGACTTTGCTTTTCCATTTGAAATCTGGCAGTCACTGTCAGAGGCGAACCAACATTGAGTGGGGGCCCCAGGCAAAATTAATCAATGAGGCCCTTCTAAAATATTTTTTTGTAAATATATCTTTATCCTTTAACGGTATTCTATTTCAGCCTGCATTAATACCGTCTAACACTTTACATGCTGTTGCTAAGTGCAACCCCCTAGCTAAACAGTTTTTCAGTAACATATTAACGTTACTTGTAATTAATCTTAAGTGAAACTAAACTGAAATTAACAACGTGGATTGTGTGATTTGTTTTGTACATTTCTTAAAATAGCTACCATTACTTAACAGTCACCTCTGATAACAGATCACTCGAGATAACTTACATGTATTTTATGTAAAGGTGCTTTAAAACGATATGTAACGTTACTACTGTGAAAAATAAATGTGAATTGAACGAGGAAACGATTTGTTTGTCATTAATTATCCTTAACATAAATGTTAAGTCAATTAAGTTAATCATCATCATCTCATTCTCCATCACTTACCGCAGTCATGTTTTCTCTTTTCCCCATCATCTTGTTTTTTTTTCCGCTTCTGGCTGCCAGATGAATATGTCCTCTTCATTTTTAATACACGAATTCATGCATTTTCGGGTACAGACAGTAAAAGACAGAAACGCGAGTAAGCGCTGCGACAGTTTGAAAACGGCGCCAGAAGCAGCAAAAGCATACGCAGCCTTGCGAGAGAGGGGGGCCCACTAAGGGGGATGCGGAGGTGTTGCGGCGTCACTGCGTGTTATATTAATATGAACATTTCTGATTGTTTAAATGATCGGCCCTCGGGGGCCCCCTCAAAATGCGGGGCCCCAGGCAATTGCCTGCCTTGCCTGCCCTATTGCAGCGCCTCTGGTCACTGTGCGTTCGCTTAAACGAAAATGCAAACGGTAATGCACGATTTGCAATTGCGTTTGGATTATGTCACATTTTATGCGTCCACAAATTGAAAACGCAATTGCAAATACAATTTGCAATTCCTTTTGAATAATGTCCGGAAAATCATTCCATAGATCATGGCTGCACTTCCATTGGTAGTTGCTGTATCACATCAGGTGCTCATGAACTCTATTTAGCTCAACTTTGTAGCATCACCAAAACCAACAGTCACTGTCCCTTATGTCATGGGAAAATGTCAGTTGTCACTCTAATATTAATCTCATTGTAAATATTTTTGGTCACTTTGTCAATGCAAATCAGTGTGAATACCCCTTTAGCCACACATCCACACACCCATTGTGACATCACATACACTCTCTGCCTAGGAAATGGAAATATGTTGTAATGAGTTGTGTCTGTGTTCCAAGCGGCCTAAATGATGCCTTCGGAAGGAAACTTCGAAGAGAGAACAGTCGTTAAAAACAGAATTTCTAATAAAAATGACTTTAAAAGAGAGTTCCAAATGACAGTTATTTTTGAGCCCACTCTTTTTTAGCACTTCAAAGCTCTCACAGTGGATGGTAGATCACCTCTGAATGGAACGCACCCTGTGTTTGATGCTAATGAAGAAGTGAAGCATTTGTATGAAGACTGTTGTGATTATATATAGCCTATCAATTCTCCTATATAAACTCTATAATAAGGTTAATATTACTTTGAGACTTTTATGTATTTTTTCTACAACATAAGTTGTATTCAGGTATACCACAAATCTGATTTGAAGGCTGCATTTTTTTATGTACGTTGCTAACAAGTGTCTAAATATTTGTGACTACTTTGGAACAAATGATGTCTTAATATATTCAGTTTCAATTCAATGATTATTCAACTTAAGCCTCATAGTGCCAACAAGGCATCACATTAGATAGAAGGTGTGGAAATCTTTTAAGACCAGTAGATGGAGACAAACGACCATTTGTTTCGAACATTTGTGACGTCAATGTTTATTTTTTATATGATTTTTTGATCTCTTTCTTGGCTAATTACAGAATATTGCCAAGAGTTTTATTTTTATTTATTTATTTTTTGTTGTTGTTGAAATTTTTAGACAAAATTGAATTAAAAATGCAAAATAACCATTTCAATCTCCAAAATTCCAACAATTTCTGAATAAAACAGAATGTGATGAGGTCATTTAACATTAATCCCATTCGCCACAAAAAAAGTTCTTAAAGGAATAGTTCAGCTAAAAATGAAATCATCATTTATTCATCCTCATGTCAAACCCGTATTACTATTTTTTTTCTTTCCATGAAAAGATGTTAGGCAGGCTGTTAGCCTCAGTCAACACTATTTACTTTCATTGTACAGAAAAACAAAATTGCAGTGACTGAAACTAACATTCTGCCAAACATCTCCTTTGTGTGCAACATATTAAAGAAATTCATATGGTATGGAACAACATTAGGGTGAGTGAATAAAGACTGAATTTTCTTTTTGGGTAAACTATCCCTTTAAGCACTTAAGCAAAAGTTCTGAGGTGAATTTCACTCCTTGGCAGCTGACTCTAGAGTCTTAATAATACAACATGGTAATGTGCTTCTAAAGAATTCTACAACAGACTTTAAGATAGAACAAAGAGAGGCGATCACTCTTTACTCCATGGCAGAGAGTCATTGAGGTCTGCTTGGAATGCAATTGCAAGAAACTTAGACAGCATAGAGAAAGATAAAAACCCTCACACAATCCAGAACAAGAACTAAGTTATATGAAACTAAAATAAACTACTTTAATTTTATTTTATTTTATAGCCCATTACAATGAGTATGTATAAATTAATAGGGCTATAAAAAGCAACATGATCTCACAGGAAATTGACATGTTGTATCTGAAATTTCTTGTACCCTGAAATCAACTCTATTTAGCCAAATTACTAACAAGCGTCATCCCACATCAGATATTTTGCATCAATTCAAACAGGAATACATTTCCCTCTAGTGCTACTGATAGCATGTTGTGAGAGAGGTTATGGTTCTGTGCGAACCAGGAAGTAATCACATGCATATCAAAACAATGGTGAGTGTGATTCAAAGTTTGCATTTTCAATCTAAAATGTAGGCCTATATTTTAACTAGTTATAGGGTTTGGGTTAGGGAGTAGAATTAATGAAATATGCTGTCCTGTATACTGTATTACATAATTTACAACTAAAAACAACTCACTTATGGTAAGTTCGCTACTATCGCTACTCTGTGGACATTTCATCCAGAAACCGGAGCTCACATGTGCCCATTTGTTCAACAACACTTCCAGCTTTGGCCACTGGGGGGTAGTGATTCGATTTTCGGTAAGTACAAACCAATTTCATCAGCAGAACTTTCCACCTATGTTGTCCAATTCACAGTGTGATCTCTCTGATAAAAAGATGAACCAAATATTGAAAGGAATGAAATTAGCAAAATAATAGAAAACATTCTTAAAGGGATAGTTCACCCAAAAAATTCAATTCGGCATTGTTTCCTCACCCCTGTTTTTTATAACCCCATTTGACTTTCTTACTTTTTCTTGACACAATCTGAGAAATTGTGAAAAAACATGTGCTCAGTGATGTCATACAATGGCAGTTTATGGTGACCACCTTTTCAAGGTTTAAAAGGACACAAAAGTATAATTCAGAAGAATTATTCCATGAGACACATGATTGTTCTTAAGGTTTGGTGAGAAACCAACCGAAATCTAACTTATTATTAAGCAAAACTCTTGACTGAACGTTGATCTCCTATGCACATTCTTTAGTCTGCACGAGCATTAGAGCTCCTTGCATGAGAGCAACAGTTACGAAGCAAGCACAAGATGGCGTTCAACAAAAACTACTTTTTTTTCACTTCAACAGGACCACCAGCGATATTAATAACAGAAAACACAACATAGCTGCACACAAACCAGACATAACATGTCTGAAGATTTTGTAGTCAAAAAATAGATGCATTTCTATGCCTTGTCTTATTAGTTTGAGACCTCCATCAAGCAGAGAGATGGGGCTGAAGGTAGCTATTGTCACACCGTGTCCTACTCAGATGACAAACGATATGCAACAAAAGTTATCTTTTCTATGTTAATCAGAGTTTTTGTCCTAAGCAGCTGTGACGAGTAACGTAATGGTTTCTATATTTGGCATCACGCCATGAGAAGCGTCCACTATGAACTGGCCCTGGTCCAAAATCATGTTCAGAATGGAGGTGACAGACATTCCCGCTCCCTCTGCCTTTCTCTCCGATTCTTCCACTTCACTTTTGGTAAACGAAACCTCCAAAGAACTGCGGTACCTCCTGTACTCTCTTTCTGACTGTAGCGTTTGGGTGTGTATGTGTAGCTACCTTCAGCCTCCTCCATCTCTCTGCTTGATTGAGGATCTGGTTAAAAAAATAAGGCTGGATATAGAAATGCATCTATTTTCCAACTACAAACTCTTCAGACATGTTTGTAAGAGATGTTCCCTGTGCAGCTGTTGTGTTTTCTATTGTTAATATTGCTGGAGGTCCTGTTGAAACAAAACAAAACAAGTTTTCCAACTGACCCCAAAGAGAGATGCCACTGCGATGGGTGTAAGGACATGATTTTGAATGTGTCGGTTATGTCTGCTTTGCTTAGCCATGCTCCTCTGCCAGCTAACTTAATGAGTTTGATGCCGTTGTAAATGGTGGAATAGGCAAGAGAAAAAGGTTCTGATGGAATGAATCTATTAATGCTTGGAACTAGAGCTGTCGATTTAACGTTAATTCAGTGCAATTAATTTGCACAAAATATTATGCGTTAAATAATTTACGTAATTAATCGCAATGCTGTGTGGCAATGCGCAGTTTATACAGTGAAGAAAACAACCCTTCAGCAGGCAGAACAACACAAACATGCATTACGTTCTTGCATTCAAAACACTTGATGGAGCACAAATTCGAACTAAGAGATCTCAAGATGTGTTTAAAGATTGAGTATTAAACTATATTTAACTCGACACAGTGACCTTAAAAATGTTATGTTTATGACGCAACACACCCGAGACGTCTGATGCAGGTGTACATTGACGGTCCTTAAACAAGCCCTCATAATAAATCTCCAACTGATTGACAAATTCACTTGTGAAATGGATTGCTGAGAACTGTATGCCAATGATTGACATATGATCAATAATATGGTAGTAAACAATACATTGTATTCTAAAGCTCTGAATATTTGTTATTTTCTATATATATAAATATTTTTTTCAATATTTAATGATAACTATGTCTCATTATTTCATCATTATATATTGAATAATTTTTATATGAGGGGCTTTCTCAGCTAATATTTGTATATGCGATTAATTGTGATTAATCGCGATTAATTAATTGGGACACCATGTCATTAATTCGATTAAAAATTTTATCAATTGACAGCCCTACTTGGAATGCCTTAAGTGGAAGGCGGAGCTGATAAATCGAAAATTAATCTCTTAATCTCTGAATATTTTCTTGTAGCGATTACTATGGAGTTTACTTGAATCAAATTGAAAAGTGGTTTGTAAAAAGGGCCAATCATATATCTCTTTTTTACTAATTTTAACAGACATTCGTCGATGACATGATGTTCTTTAGTTGCAGACTGAAGGTTGGGGCAGAAGTGCGAAAAAGTAGGAAGATTAGAAAGGCCAGCTGATAAACCATAAATCAGTCCCATTAACAAGTAAGACACAAAACAGCAGTTTGGATGCTTAGTGACAGCTTTGGAGAGCTCTTGAACAGGTGACTTTCTTTCTTGAGAAGCGTGTGATTCATGGGCAAGTACATTTTGGATGGCTGTACCCGCAATAACTGCAAGCGTGAAATAATTTACAGTTAGGTCGTGTACAGACATTTTCATTAAACTGGTAACATAAAGGGGTTTGTCTCTCAGGTATCACCTGGTTGGAGACTGAATAGCAGGTGTCAATCTTTGAAGTGACAGTCTTTGGGCATAGAAATGTGGTTTGGGAAAAAGCACTGCAGATGGAACAAGACAGGGCTCTGTGGTCCGTGAAATGTCTGATAATGAGAGCCAAATCAACAACAGATCAGTCCAAATGTTGGTTAAAACATTGAATATACGTTGCTGCTTTTGCTGAAAATGACTTGTGATATTCATAAAATAGGGTACCTCCGTAAAACATGGTCAGGTCAGATATAATTGCAAGGTAAGTGTCTAATTCTGGTTTCCTGTCTGGGTAACCTTTCGCATTACATCTCTGAAAATGCAGAAAGCAACATTAAAGGTCAACAAAATCTACAAACCTTTTCTCATTAGTCTCTGTACATAGCATGATTTTAGCTAGATTGATGTCATTACCTAACAGAATTTGAGCATGCAGCTGGGGAGTGATAGCTGGGGAAAAAATAGGTAAACCAGTGGGTGCGGCTGGAACCGCGGACCCAAGTGATCTACTGGGGAGGAAGGAATTAGATATATCCATTTGATGAGTGGGGTTGCCAACGATTGAAGACCCCAGTGCTGCCTTGAAAGACCTTCCTGAAAATGTGGCTAAACATGGTATGCAGCACATAAAAATGTAGTTATAGTAACGTACATTCTATTAGACTAGATTGGCCATGCACAATTTTTATTAATCCTACTCTAAACAAAGTTGTGTTTACAAGGTACCAGGTTGTAATGAATGCTTCTGAGGAAAGACTGATTATCCGATTCGCCAAAGTTAGCCAGGTTAATGATATCAAATCTTTGAGGATTATCTGAATTTTTGAGCAAACAAGACATGAACAAAAGCAGAACTATACATTATCTTTTGTTTTCATAGTTATGTCTGTGAAATAATCGGGACTTAGTACTTTTGGATGGGCAGAATGTCTGATTAGAAAGGCACATGCATTTCTGTTAATTACTTTGATATTTTCTGAGTGACACTGTAGTGCAATAATTTTTGTCAAACTCAAAACAAACTGTGGTTGTCTCTTCCTGCCTTTAGTCAAAAGTCTTGTTACACGAAACTACTCTTGGTTTAACCACTGACATGAGTGTTTGTGGGTTTTGCGATGTAAGTGAACATTTAATGTATGGAGAATATCCACAGGCATGCTTTGACGTGTTTTTGGAATATTTTAATCTAATTAACAGTATGGTTTGATGTGGTGTCTTTATTGTCAGCCAGTAAATCCCTCCTGAGCTGGATTAATGTCAAACAACACTGTGTCCCACTTCCAAGGGCTTATTATACATAATACACATAATTTACAATGATTGGTTGTTCATTTTAAAACTAATTGTTCTGACTCTAAATTCTGAATGGATGAGCTGCGTTCAATGCCATTATAAAATGACTATAAGTGCACCCCTATAATCGTGCCAGATAAGTTGCTGTTGCTGTTTTTGATGTTAAAAACAAAATACGTTTTCTCTCACCACTTTTAAAACTTGATAAACGTATTTATTTATATGAGCCTATTATATATGTTATCTAGTTTATTTCCTAACAATCATCATTAAACAGAACATTTATTACACAGAAGGAAAACTTTGTCCATAAGTCTTTAGAATTACATTGCAATACCATATAAAACAGGTAAGACCAGTTTGCTCCTCATGTGGTTAGGTCAATGTAGCTAGTCTTTCTAAATAATAATAATAATAATAATAATAATAATAATATTTGTTAAAAAAAATTGTAGCCCAAACTGATGACTGTACAGTATCACCAGAACCCTTCTCCATAGGTGAGCCCATAAATATCTATAAAGAGCCGTCAAAAGCCAACCATCAACACAAGAATTTAAACAGATTAGTTTTTTCCAGCCAGCTTTTAGATGATCTGATTCTGAGTTTCCAATGTTAAAAATGGTATATATCGCTGAGTGAATGCGTCAAACATTTTAGTATTGGCTCATGGTCAAAAGAGTATACTTTGAAAGGCAACGCGGTCAACTAGACGCGATTTGACACGGCCAGAGACTATTTAGCAAAGACTACTTCTATTAAAATTAATTAAAGAAATTGGAATGCCCAAAGGCAAACTGATGTAGAAAGATGTCCCATCTTACAGGTAAAATAGCCAATCACCTTTTAGATACAGACATTGCCTGTCAATCAACTTAAGAATGTGCATGCAAGTGAGGGCCTGGGAAACTCAGCGAGTAAAGACGTTGACTACCACCCCTGGAGTTCGCAAGTTCGAATCCAGGGCGTGCTGAGTGACTCCAGCCAGGTCTCTTAAGCAACCAAATTGGCCCGGTTGCTAGGAAGGGTAGAGTCACATGGGGTAACTTCCTCGTGGTCAATATAATGTGGTTCGCTCTCAGTGGGGCACGTGGTGAGTTTGTGTGTGGATGCTGCAGTGGATGGCGTGAAGCCACACGCGTCTCCGCGGTAACGTGCTCAACAAGCCACATGATAAGATGCACGGGTTGACAGTCTCAGACATGATGGCAACTGAGATTTGTCCTCCACCACCCGGATTGAGCCATGTTGCTACACCACCACGAAGACTTATAGTGCATTGAGAATCGGGCATTCGAAATTGGGGAGAAAATCAAAACAACAAAAAAAGAATGCGCATGCACATTAGCTATACAAGCCTGGAAAACTGTGTTTTTTAGCGTAATCTGAGGTAAAGAAGCACAATTTATGATAGCAGTTTTGTCAGATTTTACAAGGCTTGGGATCGGGGCCTTTTTCATGCATTGATAATCTGAAGGTTTTCCCAAATATTATCAATATTTACCTTCACGTCTACTTCTTGTCTTTATGACTCAGTGATTGTATTCATACATTGTTGTATCTGTGTAATTTGTACATCTTATTAAACATTTATATTGAACCTTCTGTTTTTCAATAAAACAATCCACCATTTTAGCACAATGTGTGGACTTTTCATACGGTCCCTTACCCACCTTATGAAAAAGGTTCAACTTATATCAAGGTTAAAATAACAATCAGGAACAAGAATAGGTTTTCTTTGCATAGCACAAAGCTGCATTTAAAAAAAGGAGATTTTTTTCCATATCAATTTTATTAGCCCTATAAATCAATTAAACAGTTTAACCATTTGACATTATGACATCACAACAAATATGACATGTTGTTAAAAATAGCCCTTTCATGACACAAGGCTCTGTTTGTGGAATTTACATTCTATTATGGTCAATGACTCAATGACCGTTTGACCTACAGACATAAAACCAACCGTAAAACACTCAGAATATTATTCTTTATATTGCACAAGACTTGTTTTTAGGAGTAAACGTTCAGCACATTTGAGTTGACATTTGAAGAGAAATGATCAAATAAAGACTATTTAGCTGTCTGTCTTTGGAAATTGTGAAATCAGAACATTACTTTGTGTTGAATTACATCATCTTGCATTAGAATATAACATCCACAGATAACAATTTGTTACTATTTTCAGTGCGTAAGGCCATTGAATGTTACATTTAGCAGTGATGAATCACCATGGTAAGACTGAACATCTTCTCATATTGAATCACGATGTCACTGGTGTAATTCTGCATGGAACGCAACAGCAGATGGCTCGACAGGGTTTGTCAAATGTGAGGGGTTTTTTTCTGTTCGAGTGTTACACTAAACTACAGTAACTGTGTGAAGAACTTCAACAGCTTTAGGAATACACTTCAATGTGTTTAGGTGCAATAAATATGTTTTCACAGGTGAATTTAGATTCTTATTATGGGGCAATATTCTTTGGCAATATCAGCAACAGTCATTAAACTGAGATAATGGAAAGCCAGGGACAATCCAGCACACAAACCAAAAGGATGGCACCAGCTGTGGGGTCTTTGTGATGGAGGTAATACCAAGAAAGATAAAATGTGAATTTTCTCACTACAGTCCTTTAAGACTTCCATGTACTGTAAATGCCCTTTTTACACTGCAGCTTTTTTTATTTCTGTTTATAAAGTATCAGTATCCTGACATGTCAAACAGTGCTGTGAATATGGATTGGGACTACTTGTGTTTGTATGGAAATTGCAGATGATGGGTGATTTGAAAACCTGTTGAGAAATGGTGTAAACACTATATTCTGAACGCTTTTATTCTTTTCTATGTACAAACTCAAGAATTTATAAAATCCTTCAGATGGCAAAAAACAAACAATTGCTCAATTACCACCCTCTACCGGTCAAAACCTTTGAAACACTTGACTGAAATGTTTCTTATGGTCTGAAGGCATATGCTTAAATGTTTGAAATTAGTTTTGCAGACAAAAATATAATTGTGCCAACATATTAATGTATTTCATTATAAAACAAAAAATTTGAAATTGATGACTTGGACCAAATAATTAAGAAAAGTAGTCACTAAGTGCTCAACATAGATGGGAACTCATTCAATACTGTTTAAAAAGCATCCCAGAATGATTCCTCAAGAAGTTGCTTGAGAAAATGTGAAGAGTTCATGTCTGCAAATTCTAGGCACAGGGTGCACTACTTTGAAGATGCTAAAATATAACACATTTATGTTGGATTTTGTTTAGTCACAACATAATTTCCATATTTCCATTTATGTTATTCCATAGTTCCACTATTATTCTAAAATGTGAAAAAATTGACTGGGTAAATTTCAGGTTGTTAATATGAAAGTGTCTAAAGCTCAAGACTGGTAACCATAAGTTTGCTGGTTCAAAGTCACATGATGAGTGAGTTATGAGCCATCAACATTCTGGTGTGGAGCTAGACAAATAACCTATAGTTGCTGCAATGGGACTGTTCCTCCAGTAAATGTACAATAACTGGTATTAGCTAAAAGCATCTGCTTTTGATTACTTGAAAAATAACGTAACATAAATGTTAATGAGCTCTTCACAAACTTGTTGTGATACTGTTTTGATATTTTTAAAGTACATTTGTAGTTTACCTGTGAGCTATATTCTCTCTTTGCATGTACTTGTTTTCTATGTGTTTTGTTTCAGTGTGAAAGCTGTGAACACTGGTTTCATGACTGTTGCCTGAAGACAAACAATCTACACGGTATTGTGTCCTGTGTATTACAATAGTAAATAAAACATAGAACAGGACAAGAAGAAAAAAATAGAGAAAAAGTGCTAATTATTTTAATTATTATAGGACATTTATTTTTTTCCTCAAAGTATATTTATTGGAGTTTTGGTTTATTATTATGGTTTTTTTTCTTCTATGTAACAAAATGTTAATTATTTTTATAAAAAAAAAATTATAATGAACTTTCAGATGTTCTATAATTATTTTCCTGTTTATTTAGCAAATCTACTGTAAACATTTTGGATTTGTGATGTCTCTTTTCTGTCCTCTTCACTATCTTGAACCTTCTTGTAATAATAATGCTTTGCAATTGGATTTGAGTCCTCTAGGTCAAACGGTCATTGAGTTTAGTAAACTTATAGGAATAATTGAATCTGTATAGAAAGTACTGAATATTTCATCCCAAAAACAAGTCTTGTGCAATATAAAGAATAATATTCTGAGTGTTTTACGGTTGGGTTTATGTCTGTAGGTCAAACGGTCATTGAGTCATTGACCATAATAGAATGTAAATTCCACAAACAGAGCCTTGTGTCATGAAAGGGATATTTTTAACAACATGTCATATTTGTTGTGATGTCATAATGTCAAATGGCTAAATTGTTTAATTGATTTATAGAGCTAATCAAACTGATATGTGTGGCAGGGCGGAGGGCGGGGCCGGGTCGTGATCCTACACACCCGGTCCCGTATTAGGCTAATCAAGCCTCCCGAGAGGGTTAAAGGTCGACTGCAGAGGATCGTGCGGGAGAGAGAGATCGTTAACGGACATGTCCGTCATGTGTGTGTTTATGTTTGTGTGCTTCAGTTTATTATTAAAATATTATTTATGTTGAAAAGCCGGTTCTCGCCTCCTCCTTTCCATTGATCCCTTTACAATATGAAAATTCAGATTTGTGCTAGATAAAGAAAACCTATTCATGCATTTCCAAGTTGGCATTTCCATGCTTATGTGAATGTATATTTTATAGAGCCTACACAATGTATTTTCAGTTACAAGGAGGTCGTTTTGAGGTTTGACAGCTTGAATGAAAGACCTATCCAAGGCTACATATAGAGAAATTGCTTAATAAATATTGTAATTTCTAAACGTTAAGTTTAAGCAGTTTTACCAGTTCATAACCTTCAAAATCGTCACTTTGTTAATTCTTGAAAAGTACAAAAATTGTGCTGCTTCAGCTCGTCCTTTGTGTTTGTGTGTGTGTGTGTATGTGTGTGTGTGTGTGTGTGTGTGTGTGTGTGAGAGAGAGAGCACTATTTGACCAAATATCCCCATAAAGATAGTAAAACACAATTTTTTTTACTTTTTGGGGACAATTTGTCGGTTCCCATGATGAAAACATCTATAAATCATACTAAATTATGTTTTTTGAAAATGTAAAAATGCAGAACGTTTTCTGTGAGGGTTAGGTTTAGGGGTAGAGTTAGGTTTAGGGGATAGAATTTAAAGTTTGAACAGTATAAAAACCATTATGTCTATGGAAAGTCCCAATAAAACATGGAAACCCAACGTGTGTGTGTGTGTGTGTGTGTGTGTGTGTGTGTGTGTGTGTGTAGAGAGAGAGAGAGAGAGACACGTTATATCGCCCTGTTGTGGTCTCCCAAAGCTATTACGCCAGACTGTTAAACAGAAGGCCAATTGAGTGAATTGGAAAGCACGCAAATTGGGCTTCTGTTTTCAATGTTGGCTAATTTTAATATATAGATGCCTCAAAAACTATACTGTACATTTATATATACATCAACCATTTGTTGTAATGTCAGAACTGTCAGTTGGTAAAGGATGGAAATTGTGTAGGAGACAGAATGGTCAGACATAGACACATACTACTATGTAAGTCAAGCATTTTCCCAAATTCGTGTCCCCACAAATCTCAGGTGTTTTACTGTAAGGCCTGGACTTCCTCTGGTGGGGCAGATATGGAGATGGAATTGTTGCACATTAACATACAAATGGAAAGAGATTCACAAATTTGGGCCACAAATAAATTCATTGATATCCACAAGGAGTTTCACAAAAAGAAAATTAATTCACAAATAAAAAGAATGAGATTTACAAAAATTAAAAAAAATGTACAAATATATTTATATATTACATTTTTTTTTTACATTTTTTTTTATGATTTATTTATACATTTTAAGATACATTACAGACACAACAAACTAAAAAAATATTTTTAACTAACAAACACAACTCTGTCCATCATTTATTTGTGAAATGTGCACATTTATTTGTGGATCTCTTCCTGTGCATTTGCGGATCGCTACACGCATTTGTCGATTTTGAAACAAAAGTAGCATCAAGATGTGCACACAAATCTACAAATAGGTGGACTCCACCCATTGTCTACTTAAGCCAATCAGATAATGGCCAAATTACCTGGACCAATCGTAGCATGTTCTACCTTCAATCAATCACGCTTCGTTTTACTATCAGGGTGGCAGGGCTGGACTGGTAATCTGGCATTCTGTGCATTTTCACGGTGGGCCGACGGTGCTGATCAGGGCAGAATGGCCATCAAGAGACCGGTCAGTCGGCAGCAAAATGGGCAAAATTGAAAATTGACCACGGACCACAAAACGGCACCGCAATATGCAGAATAGGACCGCGAACAACCAGCCCCCCTTAACCATAAATTAATACCCTATATTACACAGTGTACAAGATCTGCTATGGCAATAATTTGGTTTCTCATTATATTAATTTATTTAAATTATAATTAAAGTAATAATTCAAAGGATTTATATTTTTAGCACTTGCAGACCAGACCAGTCCAATGTTACTCACAAGAAATAATTATGTTAAACCTGTAAAACAATGCATGTTTCACTTATTTACAGGAAACAGTTGTGGGACTTTTGTACTACTGGTGGCAAGACATCACAAAGCTCCATGGCCCACTCTTGTTTGTGTAACATGTTCTTTTCTATGCATTAAAACAGTGGACTTATAAGCACTGTTAAAACAAAATGCAAGCACTCTTGCAAAACAGATCTATAAAGAAAAATATGATCGTGTCTGGTAACATTTGCATGTAAAATGGCTAGAAATAGCATTTTAGCTTAGCGTAGCCTACAGCTGACAATTTACACAAGGTTTATTTCTATGTCTTCTGCTCCAAACTTACTTCAAATTTACTTCTCTGTCTGCTCGTATGAATATACGTCACAGCACATCATAAGAAAGTGTTTCACCGCTGTTCAAATACACTTTGAATCACATAATTTATATGTATAAATGTTTTCCATCTGAAAGGACTAAATATTAAATGAAGTAAATGACAATAAAATCCAAAGTAATCTCTTCATTAATCAAAATACTTATGAATGTAACTGTATTCTAATAATCAATGATTTAAATTGTAACTGTTGTGGAACACAGTTACTTGTATTTTGTATTTTAAATGCGTAATCCCATTACTTGTATTCCGTTACTACCCAACACTGGGAATAATGATAGGGACTGACAGCCTCGCTTTCATTTCAGCCTCATTAGCAGCATCTACATTTTACAATGTATTCTCATATCCCACAGAAAAACTAAATATTACAGGTTTTAAAAAAACATATGAGGGTGAGCAAATGACTGAATTTTCATTTTTAAGTAAGTCAACCGAAAGACAATGTTACGGTTTATTAATTTTTTTTAATGCACTTGCATTTCAAGACATGACATTGTAACTTAAAAATAATCTGGCATAACAGAAAAATAAACAATCTCATACTACACATTTTATGGGCCTGGGTAGCTCAGCAAGTATTGACGCTGACTATACAACCCTTGAGTCGCGAGTTCGAATCCAGGGTGTGCTGAGTGACTCTAGCCAGGTCTCCTATGCAACCAAATTGTCCCGGTTGCTAGGGAGGGTAGATTCACATGGAGTAACCTCCTCGTGGTCGCAATCAGTGGCTCTCGCTCTCAATGGGGCATCTGGTAAGTTGTGCGTGGATCGCGGAGGGTAGCATGAGGGGAGTCTCCGCTGTGTCATGCACATAGAGCCGCATGATAAGATGTGTGGATTGACTGTCTCAGAAGTGGAGGCAACTGAGACTTGTCCTCTGCCACCCTGATAGAGGTGAGTAACTGTGCCACCATGAGGACCTGCTAAGTAGTGGGAATTGGTCATCCCAAATTGGGAGAAAAGGGGATAAAAAATAAATAAATAATAAAATAAAGAATCTCATATTACACATTTTAAAAGGTGTCCTGTATTGGAGCTGGAACCACTGAGTTTTAAAGGAGGTGAGTCATATGCTCAAAGTTGATGGACAATACACAAGGGAAACATCTGAAAAAGATGGCAATATCTAATGAGCCAGTTATCACTGTCAGAACATGAAGCTGTATTTTATAAAGGGACCCAGTAATAGTACCTCCTAAATCATTAACACAAAAGTGCTAAAATGCAAAATTTTATTAAATATTTCCTTACAACTGCTTTTATTAAATACATTAACATAATGTGAAACCAAATTATCACTATAGCAGATCTTGTACACTGTGTAATATAGGGTATAACATTATGGTTTGTGCTCCTAAGATCATCTAATATGATTCATGTTTAATAAAGACACTAACTCTACTACTGATATTTGTAGTGTCTAGTAGTGTGTCTCTTTGGATCTACCATGTAACATTAAGAGTAAAGGTTTTGACGACACATTTCAGTCAAGAAACTTGGTTAAAATTAAACTAGCAGACTCATACAGTCAGCCAGATTAGCTATAAAGCTAACGATCAGGACACTCTATAAATTGGAAAATTATACAAACCTTATATCACAGTATACCTCTGATGTTGTCCGTTTCTTTAAAGGTTTGTGGTCTTGGAGCTTCTCTGTATGTGCTTGATTCCATGCCCATGAGAGCACCGTGACTCTGGTCCTGCACTAATAGTAAAACGAAGTGTGATTGGTTGAAGGTAGAACGTGATACGATTGGTTATTGTAATTTGACCGTTATCTGATTGGCTTAAGTAGACGATGGGTGGAGTCCAACTATTTGTAGATTTGTGTGCACATCCTGACGCTACTTTTGTTTCAAAATCAACAAATACGTGTGGCGATCCGCAAATACACAGGAAGCGATCCACAAATAAATATGCACGTTTCACAAATGAATACTGGACAGAGATGTTTATGATGTTTTTTGTCCAATTTTTTATTTGCAAATCTCACTTTTTCCTTTCATATTTGTGAATTCACTTAATTTTTGTGACACTCCTAGCATATATTTGTAAATCTCATTCTTTTTTTTTTTTGTGAATTAATTTCATTTTTGCGAAACTCAATTTATCAGTGAACCAACTTTCTATTTGTGAATCTCTTTCCATTTGTATGTTAATATGCAACAATTCCATCTCCCACACGAGTGACCACTCCCCTGCATCACCCACTGCAGCTAGAGCCACTACATTACCAAATGTCTCTTGGTCAAACATCATATACTGAAACAGATCAGTTTTTTTTTTTCACTGATTTCTTATCTCACTCAAGGTTTTGCAAAGTTAAAGTTCTTCTAAATCTCTTGTGGTTGTGGAAAGTGTTGATATTTCATCTGTTCTTGTGGTTTATTGCTTTCCTGCAGGTGTTTATTCTGAAGCATTTGTCATGCCTGATGACAAATAGTAAGAGTCCTTTGCTCTAGTTACAAAACTTTCACAGGTAAACCACAGGCTGTATGTCAAAATATAAAAAGGACATGGAAGTGCAAATGTCATTTGGTCACCTTAGGCACTGAAATGTTTCTGCTTATGAATTGTGCATTTTCATAATTAAAAACATTAAAAATATATATTTGTTTATTTACTTGAAGGCAGTAAATGATGGAAACATTGAAATTCCTCCAAGTAATATTTAACGAGTAAAATGTTTGATCAAATCAGAAAATTACATGCTAGACTAGTTAGTTCTGTGTTTCAAATTTTGTGGCAACAGTCTGTGGAAGGTCCTTATCTTTTCCAGCATGACAATGCCCCAGTGCATAAGATACAGGAAGTGAGGTCCATAATGTTGTACTGAACCCCACTGATGAATTGTATTGCATATTGTGAGACAGGATAATCACAAAATCCCAGCCTGACGTATGAATAGAAGCAAATCATGTCAGTCCTTTTCCAATGATTAATAAACTGGATGTTGTTGGGATGACCAACATCCTAATGCACATGGTTTTAAAATTAGGGTGACCATACATCCCCTTTTTCCGTGGACATGTCCTCTTTTTAGGACCTGAAAAAGCCTTGCGGCTGAAATTTTCAATTGGTCTTTGTCTTCATATTGATGTGCTCTTTACATATAGGACTGTCATATTGTCACGAATGCTGGTGAAAGCTCCCCAAGCGGCCACCGGAGATCTATCTCTCCCGAATATTGACTCAAAGACTACATTTCCCATGTGCCCACATTCCTGGTCTGATTCATCCACAGCTGTTTCCTATTATCTTCCTCTATTTAAGCCCTGTTTGTCGGTTCTCACATTGTGAAGTCTTGTTTGCCCCGGCTACATTTCTGAGCGTTATTATCTACCTGCATTACTCATCTGTGTTTTTGACCCTGCCTTGTACCTCCGATTACGTCTGATTGCCGCCTGTCTTTGTTTTGTTTTGCCTGGATCTTTACTATTGCTGTCTGCTGCCTGCCCTGAACTTTTGCCTGTCTGACTACGATTCTGCCTTGTCATTGATAACACTGTTTGCCTGGTTCTCGAACTACGCCTGTTCCACTGAGATTGTTCTTGTAATAAAACCGCATATGGATCCCAAGACTTCGCCACTTACCGATCCAGCGATCTTCGCACGTGTGTCCGAAGAACTCTCTGCACAAGCAAACTTACTGGCATCTCACCAACACCAGCTGGGCCGTCTTACGTCGCTGATGGAGGAGGTGATGAGATCCGTACAAAGTCTCCGCCTGCCCGCACCGGAACCCATACCTGCAGCGGCGCAACCCAACCCATCGCTTTGCCTCACAACACTGCAGTCACCAGCCCACGTCTAGCATTTCCAGACAAGTTTGACGGAACTTCTTCCAAATGCAAGGGCTTTCTCATGCAATGCTGAATGTTCTTTACCCAACAACCCGTGTCCTATCCTTCTGACGAAAGTAAAATTTCCCTACTGTGCTCGTTACTCACAGGAAGAGCGCTTGAATGGGCAGCAGCTGTCTGGTCTAACCAAGGATTAAACCGAACCACATTCGAAGCCTTTACTCAACGTCTGACAGAGGTTTTCGATCATTCTGAAGGAGGAAGGAGCGCCGGGGAGCAACTGCTAACACTCCATCAGGGAAACCAGACAACAGCGGATTTCGCGATATCCTTCCGCACTCTTGCAGCACAAACAGTTTGGGTAGAGGATACCCTGAAACTGCTTTTCCGCCAGGGTTTGAACGTGGAGGTACAGTCCGAGCTAGCGTGTCGTGATGAGGGCATCACTCTGGACCAATTCATTGACCTAGCCATTCGAACTGACAATCTCATTCGCTCCAGGAGACCAGGTAGATGGACCAAACCTCTCAGCCCTTTGCATCATTTCAGCGAAGACACCAAACCTATGCAAGTCGCCCGAACACATCTCTCCCAGGAGGAGCGGGAATGCCGCATTAACAACCACCTCTGTCTATATTGCGGTCAAGCGGGACATCTGAGAGCAAACTGCCCGACGCGACCCTCTCAAGCACACAAGCATGGGGTGAGTTTACCAATTCTCTCTATTCAATCCACTACCTGTCTAGAAGTACCCGTAAATATAACTTGTGCAGATGGAAATATTATCACTAAAGCTTTGTTGGATTCAGGGGCGGCCGGTAACTTCATTGACGATACATAATATTCCATGTAACCCTCCTTTGACAGTGGCAGCGTTAGATGGACGTCCCCTAGGCACCAGCCAGGTGCTTTATTCTACAACCGACCTCTCATTATGAGTTGGGGTATTATACACCGAGAACATTCGTTTTTTTTTATTCATTCTCCTCACAATCCAGTCATTCTTGGTTTACCCTGGCTGCAAGTTCATAACCCACAAGTCTCTTGGCGAGACAAACAGATCATACGATGGGGATCGGACTGTTTAAATAAATGTTTAGAACCTGTCACCCCTATTTCCGTGCGAATTACCAAGGTATTGGAAGAAACTGGCGGAACTCCACAAATACCTTCAGAATACGCAGACCTGAGTGAAGCATTCAGCAGATCCAAAGCCTCACAATTACCGCCTCATCGAGTGATTGCACTATCGATTTGATGCCCGATGCTTCACCGCCTAGATGCATAATTTTTCCCCTATCAGAACCCGAATCTAATGCCATGAAGAGGTATATCGAGGAAGAATTAGCCAAGGGATTCATCCATCCATCCACCTCACCAGCAGCAGCAGGATTCCTCTTCGTGGGTAAGAAGGACGGGGGTCTCCGTCCCTGTATTGATTATCGCAGCCTGAACGATATCACAATCAAGTTCCGATATCCATTACCTCTGGTCCTCGCAGCCTTAGAACAACTACGATCTGCTAAGAATTACACTAAGCTCGACCTACGCTGCGCTTATAACTTAATCCGCATTCGGAAGGGGGACGAGTGGAAAACAGCCTTTTCTACCACCAGCGGCCACTATGAATACTTGGTTATGCCGTTCGGCTTGTCCAACAGCCCTTCTGTGTTCCAGTCCTTCGTCAATGACGTGTTTAGAGATATGTTGAATCAGTGTCTGATAGTTTATATCGACGACATCCTGATTTATTCTAATTCACTGGAGGAGCACGTCAAACAGGTCCGGGCAGTATTAAAACGACTCATGAAACATCAGTTATATGCCAAAGCGGAGAAATGCGAGTTCCATCAGACATCAATTGCCTTCCTCGGATACATCATCAGTCCTGACGGGGTGGCTATGGATGAGAATAAAGTACACGACGTTCTTAACTGGCCTCAACCCTCTACCGTGAAAGAACTCCAACGCTTCTTAGGATTTTCCAACTTTTACAGAAGGTTCATTAGAAACTTCAGCACCGTCGCCGCTCCACTTTCTGCCATGCTAAAGGGGGGAAACACCAAGCTGCATTGGTCTACCGATGCCCTCCAGGCCTTCAGCCAGTTAAAAAAATGCTTCACCTCGGCTCCGATCCTGCATCACCCTGACCCCAACACTCCTTTTGTGGTGGAAGTTGACGCATCTAACACAGGCATTGGCACCATCCTCTCCCAACGCCAAGGTAATCCTCCTAAGCTTTTTTCATGTGCTTATTATTCGTGCAAACTTTCCTCCGCTGAACGAAATTATGACGTAGGCAATTGCGAATTACTGGCTATGAAATCAGCATTTGAAGAGTGGCGACACTGGCTGGAGGGGGCAAGACACCCGTTCCTAGTTCTCACTGACCATCGCAACTTGGAATATTTACGTTCAGCTAAAAGACTCAACCCCAGACAGGCCAGATGGGCATTATTCTTCACCCGATTTAATTTCTCTATTTCCTACCTCCCTGGATCAAAAAATGTCAAGGCTGATTCACTTTCCCGCCAACACGATTCCCCTCCTCAGAATTTTGTCTCAGAACCCATCATCTCTCCAGCACTAATTCTAGCCCTGGTTCAGTGGGATATTATGGCAGAAATCTCCCAGGCCCATACACATGACCCACCCCCATCTGGATGCCCACCCAATCGGACGTTCGTACCACCAAACCTGAGGGAGAAGGAAATTCGCTGGGTACATTCCTCCACAAACTCTGGACACCCAGGCATCACTTCCACGGTACGCTTATTAAGGAATCGATTCTGGTGAAGACTCTGCAGGCCGATGCCAACACGTTCGTGAACGGATGTCACACTTGCAACACTGCTAAAACCCCTAGACAACCTTCGGCAGGCCTGCTTCAACCTCTACCCATCCCACAATGAGCATGGTCTCACATCGCCATTGATTTTGTAACGGATCTACCAGTCTCTCAAGGTCACACCACCATTTTAACTGTCATAGATCGATTCTCCAAGGCATGTCACCTAATACCCCTGGCTAAGCTCCCGTCAGCCTTTGAAACCGTGTGTTCCGCTGTTATGGGCTTCCAGAGGACATCGTCTCTGACCGGGTTCCCCAATTCACCTCCAGGGTTTGGACAGCTTTCTTCCGATTGTTAAATGTCAACATTAGTCTCACATCAGAATACCATCCTCAATCTAATGGTCAGACGGAACGACTAAATCAGGAAATAACCAGGCCCACGTCCATCTACAACGGGCCATAAACAGGTCTAAGGAACAAGCGGCTCGCCATCAGAATCCTAAATTCTCTCCAGGACAGTGGGTGTGGCTCTCAACCCGCTTGCCCTGCAAGAAACTTAGTCCCAGGTACGTAGGTCCCTTCAAAATCCTAAAAGAAATCAACCCTGTGTCTTTTCGCCTTCAGCTACCTGCTAATTATCAGATCTCTCCTACTTTCCCTGTCTCTTTGTTGAAACCTGCCAGTGGTCCGAGGGCTGAGGAGGAAGGCGTTAACTCTGGCCCCCCTCCCATGATAGTGGATGGCGAGGAGGCGTTCCTGGTGCGAGATCTACTAGATTCCAGACGTCAGAGACGTCAGATCCAATACCTGGTAGACTGGGAGGGGTACGGTCCGGAGGAGAGATCCTGGGTCAGAGCTGATGACATCCTCGACCCCAATCTCATCTAGGAGATCCATAGGCTCAATCCGGAAAAGCCGGCCCCTCAACGCAGGGGTAGACCTCGACGTCGGATGTGTCCTCGTGTCAGGAGCCGCTCGCAGGAGGGGGGCTCTGTCACGAATGCCAGTGAAAGCTCCCCAAGCGGCCACCGGAGATCTATCTCTCCCGAATATTGACTCAAAGACTACATTTCCCATGTGCCCACATTCCTGGTCTGATTCATCCACAGCTGTTTCCTATTATCTTCCTCTATTTATGCCCTGTTTGTCAGTTCTCACATTGCGAAGTCTTGTTTGCCCCGGCTACATTTCTGAGCGTTATTATCTACCTGCATTACTCATCTGTGTTTTTGACCCTGCCTTGTACATCGGATTACGTCTGATTGCCGCCTGTCTTTGTTTTGTTTTGCCTGGGTCTTTGCTATTGCTGTCTGCTGCCTGCCCTGAACTTTTGCCTGTCTGACTACGATTCTGCCTTGTCATTGATAACACTGTTTGCCTGGTTCTCGATCTACGCCTGTTCCACTGAGATTGTCCTTATAATAAAACCGCATATGGATCCCACTCAACCTGAGTCTATGTTACACATACATTCTGATGGATGAGTGGATGGATGGATGAGTGGATGGATGGATGAGTGGATGGATGAGTGGATGGATGGATGAGTGGATGGATGAGTGGATGGATGAGTGGATGGATGGATGGATGGATGGATGGATGGATGAGTGGATGGATGGATGGATGAGTGGATGGATGGATTAATGGATGGATGGATGGATGGGTGGATGAGTGGATGGAAGGATGAATGGATGAGTGGATGGATGGATTAATGGATGGATGAGTGGATGGATTAATGAATGGATGGATGGTTGGATGGATGGATGAGTGGATGGATGTATTAATGGATGGATGGGTGGATGAGTGGAAGGATGAGTGGATGGATGGATTAATGGATGGATGGATAGATGGATTGATTGATGCGCTTGCCACATGCTTTACAGACATTTTTATCTGGAAATGTTGACTATATCTACATAAAATATACTATGTATCATGGAAAATGTAACTAATATGATGGATAAAAATTGACCATGATGGAGGTTGTATTTTTAGTCCACTAACAGTTAGGTTTAGGGTAAGAGTTTGGGTTAGGGGGTAGAGTTATTAAAATACACATTCTTGTTGACTATTACATAATTTACAATTAAAAACACACTTCAAAATATAGAGCTTCGGCCAATTCACAGACCAGTTTAAGCAGTAGAACCGAATTTAGAGTGTGATAAATCTGTTACATCGTTACTTTTTACAAAAATGTACGTGTTAGATATTTTAGCGTAAATTTTTCTCACCATCAGCAGGATGAGGTTCTCTCTGTCCAAAACGGTGGCTTGATACTACGACTTATATACAGGTAAATTTGTGTTTTATTAGGCACAAAGGCAACATAAATGTAAAGACAGGAATATAAAATGTGGAGAACCATGCATCACATTATTGAATGTAACCATTTTGACAATATGTTGCCTTTTGTGGTCTGATTTTGCTTTGAATTTCACTGGGCACAGATTGATTTCAGCAGCAAAACTTTTGACCTCCTGTCGCCAAATTCACAGTGTGATCAGTCTGTTCACAAAGATGATGCAGATGCTTTGGCGGGCCTGAACCCTGTATAGGCACCTCATGAAAATGCCAGAAGAGGTTTAAGGGAAGTTGACATATGTCTATGATCTTTTGTTTAGTCAACATCAAGATTGAGGGTTAAGAGTGTAAATGAATGTAGAGAAAGTGTGTCGTTTCTGATTATTATTTTTTGTTGTTCCCTAATTTAATTGCCATCACTACTGTAGTTCATTGTCCAGAACATTAATTTCACATCAAACTTCACCCTCAAGCTGGCATTTACAAACTTGACGTAAAAGGAACCATATATTAATAGCACAATATGTGGGCTAACACTATTGTTTCCTTTGTTATATGGTTTATAAAGGGCTGCAATAATGACTAATAATTAATGTACACATTCATGTTAAGTCATTAATATGCGGTTATAACAACATGGATTAAAGGTTGACTTTCATGGAATACCTGCCAAATTGTGAGCTAGTTTACCTCACTTGTTATAAATGCTTAATAATACTTATTCAACATAAGTAACCCCTCCTATTATTGCGAGATTAATCCTGAAGTTTAATGTCTCTGTTATAATATATTTTTGCTGCAGTTTTCAAATAATGAATAGATTGATTTATATAAGTATGAATAAGTGAATTTATTAAGCATTTACACTACCGTGCAAAAGTTTAGGGTCACTTCCTCATTCTTTATTTAATTTTTTTTTTCTTTACATTTTAGAATAATAGTAAAGTCATCACTACTATGGTATAACATAAATGGAAATATGGAAATTATGTTGTGACTAAAAAAATCCCAAATAAATCCAAACTGTGTTGTATTTTAGCATCTTCAAAGTAGTCACACTTTGTCTAGAATTTTTATCTATTATAGCGACTATAAAAGTCTGACAGCAAGTAGGAGGGCTGATCCCTCCCCAATCGAGAGGTGTTTCATATTGCTCATCACCCATGCTTTAGGGAAAGTACAATTTAGCACTCCACTAGGACATCTGCTGAGAAACCCTGAACAGGAACACAGCCACACACTCACAGAGACAGGAAGCTTGACACATTCTGAGGTTTCTCTACGGGCCAACCAGAAGTCGAGGAGAGTGGAGCAGCTCTTCCCTGCAAAACTCGCTGGTGTTTTCGACTCAGTTAGCTCACTCTTCTTTTGTGGCTGTTGGACATGATGTCTCTTTCTGCTGAGTACTACAAAGAAAAAACAGGAGTTAGGGATGGTGGTGCCTTGGTCCAGCAGAGGAGGCTGGTCTGGGGCTTACTCGTTTGGTCCACCCTGCTTACTCTTATTCTGGCTGCGTCAATAACTGTCCAGATCATCCATGGAGCATCAGCGCAGGTACCGTCACAGGTGTGGTTGAGATTTACTTCTCTATGATCTAAGACAATGTTCTGCATTTTAAATGAGATCTAGATTTGAACACACCTCATTCATTGTTAATACTGTGTTCCACATGTGAATATAATAGTGAAGTCATCAAAACTATGACATGATATAAGTGGAAGAATGGGAATTATGTAGTGACCAAAACTGTTGGACACAGGTCAGCTGCTTTAACTTCACTATCTGGTCCAACTCATCCATTTAAAAAAGTTTTGTTTAGAAATTCATACATATAGTTTATACTGTCTACAAAACATTTAGCATTTGTGCATAAGGCTTTAGATCAAAAGGTTCTTAGACTCATAAAATATTTTTTATCAAAAATGTCCAAACATTTCACTGATAGTGTTTTGTGTAAACTGTTATTGTATTATTTGTTCTATGAGGTTTTCTGGCTTTAATCCGCCCAGTATGTATTAATGTATGTATTGATATAGGTATTGAAGTGACCCCAAGACTGTCACTGTGTGCTGAGTACTAAATAGGTTGACTATATCTCATAATGAGTATGCAAAAACACACATTTGTTTACGTATCACATATTGTACCCAGTATTGGTGGGATACAGTCAGACCGCAGTGGGTTGATGACTCAGGACTGCAGCTGTTAGTAAACCCTGAAGTGTGTAAATAGCCTCATATTGACAGATAGGTAGGGGCGGAGCTAGGGGGTGGCCACCATGGGCCGAAGCCTGGCCACCCAGTTGGCCACCCCACTTTGGTAATTTTTTGTCTTCGGCACAATTTCCCCTCCAGGCTGTGGCTCAGGTGGTAGAGCGGGTTGGCCACTAATCGCAGGGTTGGTGGTTCAATTCCCGGCCCACATGACTTCACATGCTGAAGTGTCCTTGGGCAAGACACTGAACCCCAAGTTGCACCCAATGGCAGGCTAGCACCTTGCATAGCAGCTCTGCTGTCATTGGTGTATGAGTGTTTGTGTGAATAGGTGAATGAGATGCAGTGTAAAGTGCTTTGAATACCACTAAGGTTACAAAAGTGCTATATAAGTGCAGACCATTTACCAAAAAAGAAAATGAGATCCGCTTTTGATGCAATTTAATTCTAACATAATTTTGAAGTCATCGTTTTGTCAGGTGTATTATGAAACTCATTATAAAACTCATATAATTTTTCAGGTTTTGGTGGAAGAGTTTTACCTCATTATGTTAAATTAACTGGTGGTTTAATTCAAAAGTAACACCAATAAGATATGAGAAGCCAAGGCTGATGTTTGAAAATGAAATTGGTTAAGTTATGAAGTCATACTTTCTCCTTTTTTCTTTTTTTTCACAAACGCACACAAAAGGTTAGAGCGTATCAGACTAGTAAAGACAAAACAGTAACCGCAGAACAAGACATTATGACATCATTCCACTGAGGGGAAATGCCACTCTGACCTCTCCATCCTGATGATGTTTGTCATTCTGTTTATCTGTCATCAGAGCACTGCCAACTGAATTTGAAATTCTTATTTGAAAAACAAAAATACATGAACAAAAGGAGATTAAGTGTGTTCAATATCTATCTATCTATCTATCTATCTATCTATCTATCTATCTATCTATCTATCTATCTATCTATCTATCTATCTATCTATCTATCTATCTATCTATCTATCTATCTATCTATCTATCTATCTATCTATTTATCTATCTATCTATTTATCTATCCATCCATAACTGTCTGACTGTTATATACTACCCTTTATATATCTGTATAGATATTAGTAAAGTAATCAAGTATACAAGTAACCTTCAAGTCTTCAAGAATTTATCTTGCCTCAAAAGTCATTAAAGGAATAGTTCACCCAAAATTATATAATTTACTCACCCTCATGCCATCCCAGATGTGTCTTACTTTCTTTCTTCTGCTGAACACAAACAAACATTTTTAGAAGAATATCTCAGCTCTGTTGGTCCATACAATGCAAGTGAATGGAGATGTATAGTAAAAATGAATTAAATATTGATCTGTTTCTCACCCACATCATGTCACTTCTGAAGATATAGATTTAACCACTGGACACTTATGGATTACTTTTATGCAGACTTTATGTGCGTTTGGACTTTCAAAGTTCTGGTCACCATTCACTGGCATTGTATGGACCTACAGAGGTGAGATATTCCTCTAAAAACCTTTGCTTCTATTTAGCAGAATAAAGAAGTAATACACATGAGGGTGAGTAAATGGTGAGAGAATGTTTATTTTTGGGTGAAATATCCTTTTACCAAGCAATAAGTCTTGGTGAGCTTTCCTTTGTTTTCTTTATTATATGAACTGTAATTAAACAATATGAGTTAGATTAAAAGCTTTGATGTTACCAACATTTTTCTGTCCCCACAGGAGCCAATAAACTTCATACACACCCAGAATGACACTATGCCCAGTAACCCCCAATCTCCTCCAAACAGTTTAGTCACATTTCAACCTGATTGTAAGTTGAAACCTTCACCATTAAGCCACACATCTTAATGTGCTTTATGAATTACTATACATGCAATGATTTTAAACACAGTTGTTGGAAGCTTTAAATGACTTTAAATGAAAAATAATATTCTGGGTTCAAGTTAAACTCATTTGATAGCACTTGTGGCATTATATTGATTACCACAAAAATGAATTTCGACTCGTCCTTCCTTTTCTTTAAAAAAGTGAATGGGGCCAATCCATAAACAGAAAATTCTCACTATTTCAAAAGTATAACCACAAGACAATGGATATGCGGGTAAATATGATTTTAGTGTGATAAAATCACTTACTAACCTTTTCTGTGAAAAATTATAGCCAATTTTACAACTTCGTATCCATGACGATGTAATGTACACAAACCCAAAAATGACTAAAAATGACAATTTAAACAACATAACAGCTCAAATAATACACAAGTTTTAACAGAAGAATTAATGTAAGTGCTTTTATAAAATTATAAGCTTCACATTTCAGTTTTTAAACCCTCCAAAAATGATCCCCATTCACTTGCATTGTAAGTGCCTCACTGTGACCTTGATTCTTGCTTTTTTTCAAGAAAAGGAGGAACAAGTCGAAATCAACATAATGCCACAAATGCTTTCGATTGAGCTTATATTGAACCCGGAATATTCCTTAAGTTCAATATGCCAAGAGGAACATTTTATTTGCTTAGAGGTTGCTCTTTCATATCTCATGCGTCTTCATATCTCAGAATATTTTATTCAAGGATCAACTTTGTCTCAGTCGTTTTCCAAAATTCCCCAACTGGATATAGATGGACTTATGATAAAAAAATAAAATAATAATAATAACTTTTGATGTTCTATGTCTTATATTCTGTACTATGAGGTTGTCTGCTTGTTTATAAGCATCATATAAACCTAAAATGATTTATCTGCTGACCTTTCCACAGGGGAGCACATCGAACAGGTGGAGCAACTCCGATGGAAAACAAATTTGCCGGGTTTCATTGAGGGAAAGAATCTGTTGAAGATTGAGGAGGATGGACTATATTTCATATACATGCAGGTTACCCTCGACCCTCGAGAGCCAGAACAGAACTATAATGTAAAAGTACAATTGAATAACCATACAAATGAACTTATTTTAATAGCTTATGTCAATAGACCAACACTCTCAACGGGCCTCATGGGTAAAGGGACGTTTTTGACTAAAGGAGACACTTTAAATGTAATATGCACTCCTAAAGCCAAAATCAAAATCTCTGCTTTTGAAACCTACCTGGGTGTGATCAAACTATGATCAGCCTGAATCTAAGCCCTTTCAGATGAAATGGACTGATGACAGTAAGAATGTGAACTCCCTTTCCAGTATGCAGGGAAGCACTGGTCTGCTGGGTACACTGGAGGGAGTATATGACAAGCTAGTTTTTATAAAAGGTGTATTTTCTATTTATTTATTTCTTCAAGAGACATTTGCAAAGCCATATGCCTTTACTGCAATATATTTAAGCTTTTCTCCACTCTGTGTAAACAGTGTCCTGTGTCACTTTATGTGCGTCCCTCACTGCCTTGGCAGTCAAGGCGCAGTGCTGTTATGTCGTATGATCTAAAACAAATGCAGGTGAGCTTTAGAGAATCAAATGAATATCTAGTAACCACAATGATTATTTCTCATTTGAAATGCAGTCATAAGTTGAAAAAAAAAATGAAAGACTGGACATTGATTTACTAATTTACTGCTTTCGAGCACTCCTTTAGACACCATTTTTATTCTTTCACCCAACCACCAAGATTGTGGGATATCATAAGCGGCGAAGGATACATTTATGCTGCTTTCAAAAACTGACCAGATGCAGGAATCGCAATAGACAGGATATGATGTAAATATTGGATTCAGACATTCTTTGATGCCTTACTACCTCTACCGTATTTTGCTTGTGGAGGCATTTTCTAGCATTTGATTCCACCCACGTGTGGAGCAGAATTCAGATTGTTCCTAATCAAGAATGTCGATGCACTATGTGAATATTTATTACGCAGTTGCTGGTTAAAGATTATTGCAGAAGTTCAGAAAAAAGATCAAACATAATTAGTTAGTAGATGCCACTTGTTCTTAGACTCATAACATCTGCCAACATGTTTGAAATGTTGTTATCTGATGCAATGAAATGGAAACAGTATGTCTGTAATATTAGTCATTTTAACAGAAAAAGAATGTAAGAAGTATTTAATCTGTTAGCTGGTTAACTGTGTTACCTTACCATATCCAGTGAAAAAATATATTTCTCAAGATTTAATTTTACTGTAAAATACAGGAAGTAAAATGGATGAATTATCTCATCATTTACAGTGAACATCAATTTTATATTTAACAAGTCTGTACATGTGTGTAACAGGGGGTTCAAATGGGAAAGTAGGAGGCGGGAACCGGCTAAACAGTCAAAGTAATATTTCATGTAAAATTAAAGCATAAAAGCACAAACACACGCGGCAGCTGCGTGTGGCTCTCTCTCTCCCGAACTGTCGCATCCGGCTGCCTTAATCCCTCTCCTCGGCTGATTAGCCTGATTGGGGGCCGGTCATGCTTAGTAACCCCACCCTCCTCCTCGTCACACTCCTCCCTCCCTTGCCTCAGGCCGGAGACCCTCGGCATGATGTATACCCCCCTTCTGGGGTGGGTCGTTGCCCTTCTGGCTACACCTGCCGGCAGGCTTGTCCCAGCCTCTCTAGAGCTGGGGAGGGGGACAAGGGGAGGGAAAAGAAAGAGGAGAGGGAAGGACCAAGACTAGGTGGCAGTGAGAGAGAAAATATCTGGTTTGCCGCCTCCCAGATACGCTGTCGTCCGGCCCTCAGCCACTCCTCGCCCATTTGGCGGACGACAGCCCGCTCCTGCCCCGGAGGACGGTAGTGGGTCCTCCGGCCCCGGGCAGACAGTCACGCTCCTCCTCCTCTTTTCTCTTGTTCTTTTATTTTTTCTCCCTTCTTTTTTTTCCAATTGGGGGACGGCAGCGTGCCTCAGATCCTCGGAGGCCGGCAGTGAGGCTCCGTCTCCTGGCAGAAGGCTGTGGCTGCTGCTCGGTCGGCTGGTAGTGGCGAGGGCTACACGACAGCGCATCCCAACTCCTTCCCGTGTTTCGGCACCAATGTAACAGGGGGGTTAGAATGGGAAAGGATGAGGCGGGAACCGGGTGAACAGTCAAAGTAATATTTAATGTAAAATTAAAACAAAGACACAAAAGACAAACGCACACACGGCTGTTGCGTGTGGCTCTCTCTAACTGTTGCATTCCGCTGCACTTATCCCTCTCCTCGGCTGATTAGACCGATTTGGGACCAGGCGTATGTAGTCACGGCCCAGCCCCAACCTCCTCCTTGTCACAATGTGCTTTTAGGGTAAAATATTGTTGTGGACTTGCTTACTTTTGAGTACTTTATAATTTTCTGTAAAAAACATTAAAAGGACATTCCTAGAAGTCCGTGTGATGTATCACACTCTTAAAGTTTTACTTAAATAGTAGTACTTTCTGATTTATGTAATGAGTTACGTGCATTGGATTCAAGGATTTTGGGGTGTTTTTTGTTACATTTTGTGTTGTTTATTAATGTTTATTGGATTAATTTGTGTTTGTTTGTTTGTTTTTGTTTTTTATTGTTGTTGTTTTATCTTGATCTTGACACTCAGTAATGAGGGTCTTCTCTGCTTTATGGTTTTGTGCATTAAAAAGCCGACCTGCATGTTAGATCATTCCAAACTACTGATACCAACATTTCTTTTTCAAGAATTTCAGCTTTACTTTACAGTCTCTGGATTGTTACATCACTTAGACCATTTTTACTTGAAGCCCCAGAAAAAATATCAAAATGACTTTGAACTCAGAAATTGACATGATGTTCATCATGGTAGAGCTGGACCAAAATTGTTTTGTTGTAGTTTTGAATAATTGAATAAATCTGGACCAAAACACAAAAACATATGAGTGTCAAGTCACTGACCGTATAAAAGGTATATACACCAAAATGTCATCCCATAATGCCTGAAACATTGTTGTTGCATTTTTACGGTGCTTAATTGGTATCTTCTTCTTTTGACTCTCCTCTCAAATAAAGTTACTCATATTTCTGTATATCTGATATATCTGCCTAAAAAACTATTTATCTTTTCTATTTACAATCAGACTAACTTCCAACATTGTTTCAATAAACAGCTTAAACCTTAAACGTTTTGACATTCTTTCAATTCTTCTCATTTTTGTGATGACTCATTCACTCTGCTGGTAGATTGGCTGATATTTTTTGCGAGAACCAGGCAGACAATGATAAGACTTTCCATGGAGGTGGGAGTGAGGGGGCAGAACCAAAACAGCACGCTAGTGACTCATTTCCATGAATCCATCGCAGTGCTAACTGTAAGATATGCAGTTAGCTGTGGGTTTAATTGCTGACATACTTTTAGTAACAGTAAACTTATGTAATCAACGTAACAAATGTAATCTTTACAAAACACACAAATAAACTACCTCCTTTTTCCATTGGGCTTTTAGTTACGGCATACTGTAGATCTTTCTAGATCTTGGATATTGCCATGAATTTTTGTTACTGGGACTGTCATCATGCTTCAGTGAACCAAGAGCAAGACCACCTGGATATCTGAATTGAAACTGAAAGAATGTGTAAGCACCTCTTTCTCACCATAACATCACTCGGCTTTTGAGGAGCCCCTTATGACTCAGGACCACTCATCACTTTTCAATGTACAGATTTGTAGACCTAAATAGCAAATAACCATTTCATTCAAGAATATGCCTCCTCAACAAGTAATAGGAATGTATTTTTAATTCCTGCAGGTTCCGTTTGGTTCAACAAAGTTGTCAAAACTATGATATAACACATATGAAAGTATGGTCATTTTGAGCTTCTTCAAAGTAACCACTCTTTGCCTTGATCAGGGGTTTTCAAACATTTTAGCCCCCAAATGGTCCCCTAAAATATAAAGGTAGCTACATAGGTAGCCAAAGGTCAAAGGAAATTTATGGAGGATTTAGCTCTTTTGTAGAATTATTATTAATGTTGTTTTGTAACAAATCATTTTTTGGTGTAATTTCACCATTAGGATGATCCGTGTCCCCTTTGGTCAAGTTGAACCTAAATTATCCTTGTATTATGCATTACTGTTGATAAATAAGTTTAATGATTGACCTATAAATCAATTCTATTCATTTTTATTTAAGCTGTGTTATTGAGTGACCTTGTCATGATCCTGCCATTTTGGTCTGGTTTTATTCGTTATGAGGCAGGATTGTGACATTTTCCTCCACTTCTATTAGGTTGTCCATGTGCTTTTGTTTTCCTTTTCCCTCATGTTTCTCACTGTTGCTGATCACCAGTGCAATCAGCGTTGCTATGCAACACTTATTTGCTCTGCTCGTTAGTAGATCAGCAGCACCTGTCGATCTTTCCTACCCCTCTATATTTTCCCTCCTTTGTTTCGTCATCATTGTAAGATCATCTCGCTGTATTCAGTTTCCAATCAAGTCATGTTGGTTCTTGTCTATTTTGCACTGTCGGTTAGTTTTCTCTTCCTGTTGTTATGGTATCTTCCCCCATGAGAGTTTTGTAGGTTTTTGTTTCTCTAATAAAACATCTTTCATTACCATCTTGCACCTTGGGTCCCACCTCAAATATTCCGTGACCAACTTTGGACCCAACGGAGGAATGAGGGGTGTTTTATTGAATCCAGCTCCGGTCCTTGTGATATTGGTCTCCCACTGACTCGCCTGGTTGCCCGATCCCTTGGACAGCTTTCAGCACAGTCATCCTGTCGATGTCTTTGCTGAGGAGTTAGCCGAGGTGGCCTCCGAGCAGGGTATTAATGGACTGTCCTCAAGCAAATTTTTTGGTAGGTCTGGACAACCCAATCTGTCCAGAGGAGCTGGACCACCTCTGCCGGTTGGTAGAGATGGAACATCTGCTGCGAGGGTACAACAACAAATCCCCAAATTCCCCTTTGTCTGTGTCTTTGGAGAGGCCTGTTATTGTCCACCAGGAGGCGGCCAAGTCAACAGCAGCTCCTTCGGTCACCTCTCGGGATTCTCAACGCTGTCCCCAGAGGAAGCATGCTTCTGACCGCCTGAAGTCGGCTGCCGTTCCTGCTTCCGACCGCCTGAAGGCGGCTGCCATTCCCGCTGTAATTATCCCGCCATTTTGGTCTGGTTTTATTCGTTTTGAATAGTCCATTCAATTGAAATTACTGCACAGAAATAACATTTAAATAGCAAATATAAGTCTACTTGCATATAAGTAATTGCATCTAGTTACCTTAACTGAAATGGATAAGTTAATTCTATATGATCATCAAGTTAAGTGAACTTAAGTACACAAGCCATTACTCAGTTCAATTGATCAAAGTAGTTTACTTGAAAAAATTGAGTAATGTCTACTTATCAGGGTTTAGGGTTTTCCATTAGGGTCAGGCGAATGTGGGAAAGGCAGTCTTTTAATTAAAAGAGCCACTTGTTACCAAATTTACAAGACTTCTTTTTCCGATTTGATTCAATTGGTTGGCAGAACAGAACTGACTGGGCATACAATGGTAACAGCGGTTTCCCCCTACGCTAAATCACACGCACAGAGTCCTACTTAGCTGAGAAATACTGATATGTTGTTAATTTACAGTTGTTTTTATTGTAATTTTTAATTCTAGGCCCTACAGTATTTATTTTTTAGTTTTTATAATTCTCTCCAAGTTTAAAGGAGCTGTACTTGTGTGACTAGAAAATAGCTGCCCGTGGACGCTGTCAAAATGGTGCCGCATGAACTAAGTTTCTCAATCAGCTACCTAGTTCAGTAGTCGACCATTTTAAGGGCTGTCTCAATCGCAAAATCATTCCAGCGCTCTGAAACATTCGCTCCCTAAAAAATCCCAGAATGCATCCGTAAAAAACAGAATGCATTGTTGCTCACTATGTTCCCTTTATGGAAACATCGCCAGGTCTTCTGAAGTCTCTCAAGTCATCAGTAGATGAGCACAAGTGTAGCATTATGAAGTCAAAGCCTTATTTAATATGCATGAAATGCAAACAATCTTTTAAATATTAGAGATTGGCATTTTTTACATTTATTTTTCATAATAAAACTCTACGATTGAATATCTACAACAAAAATGCCTGAAAGTGTCTTTTATACAGCAATGTTTTTGGTTAATACCAGTTGTCTTGTAATCATGTCACAGGTGATTTAGTCATAAGTGTCCCAATTTTCAGTGGATGAACACCCTTGCCAGTGCCAAATTCATGTACACGATATACAGATTCACGACTCAGGGAGCTAGTGAGCAAGATGAGATGCACCCTTGCTTAACTGACTTCAAATTCACAATTGTGGATTAAATAGTAATTTTGGTCAGCACGTTATTTGATAGCCCTACGCTAAACCCCGACTGATCTCACTGTGAATTCGGCGAAACTCAGTCTCAGTCTACTGAAATTCGAAGCACTGCCCCCAGTGGTCGAAGTTTGAAGGGTTTGTGAGCAAATGGGCGAGCCCCAGTTTCCGTGTGAAATGTCCACAGATTGCCCTTTTCCACCGAAATGGCGATGGTTCATGTGCCGAGCCTGTGCTCTGCTGGTTCACGGCCGGGGCAATCTGGAGCCTTTCGTAAGTTTTTCTTCTGACTTCAGAACCGAACAGTGATGTAATGGGTCACGTTACTACTTTACCTGCCCATAAATAGACCTGGCATGTCACAACAATGTTTGTGTACAAATTTTACTCTTGTTTTTGACGTATTTAAATATACGGAGTAAAGAAGTCCAAAGTTATTACATTGCTTAACAAGATTGTCAGAGACGACATCTACGCTAAAGACGACAGGTAATGCAATTAGATTATTTTGTTTGAACTATGGCTTAACTTTGACAGTACAAAACTGTAACAGTGTTTGGCCATAGCATATAATATTAAGTTTACTTAACAGATAACCGCAATCTTCCGAAGTATGTGAGTAGCTGGTCGAAAATCCCCTTACTGAACAAAACAGTGCACACACTTTCAATTTGTTTATGATTTGATCAATTGTCTGATTGAAGCCGGCATGCATCATTTCATGCTGGATCTTCTCAAAGATTATTTTTTACCCCCTTTGCGATCTCTCTAGTTTATCTCGGATCTCTGCAAAGACCATATCGCAAGTAGAATAATCATTTCGTACACGTTGCAGGTTTTTTATAGAGTGAAGGAGACCTCGTCGCTTCAGACTGTAGCAACTGTTGTTGTTTGGGAAAAATTGGTGACAAAACATTATCTCACCCTCCGGCCTCTGATGCAATCAGTTCCTGTGTGGAGATCAGCAGGCTTTTGGGGCCGGTGTTGAACAAGGTTTTTTGGCCTCAGAACAGGCTATTCTGTGTTGGAAACACATGGAAAAGTTCAAGATTTCTCCTCGACTCAGGAACCCACCCCCGAGCCATGTCGGTGGAAAATGGCTAAAAAAAAGGAAGCTGTTTTTGGTTGAAAATAATCTAAACACATAGACAATCGGGGAAACTAGTAAAACTCCACCAACTCACATCCCGTCTTTCGGGTGCGACTTTCTCTTTGTTTCTTATTTTCATGTCACTTTTCTTCCTAGATCGGAAGAGAACAGTTATTCATCACCCTAATATTAGCTATTATTAGGTCCATGATGCTAATTTTACAGCCCACTCCATTCAGAATCAGCCGTTTTCCACCTCCACAGGATGGAGAAGACAGCACAGTAGCCGAGAAGGGGCATTTCCGCTCGATGACTGCGTCAGAGACAGGGAGGCCGTGCTTGCTTCTGTAGCTAAGGGGAATCTGTAGTTCAGTCACGCAGTTTCTTTTCAATCTCCCAATCTCTGTTTTTATGAGATCAGTTTTCAGTCTCTCAGTCTCTCTTTCCATCAGCCTTTAACGCAGCCAAAAGTGAAATATGCTAATGTTGATATACTCTTACAGTATATCTCTTAACTTGATCTGCGGTGTTAAACATATCACACGTCAGGGTTATTGTAGTTATGAATTTAGTTTTTATTTTCATTTGTGTCCATTACAATTTAGTGATTGGCGAGTTTTTTCCAGTGAATTCTATTATCAGTTCTATTAAAAGTATATTAAAAAGTTAGTGTATTAAAACTCAAAATAATTTGTGCTGATTTTAGTTTTTTAAACAAGTCATAAAAAATCTATTAGCCTTTCGAATTATGTTTTTATTTTTATTTAAGTTTTCATTTATTTATTTATTTTATAACCCGTATTTCAGCAACTGTCTTCATCATAGTCATCCGTCGCTTTCTCCCAAACAACAATAGCCTACAAGAGTTTATCTCTGATGGACCACTGATGCAGCTGACAGCTCCCATCTTACAGCAGCAGGGGGCGCTAGTTTACCTACTGATCAACACTGTGAACCGCTTGACTCTTCTGTACTGTGGAGAGAGAGACATCCAGTAACATCCGATTCCCGGAAGTACACGACCACCCGCTTGCTGCCATCTTTGCTCATGGGCACTCAGCTGGACACAGAAGGTTTTTAGCCAGTCAGAGTCCCAAGCCCTTCTATTTATTTAGTCAGAATACACTTCTACTTTTGAATGGCTGTCAATAGAGATTATTTGCACCCCAGAATAGTGTACCTACATCATCTACCTAAAGGGGCTCTCTGGCCCACTCTAATCAGCCGAACCCTGACCCATTAGGTGCTAACTAGTCAAACCCTAACCCCCTGCTGCTCCCTGGGATGTTCAGATTCAGCCTTACAATGACAAATATACTATTTATAAATAGTTCATGTCTTTCTCTGACAGAAGCTATTTTAAATTACAGTGGTAATGTTGCATTTTCCCCTATTTCAAGAGTTTCGTTTTCACTGTTATCCACATAGATAAAAAATGTTGGTTAGAATCGGATTGTTTGCTTAAGAATGGAAAATGCTGATTTGGGGGGAAATTGTTTTGTCAAATGATTCAAATGAGAGACGCAATTAGATTTTAATCAATAATAATGTTTTTGATTCATGAAATTAGCAACATTTCAGAAGTTAATCTTCAGTGTGTTTTAAGCAGAATTTCTTCACACATTTGAGAGATACTATAGTGTGGAAACTGAAAGGGCAGGAAAATCCATCAAAATAAAGGTGTAACTTTCAGTTTCAGCCCACCACGACCAGAAGAAATAATGATTATGCAAAGGGGAACACACATATCACGTTCCCACAAAGGAACTATACACAACACACACATGCACCAAATCAACAGACAAAAAAATGCACATACACCAGCATGATCACACAGAAATTGGCAGGTTGTTTCTGAAAGTTCATGTACCCTGAAATCAACCACATTCAGCTGAATTCCTGACAAGCGTCATCCCCCATTAGACATTTTTGCTTCAATTTATACATGAACACATTTGCCTCTAGCACTAATGATAGAGGTTTGGGTTAGGGAGTAGTGTTAATTATACACTCACCTAAAGGATTATTAGGAACACCATACTAATACTGTGTTTGACCCCCTTTCGCCTTCAGAATTGCCTTAATTCTACATGGCATTGATTCAACAAGGTGCTGAAAGCATTCTTTTGAAATGTTGGCCCATATTAATAGGATAGCATCTTGCAGTTGATGGAGATTTGTGGGATGCACATCCAGGGCACGAAGCTCCCGTTCCACCACATCCCAAATATGCTCTATTGGGTTGAGATCTGGTGACTGTGGGGGCCATTTTAGTACCGTGAACTCATTGTCATGTTCAAGAAACCAATTTGAAATGATTCGAGCTTTGTGACATTGTGCATTATCTTGTTGGAAGTAGCCATCAGAGGATGGGTACATGGTGGCCATAAAGGGATGGACATGGTCAGAAACAATGCTTAGGTAGGCCGTGGCATTTAAACGATGCCCAATTGGCACTAAGGGGCCCCCCACACCATTACACCACCACCACCAGCCTGCACAGTGGTAACAAGGCATGATGGATCCATGTTCTCATTCTGTTTATGCCAAATTCTGACTCTACCATCTGAATGTCTCAACAGAAATCGAGACTCATCAGACCAGGCAACATTTTTCCAGTCTTCAACTGTCCAATTTTGGTGAGGTCTTGCAAATTGTAGCCTCTTTTTCCTATTTGTAGTGGAGATGAGTGGTACCCGGTGGGGTCTTCTGCTGTTGTAGCCCATCCGCCTCAAGGTTGTGCGTGTTGTGGCTTCACAAATGCTTTGCTGCATACCTCGGTTGTAACGAGTGGTTATTTCAGGCAAAGTTGCTCTTCTATCAGCTTGAATCAGTCGGCCCATTCTCCTCTGACCTCTAGCATCAACAAGGCATTTTCGGCCACAGGACTGCCGCATACTGGATGTTTTTCCCTTTTCACACCATTCTTTGTAAACCCTAGAAATGGTTGTGTGTGAAAATCTCAGTAACTGAGCAGATTGTGAAATACTCAGACCGGCCCGGCTGGCACCAACAACCATGCCACGCTCAAAATTGCTTAAATCACCTTTCTTTCCCATTCTGACATTCAGTTTGGAGTTCAGGAGATTGTCTTGACCAGGATCACACCCCTAAATGCACTGAAGCAACTGCCATGTGATTGGTTGATTAGATAATTGCATTAATGAGAAATTGAACAGGTGTTCCTAATAATCCTTTAGGTGAGTGTATATGCATACCTGTTGACTGTATGAAGGTGTGGTCACATTTACCTTCACACGGCAAAATTCCGCTGGCATTCACCTCAATCGGAATCCATGTGATCGTGAATTTTGCACGATGGACTTCCGGTGGCAAAGAATTTCCCCTCACGAAGTTCAAGTTTGCTGAACTTTGACAGCCCATACAAATAAATCGAATATAGCTGCAAACTTGCCACAAATTTACATGAAAATTAGCTTTAGATTCACCGCAAATATTTGCCAAAAGTTTGCAGCTCTTCGTCGGTAGGGATGAACCTTCGGGAAACCTTTGGCAACAATGGACAATTTGCAAGTTTGTAACAAAGCTCATTTGCGTGTGAAAATCATCAATTGCAAATTTACGGCAAGTTTGCTGCAAATTTGCCATGAACTCTCGACTTTCTTAAGGGAGGTGAATAAACCTCTTGACTAATAGGCAGATGCTTGGTTTGGCAGTGACATCTGTGTGGGCGGTGTTTCATTTTAGCGGCAAGCTTCTTTTTAACTTCAGTCTCACAGAGTATGAAGTGCAGCATTAAAAAGAGGATTCTTGGCCATTTTTGCTAGTTGCACATGCGTTACACCTGTGGAAATTCACCCTGCAAAGTGTGGCAGAGTGAGCGAGAGACAGACACAGTGGGTGTGGCGTCAAGCCACAGAGAGTCATTTATTGGTAATAATAATAAACATAAAATGTCCAAAAGGGCTGATAAAGTCTCAAAGGGATAATAGTGTTCAGAATAAAGAGGGAGTCTGGCATCCTCGTGGTGAATGGGGCTCTGTGAAAGGGCAGGGTAGTGTCCATAGGAAGGCCCAGGCACGAGCTGGGTCAATCGGCCACTCACGCTCCCCTCCAAGGTCCACGTCACGAGGGGCGGCGGCATCACTGGTGGCTTGTCTTCCTAGGCCAAGCATGAGGGGTAGGCGGACCGGCATCTAGCCCATCGGCGGCAACGTGAACTGTTCAACCCCAGCGACTCTTCAACTCGTCTGGGGGTCCGAAGAACGGATGGTAGCAGGCCATCTGTTCGGCTCCGAACCCTCACAGCTCTGGCCAGGGCATGCGAGGATGCCAGTTTGTGCACACATGGAGATTTGAAGCCGGCTCCCCGAGAAGAGGTGCGCTATGCGTTTTAAAGGCAGCGGTGATGAAGCATTATCCCCATGAGGTGTGCTTCATTCATCGCTGACCAAACGATGCTTATTAATTATGCACCTCTTCTCGCTCTCCCGCCAAACTCCCGTCGTGAGCCTGGTGCCACTCTGTGGACATTTTACATGGAAACTGGAGCTCACACATGCCCATATGTTTAACAACACTTCCTGCTACCAGCCACTGGGTGTTTTCGGTATGTACAGATTTCAACTGTGTGATCACAGTGTTATCAGTCTCCATACTTAAAGAGTTTCCTATTCAAAATCAAACTTTTGACTTGAAGTGGATTAAATGTATCCGGCACATATGGTTTGTGCTCGTTGGAATCTTCCATCATGCCTGTTAGGGTAGACTTCAGATTCAGTAATTCAAACATATCTGAGTCAGCGAAACTTGAAAAAAAGATGTTCTCAGATATCTATGCATGTGGTCTGCGCCCCCCACCCCCACTTCCTCTTCAGTTTACTAACATGTAACCGCTCTGCTAAGAATACACAGAGCGTTGGCGTTCACAAAGGAATGCTTATGAAACACAATAAAAAGACAGTAATGGTTTGTGTTAGAAATAAATGGTACCTGATACAAATGATAAATGTTGACACGCAAGTATGTGTGCATCTGTGTGCGCAATAGGCTCAGGAAAACATCTAAAGGAAATTGAATGATTGTGCATAGCTTTAAAATGATTTACAGAAGAGTGATCTTTGTAGTGGCACACCGCACACTGATGTTACACATGCAAACAAGTAGCATCTTAAAAGACAAATGACTCACATATCTCTTCTCCAAAGAGGTTGGTTGAGTCAGAAAAGAATTTGCATTATGAATAAAAAAATCATGCAGGGTTAAAAAAAATCAAGTGTCAGTCCCATGGACGAGCAAAAAAAAGGTGAAACCACATATTTGATCTCAAATGACTAAAAGGAAATGCATGTTATAACACACATGTAATAACTTGGAGCAGGCTGAAGTGTTTCAATCATTTTATTTTGAGTGAAAAAAAATTATCAAAAATAGCCAACAACACTTAAAATGTTACAAACATTCATGTTCAATTATTTGTTCTGTTCCAGTTGAAGTTTACAACAGATTAATGATGATGATGTATAAAAGGATCAACATAGATAATGGCCACTGTGCAGTGCTTACAGCCGAAATACTGTACGTGAACACAGGACTCCCACACCTAATGTGAGATATACATGTGTATATGTAAGAAACATCTACAGAGAATTACATATAGTTTAATTAAATATCAGAATAATTTCAAATAGTAAAAAATAGCAATATAAAAGACAATACAAATCAAGGTGCAAAAGGAGCTGTAACTTCATGTTTATGTTTTCTTGATTCTGACTGCCGGCGATGCATGAGGTAATAATAGTTCCTAGTTTAAAGAATAGTTCACCTGAAGAAAAACAAAACCTTATTTTATTTATTCACCATCATGTCATATCAAACCCATATGACTTTTTTCATATGCGGAACACAAAAGGAGTGCAGCAGATTTAGCTCTAAAAACAGCTCACGTTTTCAACCTAGTTACATAGAATGAACGTTACTATAAGAGCATTTTTGCAAACTGACTTTTACGTGCCAAATTCTATGTTTCATGGCAGTTTTTCTGGTGAAATTAACACTTCAGATGCTACAACAACAGTGTGTTATATTTAAATCACAACTACAATAGCTGATTATGACTTTATAAACATATTGTTTGCTCTGTTACTCACATACTGCTATGTTATGATATCAAAAATCTTTACTTTTATGCCTCATTTGAAAAACTTTGAAAGTTTCAAAGTTTCAACTAATATGCACCTGAATACAGGTTGATTACATCTGATTACAACATCATTTCACTCGCCTTTGGAGCCCCCTGCTGGACAGTTTACTGGAAACCTGCAGTTAAACATGTAATGAAGCACATCATTTTGTTTTGCAAAAATTTTGCCACAGCCACGAAGTTCATGAGACCAGGCGGCAAGTTCTCGGGTGAACAAGCACTGTGAAAGTGCAATGGATGCCAAGATTTTCACTGAAAATCTTACAATTTTGGGCAGTTTTCACCAAAAACTATCATATGTCTTCAGAAGACTTGGAATATGTCGCACAAGCTGCAAGTACTACGTTTATAATACTTTAAAGTGAGAAATAAATTATGACCAAATCTTTCATTTTTGGGTGAACTAGTCCTTTAAGGCCATTATTAGCCGTTTTGCACTGACCTTCAACCTTGTAATATTAGATCTTGATACCTTCTAATTGTAATGCTGTTGAATGGTCACTGCACAAAATATTTTTGGAGAGAGAAATGTTTTAGGTTATTAATTGTTCTTCAAATATAATGTGTGATTCAGAACAAGGCACAATGAAAATGTGAGATGCTGCTTGAATTTACTCTGTTTTTTATATTTAAATGATAAGTACCTGTATATGAATTCCTGCGGGGACTGCAGTTCATTGCAGAGCAGCATTATTTAATAAATAAAGCAAACTAAAGGTGCTCTAAGTAATAGTTACAGTTTCAATACTCAGTAAATTATGGTGTATAGGTCTATTAAACATAAAGAGGTCTACTCTTATAATATTTCCATTCATCTCAATGGCATTTACTCGGCTGCTGCCTTAACCAATGGAATAATTTTTTATCCATAACCTGAGCTGTAACTACCATATCAATCATTAATAATTAAACTTGAAGCCACGGAAAAATGCCGTTACAGCGATGCTGATTGGCTGATGGCACCACAAGATCAGTACCAACCCTTCACTAGTGGCTATCTGGAGCTGTGACATCAAAGTCCATTTCATACTTTTAAGAGCCCTCCAAAAATCGGGCTAATATAATTAAAGATTTGCAACTGATTTTGAAATGTTGCTTCAGCACACAGTACATGGCAACTTTTGAATGATCATTAATGGAGAAATATGCTGTATGGTTCCAGCTGGTGTAGTTATAGCATCTACTGCACCAGCAGGGGCTAACTGGACCATGCATTGGAATTTTCTGGCATTTATTCTAATACCTGTCAGCATGAATGCATGAAGTTTTTGTTGATTAACTCTGTGGAGTTGCAAGGCATAGCTGTTCGTGTGATCTAAATATGCCGGGCAACATCATTGACTCTAATGTAAAATGAAATGGCTTGTTCTAAGCCTCTATTGAAGACAACTCATGTGAGTGTACACCATTTTAAAAATATAATTTAGTTTAGCTGTCATATTTATTTTTCCCAAATTACAAGTAACATAAAATGATCAAATTTAGTTTATTATCAAATCTAGCTGTGAAATTCCTACACGTTTGCCGTATTGTAACACTTTAACTCCAGAATACATCTAAATCATAAAGAGACCGAAGTAGTTAGCAGCAGAATTTGACAACACTAGTGTGCAGTTTTTAACCCTGACAAAAACAGCATCACCTTTGAACAGGTGGAACACCCCACTGAGATAGCTGTTGTCTATGGTTCCAGGCCTCTGGGGTTTAAGATGGGACCTAATGGACTGGAGAAGCAAAATTTCTCCCCCTGAGTATCGAGGTGTGATCTGGAGTACAGAATGGTTGAACATGAAGCTATCCTCCTTTAAGTAGATCTTGGAGTAGACAGAATAGAAACCTTCCTTCTCTATGATGAGCTGGCCCTCATTGACCTTGTGTTTTATATGGTAAAGGATGGATTCCTGATTTTCCGTCCACAGCAGGACTCCATGATTAGGACGCTGACCAGCTAAATGGGAAAGAACAGCATCAGTTCTTAGGCATGAGATACTGGTGTGCTGGTGTTCTTAACTTGATAAACCCCCTACTGATTTTTTTTATTTTTAAGCTTAAGTTGGTTGGCTGGTTTCATTTGAGCATTTAGCCCTATTTTTATGTTTGGGTCATTTTTGACCCATGTAAACGTTTATCTTACATGTAATAGTTTAATCTTATATTAGATACATTTTAAGTTCATTTTTATCACAGTGTTTTGGGAGGTTAGGGTTTTGCTAGGGTGTTGCTAATGCTAGCTACACTAAAAAAAGATTTTTGCTGCTTGTTTGTTAAACTAGGAAACACAATTGTAGAACATTTTGTCACAACTTGATTTCACTGTGTTCTGCACATTTAAATTTGTTTATTGGATGTTTACTTAATCAATTTAAGTTGGGACACTTGTGGTGTTAATGTAACTGTCATATTCCCTGTTGTCTTTTGTTTTTGTGCTTTTATCTTGAAATTCTTGTTTAGTTTCCTGTTTCCTGTGTTAGTTTTGTAGTCCTTGTAGTTTTATTCCTTGATTGGTTCTCCCTGATTGTTTCCCCAGGTGTTCCTTGTTTTCCCTTATGTATTTAAGCCCTTGTTCCCCGAGGGAGGGAACGACACGTTGTGTCGGAGAAGCGACACTAGGGGTCTCTCTTGAGCGCCGATATTCACCTCTGACCTATTGAAAAGGGCCAATGGGAGTTGGCAGTCAGTTTTTGCATACCCCACCCCCGGACATACAGGTATTTAAGCGGGGCAAATACGGAAGTTTAGTCAGAAAAATTTCTTCGGAGCCGATGGTCTGTCTGCAGTTTGCTGCGAGTTACACACCACTCAAACTTTCCTGTTTTCCTCTGACGATCTGCATGCTGTTGGATCTTGACGGCGCACAACAGCGGCTTTCTCCTTCTCATTGCACGGCGTGCATTGTTGCCCCTAAGCGCTTCGACAGCACAGACACATACACACACACACTGTGTATTAAAAGAGTTTTTACTAAAAGAGTAATTTCCTCTAAAAGAGCAAACACAGCGGCGTTGAACGTCCTTTTAAGGACGCGTCTTTTTCAAGATGCCTTTCCGCCCCTGTGTCGTTCCTGAATGCGGTAGAGTGCTCTCCGCTTCAGACGGCCACAGGCGCTGTCTCGTGTGTTTGGGCCGCGATCACACCGAGGCGGCGTTTGTGGATGGTTCAAGTTCTCACTGCGAGAACATGACCATGACCACGTTGCGGTCGCGGCTTGCTTTCAACAGGCTTGCTCCTTCTTGAGGACGGTGCGGTTGGCGCTGGGGGCGATTTGGGGGCGGCAGCGGGTGCAGTTTCGCCGGGTAACCCCCCTCAAACCTCCCGTTCCTCGACACGCTCGCTGGTCTCCGTCCACGCTCGCGGCGATAGCAGCTCGCCTCATGGCCTGGCTGTCTATCCTCCCGAGTCCGAAGCAGATGAGCTCGCCGCTGCATCGGAGAGTGCGGTGTCTGATGCCGAGGACTCCCCTGGACTGCCGCCTTCGGGCCAGCAGGCCCAGGCTGAGGCCGACGCTCAGATGTTCGACATGCTTGCCCGGGCCGCCTTGAGCGTGGGGTTGGATTGGAACCCTCCATCCTCCCCACAGCCTTCTCGGTTGGATGATTGGTTCCTGGGGGCAGCGCCGCTCGTGGCCTCGCGATCCCCCGGTCCCTTTCTTCCCGGAGGTGCATGATGAGCTGACGCCTACGTGGAGAGCCCCGCTCTCCGCTCGTCTAGGTGCCACCCGCTCCACTCTCTCCACCCTCGACGGCGGAGAGCCCACGGGTACGACGCGATTCCCCAGGTCGATAGGGCAGTTGCGCACCATCAATGCCCCGGTAGCCCTACCTCCTGGCGGGGTCGCCCCGTACTCCCATCCAAGCCCTGTAGGACAACATCCTCACTCAACGCGAAGGCCTACACTACGGCTGGACACGCTGCCTCCGCCCTGCATGCGATGGCCCTCCTGCAAGTCCACCAGGCCAAAGCTCTCAGAAACATGCACGGGGGTGGACCTGATCCTGATGTGCTGCAGGAACTGCGCTCAGCAACTGACCTCGCCCTGAGAGCGACGAAGGCCACAGCGCAGGCACTCGGACAGACGATGGCCACCCTAGTGGTCCAGGAACGCCATCTTTGGCTCAACCTGGTTGAGATGCGTGAGGCTGACAAGAACCGCTTCCTGGACGCACCTGTCTCCCAGATTAGCCTTTTCGGTGACACCGTCGAGGACTTCGCCCAACAGTTCTCCGCGGTGAAGAAGCAGACGGAGGCCATTTCGCACATCATGCCCCACCGCAGACCTGCCGCTACGGGCCCTGCCCTGTCTGCCCGCAGAGGGCGTCCCCCTGCGAGGAAACCAGCTCCTGCTCCGCCTCAACCCGGGCCCAGCTCTCAGCCCCAGCTCTCAGCCCCAGCGTCGAGCACTCCGCAGGCGGCGCACGCCCCCTGTCTCACGAACCCCCTCCAGGACCCGGAAGGCTCCCAAGCCGCTCCTGAGACAGCCGACCCAGAGCCGAAGACGCTAGCTCCGGAGGTGGTAAGACTGCTCCGCCCCCGGTGGAGGGCCGGGAGGAGAATCCTTTGTTTTTTCATTTGCCACACCCCTGACGGGGCTGTGGTACCCACATTCTCAATAAAAGAGATATTTCCTTTGCCTCTGGGTCACCTGGCTCGCAAATGCCGCTTTCACGGCAATGTGCTTTCAGATCACAACAGTCCCGGTACACCGGACGCCGGCGATCCCGCCTTCAGCCTGCCCACGACTGTCCTCTCGGCCGGCCGGTTCAGACGAGTCCAGAGGACGCCAACATCAGACCTCCTCCTCAGTCAAGAACCCGCCCCTGCCGGGCGCTGGAGCAAGGTAAGTGCTTTGAGTCTATTCTCAGCACCTCAGCCTCAGGCCACAACGAAGCTGCCCGACGCTGCATTACCTGTTCCGCCCGCTGCGAGGCCCCGCCGGTACGCCCAAAATACTCGCCCCTTTGGTGCCCCTAGCGCAGAGCTGGGAAGCATGGCTTTCGCTTCCCAGCGCATCACGCTGGCTGCACCGACCATTCGACTCGGTTACGCAATTCAGTTTGCCCGCTCCCGCCCCTTCAGGGGCGTCCGCTCTCGCGAGTACACGCGCGAGCATGCCAGTTCCCTGCGCGACGGAAATCGCGACCCTCTTAGCCAAGGGCGCGGTAGAGCCCGGCCCCTCCAACCGAAATGAGGAAGGGTTTCTACAGCCCTTACATCATTGTACCCAAGAAAGGCGGTGGCTTACTGACCAATCCTGGACTTGCGAAGTTTTCAATCGGGCCTTGTTAAAACTCCCGCTCAAAATGCTCACGCAGAGAAATATTCTGGCTGGCGCTCAGCATCTAGATTGGTTCGCAGCGGTAGACCTGAAGGACGCCGTACTTCCACGCCTCAATTCTGCCACGACACCGACCCTTCTTACGGTTCGCGCTCGACGCCAGGCGCTTCAGTACAAAGTCCTCCCCTTCGCCTGTCTCTGTCCCTCGCGTCTTCACGAAAGTCGCAGAGGCGGCCCTTGCCCTGCTACGAGTAGCCGGCATCCACATTCTCAACTACCTCGACGACTGGCTCATCCTAGCACACTCTCGAGAGTTACTATGCACACACAGTGACCAGGTGCTCCGGCACCTCAGCCGCTTGGGGCTTCAGGTCAACTGGGAAAAGAGCAAGCTCACTCCGGTTCAGAGCATCTCTTTTCTCGGGTTGGAGTTAGACTCAGTCTCAATGACAGCACGCCTCACGAGCGAGCGTGCTCAGTCGGTGCTGGACTGCCTCGCTTCCTTCAAGCCAGGCACAGTGGGGGTGCCGTGTGCAGCGGGCACGCAGCAGCGGGCCATTGGAAAGGGGCCCCGCTGCATTGGCACATCAATTGCCTGGAGTTGTTGACCGTCCTTCTTGCTCTCAGGAAGTTCCTCCCGTTAGTTCGGGACAAACATGTCCTCGTGAGATCGGACAGCACCACGGTGGTGGCGTACATAAATCACCAAGGCGGCGTACGCTCCCGCCACATGTCACAACTTGCCCGCCGTCTCCTCCTATGGAGCCAGCAGCGACTCAAGTCACTGCGTGCCACTCACATCCCCGGCAAGCTCAACGTCGTAGCGGATGCGCTATCACGACAACGCCTGCCCGGCGGGGAGTGGAGGCTTCACCCCCAGTCGGTCTAGCTGATTTGGGAACGGTTTGGCAAGGCCCAGGTAGACCTGTTCGCCGCCCAGGAAACCTCCCACTGCCCGCTCTGGTACGCCCTAACAGAGGCTCCCCTCGGGACAGACGCTGCTGGCACACAGCTGGCCCTCGGGGCTGCGCAAGTATGTTTTAACAACCTCCGCGTTGAGTCGGTTGCGTCTCGTGTTTTGTCAGGTCCGAGCCCGGTAGAACTCGGTAACACGTAGACCGACCGGTCGGGTGGATCGCTTGCGCCCAGCGCCCTTTTCCTGAGGTCAAGGTAAAGTAGTGCGCCTTCTTCCCAGGGCGCCCCACTCCGAGTCGGGCCCCTGGTTGATTCCTCCCCAGCCCTCCGGGTCCGCGGTTCAGCGGAGGAACTCGCCAACCCAAGCCACTGCGGGTACCTAGATGGCTACCCTGTACTGGTATAGGTGCTCCACAGGTAAGGTCTCCTGCTCGGACTCCCCCTGTGTGTAATTCCACGGTTCTGTCCCCTTACGAGCGGACCCCCGTGTCTCCCTTAGGCAGTTACAGCTGCCTCGGTCGCAGTGCTGTAGCAACTCCCCCCTTTCGAGGCTGGATCTACCACCGCACCATACTTTCCACACGAGCCCTAAGACGGCCGTGTGACGTGTCTACCACTTTTCCTCCCCAAGAAAAAGGGCAGGTGTGGTCTCCGCGAGGGTCTGGGTAAGACCCCTTCCCTATATGCATGTAAGGGCCCCGGCCGTGATTGCTCTATGCGAGAAACATAGAGAGAAAAGAGGCCCAGCCAGGCTGGCCCGTTCCCATGTTGGCAAACATCGCCTTGTTCCCCTCCCAGGGTAACTAGAAGGACTCCGATGTTCTTATGGGGCATTGGGGAAGGGTACTTGCAGCCAGGTACAGACGATGCGCGGCACTGGATGAAATCCCTGCCCGCCTCTGTATCGGCGGTTCACGTACATGGTTCAGCACATGGCAAGATTGGAATGGTCCCCTAGTGTCGCTTCTCCGACACAACGTGGAGAGAGCGACAGAAGGGGAACCTTTGGTTACGTATGTAACCTCCGTTCCCCGAGGGAGGGAACGACACGTTGTGTCTTTCCTCCGCCATGTCACTGAACCGAGCCACTGTTGTGGCCGGACCATTCCGGCTCCTCAGAAAAATCCTGACTAAACTTCCGTATTTGCCCCGCTTAAATACCCGTATGTCCGGGGCGGGGTGTGCAAATACTGACTGCCAACTCCCATTGGCCCTTTTCAATAGGTCAGAGGTGAATATCGGCGCTCAAGAGAGACCCCTAGTGTCGCTTCTCCGACACAACGTGTCGTTCCCTCCCTCGGGGAACGGAGGTTACATACGTAACCAAACGTTTTCCCAGTTTCTTCATCAGTTTTTGCAAGTTTTGTCTATGCTAGGGTCCCTGTGTTTTGTGTTTCCTTTTATTCTGAAGTTAGCGTGTTTATATTTGCAAGTTTTGTCTATGCTAGGGTCCCTGTGTTTTGTGTTTCCTTTTATTCTGAAGTTAGCGTGTTTATTTTTCAGCTTAATAAAGCTGCGTATAGATCCTCATTCCTTGCCTGCCTCGTCACAGTAACATTGATGAAACTGGACAAGGGATCTCCATTTCCCAGCATTCTTTGCACAAGACTTGATAGGGAGAGTAAATGTTAAAATTAAGTGTTATTTTATGTGATTTTGTCAAATATGAATATGATGGGGGATTCTCATTGATGTTTAATGTGCTGTTATGTTGAGTTTTAGGGGTTACCATTATGGTGAAGAGTGGAGCTTGAGCTAATGATGAGGACAGGTAAATGTTAAACATTATTGATTAATTGCTTTGAGCAATATCTATGCTAATCTTAACATAGTTACTAAACTACCCTCTGTAGTTCTTCCAACAAACATGTATTAATCATTTTGACATTCAATTTCAACTACTTAGAACATGAAGAAATAACATATGTATTTGAGTTACATTGCCACATCTAATTTTGTTGGGTTTACCCATTTTAACCAGCTTTTTCAAAACAAACACTGTGTTGAGATTACGTAGTCATTTTAAGTTAAGAAAACTAATTTTAAAAAGGGAACAACTGTCCACAATTGAAGCTCCGCCAAAGAGCTATTTTTTGTAATGTAGATGGTTGCTAGGGATTACTAAATGGTTGTTAGATGGTTGCTTATTGGCTCAAGTCAGAGGAGACCATCCCTATGAAAATCTGATCACTAGATATATGTGGGGACCTTTTCAATGGAAGTTTATGAGATTTTTCGCTAATTATTCAACCGACTAGTGGACATTTATATTCTTAAAAATATTTTTGGTCTATGACCATGATTATGCATTTGTTTTAAACAGATGCAATGTATAAATGTTATAATTATCACTTTATATCTTGAGTAAAAGAATAGTACTACCAGGAATGTCAGTGGTCATGTTTAAATCAAAGAGTTTGTGTTGAACTCTACCTGATCTTTTTTGACCCAAACAGAATGGTTGTTGGGAATTTTCTCCAAAACAGAACGGTTATACCAGCTAAGACCAGCCAACCAGATTATAGCAATACTTCCTTGGTCAACTAGTTTTACCAGAAACAAATATGCTGGCTGACCAGGTTTTGCCACTGGTGAGCAACATATGCTTATCCACCGGCCAGATCAGCACTTAAAGGAATATTTCGGGTTCATCATGAAGATTTATGCAGATCCTTTCAGCAGGGGGATTTCCACAGTAAGTCAACCAAACCAGTGTGCCCAAATGTCCTTACACACTTGTAAAATAAAGAAGAAAAAACTAATAAAACAGCTCAGAACTTACTTGTCAGATGTGCCATTGGTTTTGATGGCTTCATGACTCCATTTGGTTTTGGCTTGAAGGACACAACATCGTCTTTCTCTACGATATGTCAAAAATACATTGTAGTAGATTTAAGTGCAATGCGATATTGTTCAAATTCCATGTTGATGTTGAAGAAAGAATTGATTAAGTGCAAAAACAATGTTATTCACAGTAAACACAATACTGAATGGTAGAACATGTAATATTTACCTTGTTTTCTCATGGCAGTCTGCGGATCATTTTCAGAGGTCTGCAGAAGAAAACGGAGCATGATACATTTGTGTGTCTTTTACCTTGAGTCTATGATCACTAACATGCATTGGGAGAAAAGGCATTGAAGGAGCTGTATTTAAGTCAAATGTATTTTCAGTTGTGTATTATATATCATGCATTGCCGTTGATTGTGTAGCTTGATACAAGAAAAGCTACACAACTTTAAAAACTAATGTCATGCTACTGAAAAATGCACTCTAAAAATAATTAGTTGACCTTACTTTGTAATTTATTTATTTTTTTTAATGAAAAGCACGTCTTATACAGTATGGGAAATTATGTCTGGATCTCAGTTAGCCACACTGGATTCTCCTCGGTACTTTATTGTGCACTTAAATCTGCACTTTTGTGAAGTACAATTGAGTAAAGAAGAATGGTTAAAATTAACAGGCTCCATGTTCACCAGAGGTAACACTAATCACCCTCATGGTGACTTCACACAAATCACAACCATCAACCAACTACAACAAAACAACAACAGGAGTCATAAGAATTAAAACTATATTCATTTTGCTACACTATACACTATTTTCTACATGAGTTCTTTTGTTTTGACCAAACATACATAATATATTTAAGTGCAACGGCTTTTGTCTTTATTCCACACAGCTGCAATTTTGTACTTGATAATTTTGAGTTAGTTGTACTCAAAGCCACAGTTTAAAGAACATATATATTTGAGCTATGATTCCAAAATGTAACATTTCAAGTACTGTTTAATTAAGTCCACTTAAATGTGTTTATTAATGACAACTTTAGGATTTAGAGAGTAACGGTAACTCAATTAAAACAAATGTTTACAATTTGAAGTAACTATTAGTATTTACAGTTAGTTATTCCCAAACACTGAATATCATTAAATAATAGAACTATGGGTGTCCAATCAAGTTTGTAAAAGTAGCTTAACTTGTGTCATACTGATACTCTGTTGCAGGCTGGTTACAAACTGGTTTCTCGTAATCAGGTCTTTAAGACCAAGCTATAGGTCAGGTAACCACAGTACACCATGTGGTTTCAGCTCCGGCAGGTAGGTCCAGCTGCAATTCTGCAAACTGCAAGTAAAGGGAGGAGTCTAACAAAAACCTTGCACCTAACCAGCATATATTCATATACACATGGTGGGTCACAAAAATTCTGAGACCACAAGTGAAAATGCCTCTATTTTACATTATGTTCTAATGTAATACAACATCTTCTGTCATTTATCAAATTATATTATCATCAAACAAATTGAGTGAAAAGTGTAACTGAAAAATGATTTGATTTTTAGATTTCTTAGTATTTGTTTTAATGACAGCATGCATTTGAGCTGAAATGGAATACAAAACAGCAACTATATTAATCTTTTGATAATGCTATAAACCACAACGTGGTCATTACTTAACAAACTAAACCTTCATTTGCCACTTTTCTTTGAGTGAAAGGGAACCATTTTAAAATTCAAACCTTAATCTTAAAAGAAAACAGATGAACAAAACCATAAATATCGCCAATAAACTCTAAAGAAAAGACTAACATGAACGGGAGGGACTGATACTGATGCTGAATGAAAGTACGAGACATGGAGAACCCTTCCAATGCTCCTGTGATGCTTCTGAATGTTTGACATAATGGTACTTACTGGCTTGTCTTTGGATGAGTAAAGATGGTAGATGAAACAGGCCTCCACAGCCATTCCACATAGAGCCACAATGACCAGGACACCCAGCAGTGTGGCACCCACCCCTTGCCGCTGTCTACGGCCCGGTTTGGGGGGCAGAGGAGGGGGTCTGGCGTTGCTGTCCACCACGAATACTGAGGGATACTTAATACCACCCTGAGCCATGTCCACACCGTCTCTGGCCAAGATGACAACTTAACATCCAGAAGAGAAGAGGCTGTTCTACAGAGCGAGAAGACACGAGACCCACTTTGAGCGTATGAGATAGCTATCACTCATAAAGATCTCAGGTGGGCGGACAGTACTCCACTGAAGAGAAAAAACTCTCGGACCAGTCTCACATATAATCTGCCAGGACAAACTTCAAGAAGTGTGGCAGGAAAAATAATGAAAATCAAATCAAATAATCCAATGATCCAATTAAAAAAAAAAGAGGAAACATGTCATCAGTGATGAAAAGGAAAGCTCTTTTGTCTTCTGCATTCAGATCATGGAAGGTAATCTGTTTTGATCTGGGTAGGTGAAGTGGAATCTATATTAATGGTAATGAGTGAAAAGGATGTTAAAAAAAACGTGCATATTTATGGCCTTGCAATGAGCCCAACAATTCACACCATACTCTCCAGTCTGCATCCCCTCTCACCACTTCCCCTTCTGTTGACACCTACACTCTTTGCTACTGTGTAAAGGAACTGTTCACACAAATCTTAATTTATTTACCCTCACATTGTTCTGTGGAACACAAAAAGAATATCTCTGTACAGTGAAAGAATATAGTGGAGCAGCTGTTGGGCAGTTTTAGATGCTCAAAACTGTAGCTAGCTAAATTACTCAACAGAAAACATTTGCTACAATAGACTGAAAGTTTTCATTTAGAGATTGTGTGTGTGTGTGGTGAAAAAACAAACTGATAGTTTTGCTGTTTGTAGTGACACTACTGACGAACACAGTTGATGATTTGTGTATGACATTCCAAGTCTTCTGAAGATATCAGTGTTGGGTGTAATGCACAACTAAGTAATGCATTACTGTAATTACATTTTTCCTTGAAAAAAGTACAGTAAGGGATTACTCTTAATCTTTTACAGTTTAATTACAGTTATTTCGGATGTAATTGCTTTACAGACTATAGAACATTTCAATATAAAACGATAGTGAATTTAAAATCTAAATGCATCGTCTAATGTTAAAATGTATGTTTTTTTAATTTAGCACTGCCCCTTAAAATTCTTTGGCCTGTTTATAAATTATTTATCTGAAAGAACTAAAAGAACAATACAAGAATAGACATGAAACTGTTCATCTGGTCGAGGCTGATAATGGTTTTAGAAAGTAAATAGTAATATGTAATGCAATTACTTTTCAGACAGAGTAATTAGTATAGTAATCTAATTACACTGTAGAAGATGTAATTAGTAGTTAAGAATTCATTACTATTTTAGAGTAATTTACCCAACGCTGGAAGCCATACAATAGCTTTGTTGCACAGATTACAATTTATGTTGTTAATCACTGAAAATCTTCCCCCGTCGGTCTAATCCAATATGGTGCCTATGGTGCAGATTGGACGTCATTGATATCCATTTGATGTCAAACATGATGGCAACTTTCTGACTAACTACTATATATTTTCAGTGAGTAACGGCTTAATAATAATGGCTTATGAAAGGAATATGGCATAATGTTGATTTACACAAAAATATATTTTGACTTGTCCCCCTTTCTCTTTAAAATATAATCTGGGTTAGAGTGAGGCACTTACAGTGGAAGTGAATGGGGCCAATCTGTAAATGTTAAAATACTCTCTGTTTCAAGTATAGCCACAATAAATTTGTTAACATGATTTTAGTAAGCTAAAATCACTGACTAACATTTTCATTGAAAGTTTTTTCCAATTTTACAAATTTGTTGCCTGACAACGTAACAACGTAAACCCTGTAATCCTGAAAAACGACATTTAAACAACTTTACAGCTCAAATAATACACAAGTTTTAACAGAAGAATAAATGTTTGCTTTTGTAAAATAATAAGCTTTCTGTCTATAAAGGGATAGTTTACACAAAAACGTATATAAATGATATTTTATATAATAACAATTTATTATCATATATTACAAATCTATAAATTCTCCTCCTTGTCCAGTAGGTGGCAATATGCACGAAGAATGTGAATCGCCAAAAACAAAAGAAGAATGTAGAAGTGAAAGTGGAGATTTATTATATTAAAAAAGGACTTTAAATATTTATCTTCTCACCCACACTTATATCGCTTCTGAAGATATTGTTTGAACCAATGGATTATGGATTACTTGTATGCTGCCTTTATGTGATTTTTGGACCTTCAATGTTCTGGCCACCATTAACTTGCACTGAATGGGCAAAAAGCGCTGAAATATTATTTTAAAAATCATTGCAGAAGAAGGAAAGTCATACACATCTGGGATGCATGAGGGTGAGTTTTCATTTTTGGATGACCCATCCCCTTAAACCCTACAAAAAATGGCCCCATTCACATACATTGTAAATGCCTCACTGTAACTTTTTTTTTTTAACACTGTAACGCTGTACGAAAAAACATGGATGAGTATAAAGTCTCTTTATTTTTGTGGTAATAAACATTATATCACAATTGCTGTCAATTTAGCTTTTCTTGTATTTAACCTGGAATAACTAGTGTATTATACTTTTGTGGCACTTTGTTGTCCTTTTAGGAACTTGACAATCGTGGAATTATGAACTGCTGCTCAATGGAAATGTGCTGCGTGAACATTCTTCAAAAATTCTTCTTTTGGGTTCCACGGATGATATAACAGCATTAAGGTTTGGCACAACATGAAGATGAGTAAATGATGACCAGTGTTGGGGGTAACGTGTTAAAAATTACATGCATACCGTAATCAGATTACTTTTTCGAGTAGCAAGTAAAGTAACACAATATTTTTTAGATCATAATATTGGAGTTACTTTTTAAATAAAGTAACGTGTAGCTTTTGTACTCCACTATTGTCCCTGTATTGTGAGAAATCAGGAGTCAAAGAGAAAAAACTTCGGGGAGGAGACGTAGTGCATGATGGGCATTGTAGTTCTATACAGTGTGAGGACAGAGACTATTTAGCAGTGAGAGACAAGTCACTTCTATTTAAATTAATGGGAGTAATTGGAAAACCCAACCAAGAAGCTTTAGCACCCAACAGTCAATGGATGTAGAAAGGAAGTCCCGACTTGCAGGTAAAAACTTTTTATATACAGACATCGCCTGTCAGTGAACTCGCTAACGAGCATGCGCATTTCGCGTTTAACTTTATATAAGGTCAACATTGATTCATGTGTTAATACACACTGCATTAAAAATTCAGTAAACACGTGTAGGCAGAGGGATTATAAGACTAGTCTTCCTCTGTCCACAGCATGATATACAGGGTGAAATACTCGCTCGTTTCACTGACTTATGCAGCCGAACTGCTCTGTGATACAGCTCCCCCGTAACTGGGAGAATGGGATCAGAAAAGCTGACTGGATCAATCGATTTTACATCGATTGTGTAAGCACATAAAATGTCTTAATTTCTTAAATCATTCTACATTTTTGTTTTATTCCAAAAAAGTAGTTTGATTCATGAAACAAACCGTTTAATGACATTTTATGAGCATTAATACGATTCCATTCAAGTTGTATCAACGTGCGCCTTTGAAGTTGTGGCGTCTGTACTCACTATGGATCAACATAAAACAAGCATGCACTGAGTTTACTTCAGTCATCAGACTAATTCATTGAACATGTTAGGTTGGCATTCCCCACTTATCGAGGGAGCAAATGGGAGTCATTTAAAAAAAATTAAAAAAATGCTTTAGTTATAGAACAATGAAGAACAAGTGACATGCACAGGCTGCTTTACTACTATTTACTGTATGTAGCCGATATATTTATGTAACAGAGTCTGCACATGACAGTAAGAGAGGAGGAATACGTTGGGCTATATTCAGCCCAGACAAAACAGAATATTCACTCAAATACTCATAATATTCATTCAATCAGTCCTTATCTACTATTACATTTACTTATTGAGTTGACTATATAACATGTTTATTTACCTGCCTGTCTAAAGGTGACTTACCTTAGACCTTTATTATTTAAAAATAAAGGTCATTTCTACTGTCCACAACCCTATCCCTAAAAAATTACTTATGTTTATATATTTATGAACCACCTTTCACTTTCAAGACACCCACAGAGGAAGTTTGGTACATTATCTAACTTTAGTATGGGGACATTTTAATACTAATTTGTCCCCAGAGCAGGTTACAAATAGAGACACTTGTGCGCTCTACTAACATTAAAACATTCAATATATTTGTCTATAAAATGCTCTTATCGAAGCTGTCCATTCTGAAATAATGTGCGCTTTAATTCAAGCTGTTGAATCTTGACGACAGAAGAACACAGTTGACCAATCAAAGCCTTTGTTTATGTGCTTTGTTTATAATTAGACTCAAACATTTAAGAAGGAAAAAACACAACATATATACATTGAGACAACATTTAACCCCCCCATTATTACCCCTGGCCCTCCCGAATCACCAGCCCCACCTGACCCCCTTCGAACACACCAAAATAGAATACACAAACACACACAAATAAAAATTACACACTTTTAAATCCCCCCAAAATAAAATAATCATATATAATTAGAACTAAACCTTTCTCTCCACAGCCGCTCCCCAAGAGTCCCCCCAAAACACCAAATAACTGCCACACTTCCTAGCAAACAAATCTCGAACCCCTAGCCCTCTGCTCGACATCTCCTCAAAAGCCGACACCCTCCCCATCTCCGCACACCACTTCGGAATGAGGGAGCGCCATCTTAAAATAATCTGCCTGACATTAATAATACTGGTCAGGACCTAATTTTTTATGTGTTTGTCCCCCACATTTATGACCGCCCCATCACTCAGAATGCAGAGATTGGGGAAAAATGAAATTCGAGTGCCCAAAACATCACATATGACACTCTGAACCTTCAACCAAAATTCTTGGATCTTAACATACCCCCCAAAAAATGGGTTGTCTCCATCTTCTGATTGGCATCGCCAGCAGCTGGGTGTGTCTTTAAGACCAAGCCTATCCAATCCAGAGGGGGTCCAATAGAATCGATGTAACACTTGAATTGTATAAGGCGCACCCTTGCATCTCTAGATGTAGACTTGAAGTTTTTAGAATCCTAGCCCACACTACCTTCTCCAATACCAAGTTTAAATCTTTCTCACAATATCTCTAGAGAGAAGTTAAAGCTCCGTCCCCCAGACTCTGAATTAGCAGGAAATTTTACACTGATGCCTCAATGACCTTTTCCAAAAGCAGTAATAACCACTCCCAGAGTATCTGCTGCTTTAGGGGCGCGTGAGCTACTCCCAAAAACAATACAGAACAGGTGGCACAGCTGTAAATACCTAAAGAATTGAGATATTGGAATCCCAAAATGTTGAACCATATTCATAAAATATCTTAACACTCCACTCTTATACAGGTCACCGAGTGTAGTAACCCCCCTCACAATCCACTCTGACCAGTAGAAAGGGAAATTGTTCATATATAATTTAGGGTTCAGCCATAAGATGGAGGAAATATTTAAATAAATGTCTGAATTAAACACTCTGGACACATTTGTCCATACCAAATGCAAATGTGAGATAACAGGGAGTGACTGAATTTCTCCGGTTAGGTTGATAGAAAGGCTTTGCAATGGCGAAATAGGGGCAAGAACTTCCTGTTCAATACAAAACCAGGGAGGGGTTCTCTCAGGTGGAAGTGACCAATGAGACAAATGTCTGAGACCGAATGCATGATACTAAAACAAATTCTTGCATAGGCCTAGCCCACCTTTGCCAATCATTCTATTTAACTTATTGAAATGTAATCTGGGAAGTTTACCATTCCAAATGAAGGAATTCGATATGCTATCAAATTGCTTGAAATAAGAGAGGGGGACATCTATAGGAAGAGATTGTAGCAGGTAGTTGAATTTTGGCATACCATTAATTTTAATAGCATTAACCTTCCCAATCATAGATACATGTAATGAAGTTCACCTGCCCACATCGCTCGAAAACTTTGTCAAAATTGACTAAAATTTGCTTTGAATAAAATGCCCAAATACTTAATGCCCTGTTTAGGCCTCTGGAAGGCACCCAGCTTAAAAGTCTTTACCGGGCAGAATGTTGTCAGAGCCAAAGCTTCGGATTTAGACCAATTGACTTTGTATCCTGAGAATAATTCTCAGGCAAGGCATAGATCTAATGGGGTCAGACGAATAATAAAATATCATCTGTGTGAAGCAGAAGTTTATGCTCCACACCTCCCGCCATCACCCCTGGAAAATCATCTTCTTTTCTTATGTACCTGATCATGAAGTAGCACTTTCCTTTTTTAGATGCACGTTTGGTCAAAGTGCATTCATAAGTATCAAGCATTGAACTGATACTGACGAAATAGGGGCTATTATTCACAGGTAAGTCAATTGCATACTTAGAAGACTCCTAGATATTACACTTACAGGACATTCAACATTTGGCATTTATTGCAGTACAGTCCTCAGTGTTGTGACCGTGTCTGGGGGCTTGATTGTGGAGCCATCCTGCTTTACATTAAAAACAGGCACAGCTGCAGAACAGCTGACCCGAAGCAAAGCTCCAGAAAGATCCCTGTGTCTCAGCTTGTGCTGCATGCCACGCTTTTTCTCTTGTAACAGCACACTGGCTGCTCGTTGGACTGCTTTATCAGTCAGTAAAAAATAGAATAGAATTGAAATAGTGAGAAACAGGGCAGATATGGATAGTCAAAAAGAAAGTCTTTAGTCGGTTGCTCAGGTAAAAAAATAAGGTGAGAACTGTTAAGCGTGACATGTAGGCTTTGTTCTCAAACCTAATGAGCAGAAGATGGGTAAGAAACTATCTTTGGGCCAAATTCTAAGGAATCATCAGAACCATTTTTCTTAAAGAGAAGCCAACCCCACAATGCATTTCAACTGGCTCAACAAGAAAAACATCAAAGACTGCAGTTAAAGCAAAAAAGATATAATGTGTGAAAGTATTTAGCACATAAAGATGTTTCACAAAAACATTTGTCTTAAGATGGTTATTTTATATCTTCTATTTTAGTGTGTCAATAGGTAATGTTTCTTTTGCAAACAGAATAGAATAGAAGTAGAACACGGATTCCTGCAACAGCTGGTATGGCCCCCACAGAGCACGGATCCCAACATCATAAGGCACTTTTCCTTTGTACGTTACGATTCGACTCATCTCATCTCAACTCTACTCGCGTTACTTTTCTGAGCTTGCATTTCCACTGCAGTTTAGTGCCATCTCAACGTGGGTGGTATTATAGCCTGATCGTCATAGTTGCGCCACCTCTACTGCCATGACATCATCTTAAACAAGCCACAAACTGACCAAAACAATAACACAACTGTTAGCTGTTAGCTACTAGCTCATTGTGCTGCATAAAGCAGTTGTTGCATGGTGATTTTACACAAGTGTAACAGTTAAATTGGCCTAGTTGTTTTAGAAGCAAGCTTCCAGTAGCTGGTCAACTAAATAAAGTAAAGCTTTCAAGCAGAGTATAGAGTTAACGTAACAAAACATACCATCCTCCATCGTGACTAGTCCAGGGCACTCTCCCTCCCATTGATCGCCGGTTTAAATAGTGTCCATTTGGTCGAACCACTTCCACTTTTCCTTGATGGTTCTGTAGTCACTTTAAAAAACATTGTACTTTTCCCTACACTGTTGGTAGGTCTGGCGGTACCCGTGTGCGGCCAACAGCTGCGACACTTCCTGAGAGACTTTCACTCATCGCTAACGAGTGGACCGTCTGCACCTCGTTTATTCAACATAGTGTGGTTTTGCACACAGCCATTTCTTTTTTCACAATTCGAAAGTCGTGTGAACAAATTATACTGTTATCGCTGTTGCTTACTTTAAAACTAGCGGGTTGATGTTGCATGTCGGAAATCCAGTGACGCTGGTAGTGACGATTCTCCCTGACAAATCAGTGATCTGCAAGATTTTGACATCACATTTACTATCGGCTCGGCTCGCTTGGAACCCCAAAAAAGCGAGCAGAGTTGAGTTGAGCCGAGTTGTACCATGCAGTGGAAAAGCCCCAATAGAGTCAGTCTGGGATTTCATGAATAAATAGAAGCAATTGAGTGGCAAGTTGTCCAACATACTTGCCAACCACCTTGAAAAACTGCACAAGTGTACCTACTGTAGGTGAATTAGTGCTGATTTGAAATCATTGGATGGTCACACCAAAGATGGATTTAGCCTTTTTATTATGTTTACTACAGTTTAAATAAAGTTAAAGATGCACTAATTCATTTTTCCCTCATTTAAAAGGTTTAACGCCTGAAGACATGTTTTCTTTCCTAAAATGGAAATAATTACATTTTGACAGGAAAAGAAGTATATATAGTGTCAAATTTCAGCACTTTCAAATGTGATTAATCATGATTAACTAATAAAAAATTATGTGATTATCCCAATTAAAATATTTAATTTACTGACAGCACCGATATACATACAAATATATATTAGTGCTGTCAGTTGATTACTTTTCTTGTCAAAAATCTGATGTTATATTGATTCATTGTGCAGCCCTGAAGGATCGTGAAGTTAGTCTAATGATATGCTCTTCAGGAAACGATTAAAATAAAATAAAAACATTTGAATGGTGTTATGTATATTTTGGTGTCCCATTGGTCACACTGTTCTCTAGATATGCATGCTCAGGACTTCAAGTCACTTTGATCTCCCCCCGTGGGTACAGACTGGTCTACGACTTCAGAAAATCAGACGGTATCCACGCGTAGGATTCACATCCCAGAGTGCACAGAGCTAAACCTTCACTAATTTATTCATGCACTCATGTTAGTTTTGGACCGTCATAACCAACCTTATATAATATCCTCTGCTGCAGATTTGCGTGCTTTCAGTGCTTTTACACAGTAGCCAACTGAAAATGTGTAAATCACCAGTAAAACAGATGCATTGGTTGCCAGTAATTTACCATAAAAAATACAGTTACTTTGTTTCAGGCTTTACATTTTGACTTAAAGGGATAGTTCACCCACAAATGAAAATTCTCTCATCATTTACTCAGGCCATCCAAAATGCGTTTGACTTTATTTCTTCTGCTGAACACAAACCGAGATATTTAGAAGAATATTTCAACTCTGTATGTCCAAATAATGCAGTAATGTATTTTAATATGCATATAAAGACAGCATAAAAGTAATCAATATGACTCCAGTGGTTTAATCTACATCTTCAGAAGTGATATGATGTGGGTGAAAAACAGATCAACATTTAAGACTTTTTACTGCAAATGTTCTGCCCTGTAGATGGTGATATGCAGAAAGAATGCAAATTGGCAAAAACAAAAGAAGAAGAAAGTGAAAGTGGAGATTTAAACTTAAAAAGTTTATCAAGAGTGGTCCTTCAAGGAGCAGTAATGAATACACATGTAAACACAATGCACAGTGTTACACAAACACAAAACACCATCAGGGTAATACATTTGAAATTAAAACAATGCAATAAACATGAACTAAACAACATTATAGATAACACTGAACACCCCAAAGTACATAACTGAGTTTAAAAATAAGAAAAAACATAACTATTCCAATAAAATATAATGAAATTTGATGAGTCACGCTGGGACTTCTGGGAATGCAGATTATTATTTTCACCATAATTTTAACAATAGATTACTGTAAAAATGACATATATTCTGTTGTTGAACATAATGTTTTTCCCAATAATTATACTGTAAATCATACTTTTTACATCGAAAAAAAATACATAAATACAATATTTTACAGTAAAATTACATGTATTGTCTTGTTAAATATATGATCATTTTTAACTGTAGCCTATATGTTAAAGTAAAACTGACTCTCAAACCTTTTACCAGGCCTTTGTACCTCTTTTTGAATTTATTTATGATAGTCCTAAAGACCTTATGCAACTACATTTTTGCATTGAAAAAGCGTTTTCAAGGAAATTTTACTATATTAAAAACCAAATATAAATTTTTTTTTTTTTTTACTCTTTTATTTTGTAAACAATGGCAGAAACGCCAACTTGTGGTGTTTCTGGTCAAAAATGACCGGCCCATTAAAATATATATAAATGCACTTTATGTGTGCAAGAACACATGCACATAAGTGACTTCACAACTTTAAGCAATACCTTCAAAATCAACTGGCTCAGACAATTCTTTAACAATCCAACATCACATGAACTTTATTCCAAAATTTTCTCTAAAATCGGTGGCTTGAATTTTCTGTTATTATGCAATTATAATATTAGCAAAATCCCAATCAAACTGTCCAATTTTCATAAACACATGCTTTTGGCTTGGTCTCTCTTATTTAAACATAACTTCTCACCTTATCGTTATTACATTTGGAATAATAAAGACATTCTCTACAAAAACAAGTCTTTATTTTTTGAAAACTGGTACAGGAATAATATTGTACTTGTTGGCCAACTCTATGACACAAGTGGCAGACTGTACAGTTATTCAGATTTCTTGCGGAAATTTAAAATTCCTGTTTCAGTCAAAGAATATGCAATTGTCTTTGATGCAATTCCTTCTGGTATCAGAATGCTGATGGGAGGCATTGATTTACCATGGCCACTGATTCACAATATGGATTTATCTGATACTGCTGTGGGGAGTTTATGCTTTTCTGTGGTGCACCACATTAAAAATAAAACTATTAGGACATTATACCAGAGGGATATTGTTACTATTCCTTATATAATCCCATATTGGAACAGGATAATAGAGAATGTCCCTTGGAAAAACGTTTGGTCTTTGCCTTTCAAATATATGCTTAATAATAAAGTGAGAGAAGTTACGTTTAAATTAATTCACAGATTCTACCCAGAAAAGTGTGTGCTTAAGCGGTATAAACCAGATATTGAATCTGAATGCTCTTTCTGTAAAAGGTCAGATGAAGATATTTGCATTTATTTTGGAAATGTTCGTACACAGAAAAATTCTGGTCAGATGTCCTTGAATTTATACAAACCCTTTTCGTTACGGATTTCTCATTTTGCTTTAAAGATGTTTTCTTTGGTGTGTTCGACCTCAAGACGGACAAGGAAGGAAAGTATTTCATTATTAATCTTTTATTTCTACTCGCTAAATATCACATCCATAAATGTAAGTTCAGGGGCTCTAAACCCTTCTTTCCTTTGTTTGAGAGTGAAGTCAATGAATACTTGGACTCCATAAGATATTCAAAGAACTGTAAAGCTCTGAAGACTGTGCAGACATATTCAAATCTTGTGACATCACGTGACTGAATGAAATTGGAACTTATAACTGTAAGTGATGCTATGAATTGGACTGCTTGTTGATTAGCCTTCCTGGACTTTGCAGACCCCACTGGATATGATTTATTTATGTATGTACTTTATTTATTTATGTATAGTTTATTTATGTATGTATTTGTATGTGTTTGTAACTGCAATTGCTGTCAAGAAATAAAAAAAACACATGCACATAAGTGCTCATCAGATGATTGGCAGGCTCCTGAACACTCATATGTTTTTTTGCTAGCCCCGTCCATTTATTTCCAATGACCAATCATGTTTGACCGGGAACACAACAGGGCTGCGTTCAGCGCCGAGAAAACGTTGCACAACGTTTTTTAAACAGAAACGGTGATGCGTTGAACGCACTGTTCTGATGACGCAAGAGTTGCAACTATGGCAGCTGAGAAGGCCATTCTTTGTGAAGAATTTTCGGAGCCTGATGAAGTCGGTATAAATATGTGTTTAATACTGCAAAATATGCCCGATGTTACAGTTACTGCACTTGCCGCCCAGAACACGAGAGAACTTCCCAATCGAGTGAAGGGATTTGTGGAAACTGAAATGGAAGCACACATCTTACCTAATTCAGACTAAAACATCTATTTAGCCTCACATACTGACTTGATTTGTAGTTCATACTGTTTTAATACCCTGTATTTTCTTTCTCATTTTTAGGAAAAGCACTTAATTACCATTGTTTATTTCTATACCAAATGTCATACACTTGCAATGAAGCTAAAAATATAGCCTAAACAACTACATCATTATGTTGATATCCTATATTTACAATAAAACTTACGACAAACATGTCTTCTAATATCCTCAGTTGATGCGTAAACCGAGCTGCATCGAACACATTGTGTGAGGTCACTTTAATTCCGCGTGCTTTATATACATGTTGCTGCTGATTGGACTGCAGTTCTGACACACCCACCAAACAAGAGAAAACGCATCTCAAACCCCGTTGCACACCGGTGCACGCCGTTTCCAGGAAACATGACGTTCAACCCGGAAACCGTAGCAAAACGTTGCGCACCGTTTTGAACTTGAACGTGCCCCAGGTGTAACAAAGTTAAATAAAACCAATGAAATGTAAAGAAAATTGTCAAAATTTTTTTGTGTGTTTTTAGATACCATATGCCAACAAAGTCAAGGAATTTTATTCCAAATGGAACATTTAAATAAAAGTTTGTCCGGGTCGAAATGACTGGAACACATAATTTGAAATGTGCCGGAAAATACACTGTGGTGGGAATTTTCATGACTTCCGAAAAAATGACAGAAATCTCCTGTGGTGTATGTACATACACATTGATAGTTCTCAAATGTTTTGAGACTTTATTTTTAAGTTCAAGATGAATAAACACCTTTTTATGTTTTATTTTTACACTTGAAATAAAGAAAAATACTGAACTGATTTTTCTGAATTACAAAAGCAGTGAAGACAAGCAATTCAACCCCAAGACAACAGTCGCATGTGAAATCAGGAGTTAACGTATATACAGAATGTTATTTGCATATTTTAATACAGGTAAACTAAGTAAATAATATCAAAATAAGAGAGATAAAAATGATTTTATCCCACAGAAATACATTAGAATGCTTCACATCGACCATTTAAAGCTTTACAAGGTATCGTGTTATTCTCAACATTATTCATCATATTTTAGCTGTTGAAACAGTTCACTTAATAATCAATATTGATGTAGCATTCAGTTCACTCTTATATATTATGACGTTGGTTACATTTTACATTTAGTTATTTTGCAGGTTTAATCTGCAGGCTCTGTAGCTCCACTGGAGAGGACACTCCAGCGCCATCGCAAGATGTCGACTCAACACGGGAGGGGGCAGTTACCGGTTATAAGCTCGTCCGATTGGCGAAGGAAGCGAGCGCCAGGGGTCCCCTTTGACGGTGGGAGAGGTCATCGCGCCTCATTGGACAGCCACCGCCCGCCTTAAGCTGGGCAGCCCCCAGCCAGTAAGGTGCCGTCCCGCCATGGCTCACCTGCCCCACTGGGTGCGTGGGGATTAGAGAGGCATCTCTCGAAAAGTGGGCCACTAAACACTTGCACCAGGCAAGTCAAAGGAAGAACCAAGAAAGAAGCCTCCAGCTCTTCGTTTCGCTAGCTGGAACGTCAGGACTATGTGTCCAGGACTAACCGCAGACCTTCTGCAGATCGACGACGCTAAGGAAGACGGCCGTCATTGACAGGGAACTATCACGCTTGAACGTCGACATTGCCGCCCTACAGGAGACCCGGCTGGCTGACAACGGCACCATCAAGGAAACAAACTACACTTTCTACTGGCAGGGAAGTCCCCAGACCAACCCAGGCAACATGGTGTTGGCTTCGCTGTGAAGAACACACTTGTCAGTTTCACCGAGCTCCCCACAGCAGGCACAGAGAGGATACTCACCCTCCGGCTGTCAACGTCTTCTGGCCCAGTCAACATTCTCAGCGTGTACGCCCCAACCCTCTGCTCCACCGCCGAGGAAAAAGATGAGTTTTACCAGGCCCTAGATGAAGCGATATCCAGGTGGCCCAGCACTGAAGGCCTTTTCCTCTTAGGAGACTTCAATGCAAGAGTAGGAGCTGACCACAAGGCTTGGCCCACCTGCCTCGGAAGCTTTGGGAGGGGGAAGATAAACGAGAACGGCCAGAGACTGCTCGAGCTCTTGTGCCACCACGGCCTGTGTGTGACCAACACCTTCTTCAAGTGTAAAGAGATCCACCAGGTGTCATGGAGGCACCCCGATCCCGCCACTGGCACCAGCTTGACCTGGTCATCACCAGAAGAGCGGATATTGGTTGCGTCCTCCTCACCACGCAGTTACCACAGTGCCGACTGCGATCACGGACCACGCCCTCGTAGCAAGCAAGGTGCGCACTACACCCAAAAGGTTGTACCACTCCAAGAAGAAGGGTCGCCCACGCATAAATGCCTGCTGCGCCAGCAATCCTGAGAAAACCCAGCAGTTCATCAGCAGGCTGGAACACGCCCTCAGCGAGGAGTGTCAGCAGATGACACCATCGACTCCAAGTGGCCCCGCCTCGCGACGCTGGTTTACAACGCCGCCATTACCGCCTACGGGAAGAAGGAGCGGAAAAATGTCGACTGGTACGAGGCACACTGGGAAGAAATGGAGCCCGTGACTGAGGCAAAAGGAAAGCCCTTCTGGCCTACAAGGCCAATCCAAGCCCTAGTATCTTACAATCCCTCCGGACTGCCAGGAACAAAGCCCAGCAGACCGCCCGCCACTGCGCCAACACCTACTGGCTAGACCTCTGCAGCAGCATACAAAGAGCTGCCGAGACAGGAAACGCAAGAGGGATGTACGAGGGCATCAAGAAGGCAACAGGCCCAACCCCCTCCAAGACCGCCCCCCTCAAGTCCAAGACGGGAGAGGTTATCACCGACCAGGAAAAGCAGATGAAGCGATGGACGGAGCACTACCTTGAGCTATACGCTAACGCTGAACGTGGTGACTGACACGGCTCTCAACGCCATCCCAGACCTACCAGTCATGGAGGAGCTAGATACCCCACCAACCATGGACGAGCTCAGCAAAGCCATCGACTGCCTTGCCTGCAGGAAGGCGCCAGGGAGCGATGGAATCCCTCCCGAGGTTCTAAAGAGCGGGAAACCAGCCCTGCTAAAACCACTTCACGACCTCCTCTGTCTCTGCTGGGAACAGGGCTACATCCCCCAGGACATGCGAGACGCTAACATTGTCACCTTGTACAAGAACAAGGGAGACCGTAGTGACTGCAACAACTACCGGGGCATCTCCCTCCTCAGCATTGTAGGCAAAGTGTTCAGCCTGCGTCGCTCTGGCCCGCCTGCAGACCCTCGCCTCCAGCGTCTACCCCGAGTCCCAGTGCGGCTTCAGGGATGGCCGATCAACAGTAGACATGATCTTCTCACTACGCCAGCTGCAGGAGAAGTGTCAGGAGCAGCATATGCCACTCTACATCGCCTTCATCGACCTCACAAAGGCGTTTGATCTGGTCAGCAGAAGCGGACTCTTCAGGTTGCTGCAGAAGATTGGTTGCCCCCCGCACCTGCTTGCAGTGGTCACGTCCTTCCACGAGAATATGCACAGCACAGTATGCTACAACGGCGCAACATCCGAAGCCTTCCCAGTCAGCAGTGGAGTGAAACAAGGCTGCGTCCTTGCGCCCACACTCTTTGGTATCTTCTTCTCCATGCTCCTCCAATACGCCATCAAAGACTGCAGCGAGGGTGTCTACATCCGCGACTAGGTCGGACGGCAAGCTCTACAACATAGCCCGTCTCCGTGCCAAGACCAAAGTCACAGAGGTACTCATTCGTGAGATGCTCTTCGCTGATGACGCATCCTTGACTTCACACACGGCAGACGGACTCCAGCAGCTTGTCAACTGCCTCTCACACGCCTGCAAGGAGTTTGGATTGACCATCAGCCTGAAGAAGACCAAAGTCATGATGCAGGGAGCAGAGACCCCTCCAAACACCGCCATCGACGGGTACAGCCTGGACGTTGTTGAGAACTTCACGTACCTTGGGTCCACGATCTCAAGTTCGTTATCCATCGACCCTGAGATCAACAGCAGAATCGCCAAGGCAGCCGCAGTCATGGCCAAGTTAAATCAGCGAGTGTGGAACAACTCTAGCCTCACTGAGACGACCAGACTGCGCGTGTACCAAGCCTGCGTGCTCAGTACGCTCCTTTATGGCAGCGAGTCATGGACCACCTACGTAAGGCACGAGAAGAAACTCAACAGCTTCCACATGCGGTGCCTGCGTCGCATACTGCATATCAAGTGGCAGGACAAGATCCCCAACACCGAGGTGCTGGAACGAGCCAACATGAGCCGTTTGTATGCAACGCTCAGCGAAAGACGGCCGCGGTGGCTTGGGCATGTCAGGAGGATGGACGCAGGCCGCATCCCCAAAGACCTCCTCTACGGCGAGCTGGCTGAAGGCACCAGAACCACAGGGCGCCCAAATTGCGCTTCAAAGACGTCTGCAAAAAGGACTTGAAGCAATGCGGCATTGCCCCCAGCGCATGGGAGAGACTGGCTGATGATCGCTCCGCTTGGCGACAAGCAGTCCGGCAGGTAACAATCAAAGCAGAAGCGGCACGAAACGACACTGCCGTGGCAAAGAGAGCTAGGCGGAAGCAGCGGCAACAGCAGCCTGACCAGCCATCCCCCTTCTGCGCCCAGTGCGGCAAGGACTGCCACTCTAGAATTGGTCTGTACAGCCATTCCCGGCGGTGCAGATAGACGCACCGAGCTACACCATCGTCTCCCGAGACGGACGGTTGCCGACGACGACGACATTTTACATTTAGTTATTTTGCAGGTTTAATGTTGGTTGAAAAAATCCCATCATACAGAATTTACTCATTTATTTTACCTGTAAAAAAAGTAATAGACATGCGTTTAGAGCATTACTTATCATCTTGAAAAAATTATTGCCCTCGTGATATGAATATGCCAAGAAAATATATTTTTAGTAAAATGTTTTACTTGAAAGTTTTTGGGGAATAAGAGATTGAGCACCATTTCGAGCACGTGTGTCAGTTGATGACACGTACTGCACTAGTCGCACTGAATTGCCTCTACTGGACCAAAATACAAAGTTAAAAATGCAAGAATGTCTCCTCTCATCACACAGAAGACAATGGATGCTGTGCACAGGAACATGGAGCGAAGCGGGCAGATCCAGACGACGTTGAGGGCGTCCATGGCTCGTGATCGCGACCTGCTGGACGGTAATCTATGACGTGTTTCCTTTTTGTCCAGAGACAATTAATGTTCAGGTCGTAGATGGATCTGATGGTGCTGGCACTGTCTAGAGAAAATGTATGATTACAGCTGCTGAAGAAATAAATAAAAGTATGCACTAATGTATACAGGAAAACAAGACATTGAAGGGATAGTTCACCCAAAAATGAACTTCTTTCATAATTTTCTCACCCTCCTGTCGTTCCAAACCAATATAACTTAGTTGTTTTTCCGTTGATCATGAAAGGAGAAACTTTTAAAGAATTTTTACGCAGGTCTTGCTTTACAGCTACAGTAGATATTACCACATCTGTTAAGCTCCGAAAAGGACATGAAAAAAATGTAGTCCATACAATGAATGTGCTATATTTTAGGCTTTGGCATAAACATCCATATTCCAAATACAGATTTTGTCACTACACAATGGAGATACAATGTTGTTTTGCCATTACAGATGTTGACGTGTCCAAGGTCAAAACGTGAACTTTGACGGAGGTGAAGATTATCAGTGAATACAGACTTATATTTCTGTTACATTTTGCAGACAGAGCTGTTGTATGGCTTCAGAAAACTTGGAATATAATGCACAAGTTACATGGACTACTTTTGTGTTGTTTTTTGTCCTTTTTGGAGATCGACAGACATGGTCACTATAAACTGTTGTTGAATGGCAGGAGCTGTGTAATGATTCTTCAGACATTTCGACTGTGGTGTAGTGCAGAAAAAATAGGGTTTGATACGACATCTGGGAATCTTCATTTTTAAGAAACTCTAACATCTTTATGTCAAAAGCCTTAAAAAAAATCACTGATTTCTTTGTCATTATTTTTAATCAGATTTTGGATTGAATTTCTATTGTTAGGTGTTTATTTTTTAGAGCTCAAACACTGTTAAACACCATATTTATTTGAAGTAGAAACATTTTGATTATAGCTTGTTTGTGAATGTAATTTTTGTACAGGACTTTTAGAACATTATGGTTAAAATGATTTGTGAGATTTGTGAGAAAAATAAATAAAATTGTATTAAATTATGACTAACACATCTCTTTATTTATACATGTTCTTTATGGCAGTAAAGTAAAACTCCATGGGAACTTTTTTCTCTTAATGGTTTTATTTTACAGCACATTACCATCTGGGACAATTCACCTCATTCATTTTGCAAGCACAATTTGAATTTAAACTGACCTGTATTAGTAACATTGACTGCATTGAAAAACATAAAGATAAGCATCACATTGTTTTTTTAAATAATATTCTCTAGTCTGTAGCCTTGATTTCATATCGGTTTGTTTATGAGTTCATTTTCAATATATTTTATAAGATTAACATTTTTATTAAAATACAGAAAAGAAAAGCAGCAATACACGGAATCAACTTTAAACACCCACCACCCCTCAACAAACACCCCTGTGGTCATATGAGCACATACTAGAAAACAAATCAAAAATATATAAAAATCACACACATTAACAACTACCCCGCTCTTTCAGTAATATTTCTAACATTCTTCAATCACCCAACAACAATACACAAATATTTTTATTATAGCCAAAATAACATGTCTAGGAATTGATAATAATAATAATAATAATAAAAGCTATTTACAACCATATTTATTAAAGAGATAGTTCACCCAAAAATGACAATTATCTCATCATTTACACTTATACCATCCCAGATGTGTTTGATTTTCTTCTGTTCAACACAAATATTTTTTATATATATATAAATCTCCACTTTCACCTTCAGAATGTTAAAGTGGAGATTGATAGTTAAAAAAAAGGATTGGAATATTGATCTGTTTCTTACCCACACCTATCATGTCACTCCTGAATACTTATATTAAACCACTGGAGTCATATGGATTACTTTTATGCTGCCTTTATGTGCTTTTTGGAGCTTCAAAGTTCTGGCCACCATTCACTTGGATTGTATGGACCTACAGAGGTGAGATATTCTTCTAAAAACCTTGGTTTGTGTTCAGTAAAAAAAAAAAAAAACTTTCTGCAGGAATTTAATGTTAGGTTATTTCTTTAAATACATTGCAAGATTATCAATTTATTGGGCTTCTGTAGTGTTTTTCTTTTGAATGAATATGGTTTCAAAACCGTAAAACCAACTGGACATTTGTGTCATATTGTGTAGTTTGGATTGGAATCATGTCTCCTGTATGTTCCTGTCTGTATGCAGTACAGCAGCAGCCTCCTGGTCTTCCTCCACAGCTCTGGTTTATCTTCACCACTGGTTCTCTGGCCGACGAGGTGGTGGACGTCTGTTCAACAACAAACCCGCAACCAAACCATAGAACAGCAGTGAGAACTTCATTTATGTGCTGTACAAAGTGAAACGTGTACATTTACAGTCAACTAAATAGGTTCTGATGAGTGAAACTGGAATACACCAATTAAATAAATATTGATTTAATTAATATATATATATATATATATATATATATATATTTATACACAGGCTGAAATTTGAGTCTGTATTCATTCACTGATTACATCTCAGTACTCAGAAACCCAACCAGGATGACTTAATGCCTTGTTTTTTTTGTGTATGTGTTTTTTAGTCCACTAAAGAAACTTGATCATGACTCGTACTTTTAAAGAGGGTTTATGACCTTATTCACTGCAGCAGCATCTTTAATTTTTGATGGTAATGACAACAAGGCTGTGAGACATAGACGTACTCTCGTACTGTCTCCTCAATGGGTTATAAGTTTTTTTTTTCACCCTCATTTTGAGGGACGACTTCACCTCCCGTGCTCTCCCATCTGCCGCCTCTATCTGAAGTTATGAGGGACCACACGAGGCACGGTAGGGCAGAGAGGTAAAGATGGAAGAATCTGAGGATCTTCCCACACAGCATCCTAGCGAGTACAGTATTGATGAACTCCAGACCTCTATTGGAGATCACAGTCTGGTCACATTCGGAAACTGGTGCATGCCCTAGTCGTCTCGTATCCAGATCAGAGGAGCTGCAGTTGTAACGAAAGTGGACCATGTAGAGGAGAAGGTATATTTAACATCATTATTCAATCCATGGTCTGACAACAGGTCACTCGATCTCTGCCCATGATGAGCCTGGCACAATGCCTCCTCGTGTGGCGCGAGCAGCATCACCTTTCCCCAGAGCGACATATGTCCCGGGCTGCTTTAACTGTGGAGTAGACATGCTGTCGTGCCAGGGACGAATTGGGAAGTATTAGGGAAAGCTGAAATTGATCTATTCACCTCCGCAGAGACCGCCCACTGGCTTCTTTGGTACGCCATTACCCAAGCCCCACTGGGTGTGGACGCCTTTGCTCACAAATGGCTGGCGAAACGCAAATATGCATTTCCCCCAGTACGTCGTCTCCACTCTGTCATCTGCAAAGTCAGAGAAGACAAGGAAACGGTTCTGTTGGTCGCACCGAAATGGCTCAACCAGTCCTGGAATTGATGGAGATATTAGACGACCCTCCATGGGAAATACCACTGAGGAGGGATCTCCTCTCTCAAGTGCAGGGCACGATTTGGCATCCCCAGCCGGAGCTGTGGAACCTACAATTGTGGCCCCTGAACGGAGCACAGCCAACGAGACAGAATTGCCTCAGTCGGTAATAAACACCATTTTACAGTCTAGAGCGAAGTCCACAAGACGCCTCTCTGCACTAAAATGGCGCGTTTGCAGATTGGTGCTTCTCACGTGGCAACGACCCATTGAATTGCTCCATAGCGGAAGTTGTTAGATTCAATCAATTGCGGCTGGACACAGGTCTTACTCCATCAACGCTTAAAGTCTATGTAGCGACTATCTCTGCATTTCATGCCCCAGAGGCTGGCTCATCTAGAGGCAGACATGATCTGATCATAAAGTTCCTTGGGGAGTGAGGTGCTTGAACCTCCCCTGGAACAGTCCCAACGTGGGATTCAAATCTGATGCTGAGGGTGCTCACAAGCCCTCCGTTCGAACCATTAGAATCTGTTGAGTTGCGTGTGCTTTCTTTAAAGAACGCACTTCTGTTGGCTCTGGCCTCAGTTATCGGGTGGGTGATATACAGGCACTTTCAATTGACAGTTTATGTCTAGAATTTGGACCGGGGCTTTCATAGGTCACCATTAAACCCAAAAAGGCTGTGCCTAAGTTGCTTTCCACGCCATTTAGGCCATTACACAATTTCCTGCCGTTTAATTCGGATGAGGAGCAGTGAGCACATTTATCATGCCCTGTGTGGGCATTACACAAATATGTGGAGCACACCCGCCAGTCAGATCAGCTCTTTGTTTGTAATGGAGGACACATAAAAGGCATGTCCGTATCTAAGCAAATGCTCTCTCACTGGATCGTTGATGCGAAAGCCCTCACCTATAATTCACAGTGCGCAAAATGCCCTATTGGTGTGAAAGCACATTCAACTAGGAGGCATGGACTCTCATGGGCATGGACAAATGGTGTGTCCCTGCTGAACATAGACCTTGCAGCAGGATGGTCTTTGCAAAACATGTTTGTTTGGTTTTATAATCTAGACGTGGCATCTATCTCTTCCTGAGTCCTCTAGACTCATGAGAGCGTACTATCCGCAGCCATCTACGAGAACTCTCCAAATAATTTTTCAACAACAGAATCTGATAAAAGTTTACTGTTTGCAGTTTCTGCCACCACTGCCGTGTGTGATGTAAGCGGTGACGTTGCCAAAGGATTGGCCTATAGCTGACTGCATATTAAGCAAGTATTTCAACATTGAACAAAATTTGACACTTCACCTTTAAGAAAAGTTTCAAGGAATACAAGGTTGAAACTGTTACAGCTAAAAGTAATATTAATTTATTTAAAGACATAACACATTTTAATATGAGTTTAGCTAGACATTAAAACTTACATCAAGATGCATTTTTATAAGTTGGTAGTAGTCTTACTTCACACTCAATAGTATGGACTTTCCCATCAGAAGCTAAATATATACTTTTCGTGCACAGAAGTATGCAAATTGTGACAACAAAGTGCAGCAGTCTGGTTCCAGAAGTAAAATTCCATTCATTTTCTCCATAAGAATCTTTTTTTTTTTTAACGATAACTTATAAACCTTTAAAAACCGACCTACCGTGAGATCTTTGTTTATTGAAGCATATGAAATGTAGATAATTCAGTTGAAGATATCAGTCCAAGTTATTTCAACTTCATTTATAAAAATCATGTTTATTAGTGGAATTCCTGGTGAAGAACTACACCAATTGGAGAATCGCAGCAAACAATGTGAATCAAAAGAGCCCGCAATAGCCACCGCACTGTGACTGATGCAATCGCATCGGGCTTCATACACCCTCAAACTACTTACATAGGCTATTTGTGTAAATCTGAAAATTTGGAAATTAAATGATTTTTTTTTTATATATTTGCAACCAACAATTTTAACTCAAAACTTGTATATTTTTCTATCATTTTTATTCACTCACAGCTTTGTACTATTGTCGGAGCTGGTTGGTTTGATTCATAGCTAAGAACTCTTTCATGATGGATAATATGAAATCCCTGAGGAAAACATGAATGGGAAAAATACTTAAAAGAAAAGTGGATGGGCACTGTTGCGCTCTATTGTGTCAGATTGGAGAGACTGTGTTGGGGGCCTCTGGGAGGTGGGATTGAAAAATACTGGTTGACCCCAAAGGAGTATTATCACACTACATCCGTAACCTTTGATTTGTTTCTGAGAGTACAAAAGTGGCAGAGATGCATGCAGGGAGAGACATATTACAGTACTGTGCAAACGTTTTAGGCACTTAACATGTTTCACAAAAGCATTTGTGTTAAGATGGTTATTTATATCTTCAGCTTTATTGTGTCGATTTAGCTTTTTTTATGTTTACTGGACTTTGTATGACATTAATTGATAAATGAAAACTATTTATGTCATTATTTTTGAAGACATCCTCACTATGCAACATTTTTCACTAGTGCCTAAAACTTTTGCACAGTACTGTACATACCGTGAACAGTACTGTAAGTCATAGAGACAAGTGAGAAGACACAAGAAAACACCAACCACCAGATCTTTATTATACACATCACCTTTTATTATCTCACTTCACCATTCTCACTGTGCATTCTGCTCCAAGTCCATTTTAATTGCTACACAGACACTTGACAATGATTTGTTACTCCAAAAGCATAAAAAAGAATGCTAAATATGTCCTCAGTCCCCCTCTATTCAAAAGGAGACAGACAATGAGGGAGGAATGGGCAGAGACAGGGACAGGGTCACCATAACCTTAAAGACTACAGGGGGTCAATGGAAGCTATGGCTACAGTGATTTGAGCTTTATCCAGTCCAAAAATATTACAATTTGAAATATAATTGAAAAATGCACACAAGCTCAAGTCAAGCCTTCAAATCAGGTGAATTGTGTTTTGTGGAGAAGAGGGGCAGTCGCAATCACTGTAGCCATAAGATAAGCGAATTCAAGACCTCTGTCCGGGAAAATTGTGGAGAGGAAATCTGGAGAGATCTCAGATAGTTTTAAAGGCATAGTTCACACAAAACAATTTGTCCCATCTCCCTCTGATCAATACAAGCAAACTACAAAAATGTCAGCTGCTGCAAATCAAAACAGGATCAACAGGAAACCAGCTTGACCGTTTTCAGTCTGAATTCTTTACGCCCTTATCAGTATCGTTCAAAAGGGAAGAATGTATTGTTCTATTTAAAAAAAAGGGAAACAAACAGTTAATGAAATGCAAATCAACAAAAAGTCAAATGCCCAGGTTATAAATAATACACTCAGAAAAAAGATAACCCTTTTGCCCAAGCCACACCACCAACGTTTGTGTTAGTAAATCTAGTATGATCTCTGTTAAAGGGATAATTCACCCAAAAATAAAAATTCTGTCATTATTGACTTGCCTTAATGTCGCTCCAAACGTATGATTTACTTTCTTCCATAGAAATACAAATGGAGACATTTAGCCGAATGTTAGAGCTGCTCTTTTCCATACAATGAAAGTGAATGGTGACCAGAGGCTGTCAAGTTCCATTAAAGGTGAAAAGCACCATGAAAGTAAATATATGACGCATACTCTCTACTCCAAGTAGTAGCGTCTTCTGAAGAAACACAATAGCTTTGTGTGAGGAAAATACTGAAATTGAATCTGCTACTCACTGAAAATCTTTTCGCATAAAGTCACGCCAGGTTTGAAATCAATGATGCAATACGTCATTCATTCTTGTGTTTCGTTACAAACTGGAATATGTGCATATTCAAACCATACATGTGAAATTTGAGAGCTATGGCGGAGGGGAAGATTTTTTTTTATTGAGTAACTGCTTAAATTTCAGTCTGTTCCTAACACAAATCTATTGTAGGACTTCAGAAGACTTCTCATACAGTTATAAGTTGTATGGACAACATTTATGGAGTTTTTTTGGTATTTGTAGGAGATGAAAGCCCCTGGTCACAAGTCACTTTCATTGCATGAAAAAGAGCAGTGTGAAAATCCAACCTAACATTTATTTTGTGTTCCATAGAATAAAGAAAGTTATAAGAGTTCGGAATGACATCAGGATGAGTTAATAATAACAGAATTTTCATTTTTGTGGTAACTTTTCATTTAAAGGTTCATCATTTCGCTCTTATAGTTTCGTAATGTTCCCTGTGTCTGTCCGTATTTGCGAACAGACTGGTTCCCTGTTGCGGTCCAGTACCGAAATACCCCATGACCCAAAATACGCTTGCATATAAACGTTTCAGTGACCCTGTGTTTAAGTTGCCCAAAGTTAACATCCAGTTCATTCCCACTTTCTGTAGCGCTCTACCCCAAACCTTATCATCCATGAATGTGAAGTCAATACGACCCACAAGGTCCTGCAGATGAATTTAAGATACAATGATCAAACCAGGACTGGTATGCAGATGTAAACTATGTTAACAGATTTGGAGTGGGATGTTACCTGAGATGCTATCTTACAGAGCGTTGACGGGTCGGCCCATCATAAGTGGTTACTGTGCTTTCCAGGATTATATTTAAATACACAAATTATTACTTGTATAAACAAATCATTACAGAAATTTGCATACAAAAAAAAAACGCTACCTCCAACTATCCATGCAATTACCGTAGCTAAAAGAATAGACATGCTTTCCTGACACAATAGAAAGGCAGTTTTGGATATCATAACACCAAAAATGGCAGTGGACATCTAGGATTCTTTTGAATAATGATTGGTTAGCTGCTACCGAATCACAATTAACAGAAGTGCGGGACCAAGTGCCAATTCGGACAGCATCAAAATTGAAGAAATACCTTACTTTACACTTTTCTAATTGAGTGAATAGAGAGTTCATCAGTAATTTAGAGAGTTGCTTACACAATATGCAAAATTGAGCATGAAAAACTATTTAAAGAGAAAAAATAATATAAAAATAAACCCCAAATATCAATAATGATAACAGTGGTGGTGTCTTTTACAGCATATCCAGTTTAAGAGTTAGGGAAACACAAAATGGAGAAAATACATTAAGTGTGTCTATTACAAGAAAGTCTTTAACCACCCTTAAGTTACCCAAGAACAGGAAGAAAGCAGGCTAGTTTAACAGCAACTAGCTGGCACAGTGCTAGTGTACATTTTATCCCACATTAGATCACAAGAGGAGGCATATATCTCCAGCAAAGGAAAATGTAAATGTAATGTAAGATGCAATTTTGTTTTATCTATACAAGTTGAGTAGGATACCCCCTGGTGGTCACCTGAACTATGTGAAGGATGAAATGACTGAAAATTGGAGGCCACTACACCCTTAAGTTCACACTATATTTTAACAAAATATTATTAATAATAATAATAATTGTAATAATTATGTACTTAATTTAGAACTGTGTGCTTTAAAAACTAAGGATGTAAATAGCAGCGCTAATTACAGAACAGTTTTGGATTATTTAGGTCTATTGGTCAGGCTGTATGTGTAGACACGTTTGCACATATCAGTGCAGTTCTACAGCCTTTCCTCGCTCTCTCTCTCTCTCTCTCTCTTTCTTTGTGTGAGGCCAACAAACTATGGTGTCCAGTGCACGTGACTAGTCTAGTAGGGAGGGCTCGGCTGGGCGGATAATGGTGGGCCGGTTTGGAGCGCCAGGGGGTCTTCTGCTGCAGGAGGAGAAAAGAGTGAGAAACAGAGGTGAGGCATTCCCACAACCACAGGAGAAATTAAAGAAGAGAGGGGGGAGTATAGGAAAGGGACTAGATTTGAATAGATGAGACGAGACAAGATACAACTGGATGGGATGAGAAGAGATGAAAGGAGACAAAGTTCAGTGAAAAAATATGAGAAAAGGCAAGACTAGACAAGATGAGACTAGACGAGACAAGAAGAGTAGACAAGACAAGACTAGATGAGAAGATAAGAAAAGACAAGACAAGACTAGACATGGCAAAATGAGACTAAATGAGAAGAGACTAGACTAGATGTGGCTAGATGAGACTAGACGAGAGAAGACTAGAAAAGAAAAGATGACAAGACAAAGAGACAAGAAGACTAGGCGTGAAGTGGCTAGATGAGACTAGACAAGAGAAGACTAGAAAAGAAAGACAAGACTAAAGGAAAAGTGGCTAGATGAGACTAGACGAGAGAAGACTAGAAAAGAAAAGATGAGACTAGACAAAAAGAGACAAGAAAAGAAAAGATGAGACTAAACGAAAAGTGGCAACAAGTCTAGACGAGAGAAAACTAGAAAAGAAAAGATGAGACAAGAAGGCTAGGCGCGAAGTGGCTAGATGAGACTAGACGAGAGAAGACTAGAAGAGGCTAGACGAGAAAAGACTAGAAAAGAAAAGATGAGACTAGACAAAGAGAGACAAGAAAAGAAAAGATGAGACTAGACAAAAAGAGACAAGACTAGAAAAGACGAGACTAAACGAAAAGTGGCAACATAAGACTAGATGAGAGAAGACTAGAAAAGAAAGACGAGACTAAACGAAAAGTGGCTAGATGACACTAGACGAGAGAAGACTAGAAAAGAAAAGATGAGACTAGATAAAAAGAGACAAGACTAGAAAAGACAAGACTAAACGAAAAGTGGCTAGATGACACTAGACGAGAGAAGACTAGAAAAGAATAGATGAGACTAGACAAAGAGACAAGACTAGAAAAGATGAGACTAAACGAAAAGTGGCAACATAAGTCTAGACGAGAGAAAACTAGAAAAGAAAAGATGAGACAAGAAGGCTAGGCGCGAAGTGGCTAGATGAGACTAGACAAGAGAAGACCAGAAAAGAAAGACGAGACTAAACGAAAAGTGGCTAGATGACACTAGACGAGAGAAGACTAGAAAAGAAAAGATGAGACTAGACAAAAAGAGACAAGAAAAGATGAGACTAAACGAGAAGTGGCTAGATGAGACTAGACAAGAAAAGACTAGAAAAGAATAGATGAGACTAGACAAAGAGACAAGACTAGAAAAGATGAGACTAAACGAAAAGTGGCAACATAAGTCTAGACGAGAGAAAACTAGAAAAGAAAAGATGAGACAAGAAGGCTAGGCGCGAAGTGGCTAGATGAGACTAGACAAGAGAAGACTACAAAGAAAGAGAGACTAGACAAAGAGACAAGACTAGAAAGACAGACTAAAAAAGTGGCTAGATGACACTAGACGAGAGAAGACTACAAAAGAAAAGATGAGACTAGACAAAAAGAGACAAGACTAGAAAAGACGAGACTAAACGAAAAGTGGCAACATAAGACTAGACGAGAGAAGACTAGAAAAGAAAGACGAGACTAAACGAAAGGTGGCTACATAAGACTAGACGAGAGAAGACTAGAAAAGAAAATGAGACTAGACAAAATGAGACAAGACTAGAAAAGACTAGGTGAGAAGTGGCTGGATGAGAAGAGACTAGACTAGATAAGTAAAGATAAGACTAAACCAGAAGTGGCTAGATGAGACTAGAGGAGAGAAGACTAGAAAAGAAAATATGAGACAAAACGTGATGTAGATAGATGAAAATAGATGAGAAGAGACAAGACTAGACAAGATAAAAAAGATGAGACTAGACAAGAAAAGACAAGACTAGATTAGGCAAGAAGAGGCACGACAAGAAAAGAAAAGACAAGATTAGATTAGGCAAGATTAGACAAGAAAAGATGAGACTAGACAAGAAAAGACAAGACTGGAAAAAACAAGACTAGAAGAGAAAAGACGAGACTAGAAAAGCAGTGCCCAGATCAGACTAGACAAGAAAAAACAAGACTAGAAGAGACGTGGAGAGAAGACTAGATGATACAAGGCTGGATAAGACTAGACGAATAAAAACAGAGGCTAGAAGAGACAGAAAAAAAGAGATGAGAACAGAGAAGATATGAGGAGACTAAATGAGAATAGATGAGACAAAAAGAGGAGACAAGAGGCTAGATGAGACTTGACAAAAATAGACAAGAAAAGGCTAGATGCTAGAGGTGACCTATCAACATAAAACAACATAAAATATCAACATAACGGGAATGTATTACAATGTTTAGGAAAGGAAAATAGAATATAAGTGTGTGATGGGAGAGATGATCTGCAGGCTGCTGCTAGTGAGAAAGGGAGCTGTTGAGAGAACTGAAGAGACACAGGACTTCACACAAACAAGTCAAACCTGGCTTGTTTATCAGTTAGCTGTATCATAGAGCACAACACAAGCAAGCGCTGACACTCGCTCACATTTGCTCATTATATGTCAACTGACGTTCTACTTCTCTGAGCTTCAGAGACAAGTCACGCACACGCACACAAAGTCTGGTGGATCACGGCAGAGTGACAGACAGCAGAATACACATTTAAATGGAAGGGACACACTGGTAGCTGGTCTTACCTGGGAATGCCGGGGGGTATGCGAGCAGGGCGAGAGGGGATCTGAGGAGGAGCAGTGAAAGGATCCTGGCCACTGTTGCTAAAGGCATTAATGGGCTGGACTGGCCGATAGGGGATGGGCGGAACCACGTAGGCAGGGGTGGGGTTAAGAGTAGGCGGGCCTGGTGTGGGGCCTCTAACTGCTGGAGGCCTGTTGGGAGGAGGGGCTGTTGTCGCTGGTCTGCGCTGGGGGGTGGGGCTACAAAGAACAGGACAACAAGAAATATAGTATTAAAATGAAGTTTATAAAATATGGGATATGTACGGAATAGCACACTAACATATGGTCACAATTTCTGCAGTTTAAAAGTTTGGATTCAACATTATATCATCATGTTTTTGAAAAAAAAAATACAAATATTTTTTCACCAAGCATGCTTTAAATTGATCATAAATTACAATAAAGACATTTATTGTTGTTATTCATCTGTTGTTACAAACAGCTATTTCGATTTAAATTAATTCTTCATTCTTCATACTTTCTGTTCATCCACGAATCCTCTACTTATAGCAATGACGCCGAAGTGTTCTAGCAGTCAGTTTATCAAGACATTCAAATGAAGTTTTACCCCATGCCAGCAGTATGTTAGCATACAATTCTGAACATACTAATATTTAGTATATATATTTATGAAATGCAATGTGGTACTTAATACAAATTACAATTGTAATCAGTAATGTAATCTATTAGATTTCCATCCTATGAACGTCAAACAATGTCTACAATATCCTACATTTATTTTCATTTATGTTGAAAGCACCCTCACGCTCCTCATCACACCCACATTTACACACGCTCACACATACATACGCACGCACACACGCACTAGTGCGGCTATCCTTATGAGGACTCTCCATAGACATAATGATTTTTATACTGTACGAACGATAGATTCTATCCCCTAACCCTCACAAAAAAAACTTTATGCATTATTAAATTTTCAAGAAAACATTGCTTAGTTTAAGTGATTTTATTTATGGGGACACTAGACATGTCTTCATAAACCACATTTATAGCACAATACCCTTGTAATTACCAGTTTGTAACCCAAAACAATTTCCTCATTAACCACCCAAACCCGCCCACACACACACACCCACCCACAACCTTATTACGCCAGTAAATGCTCCAGTAAAGCAGCGCAAGCCTTGCTATCCTCCGTTGCTAGTTCTAATGTGATGTTTAGCAAAGAAGGTTTCAGCTGTATCAAAGCAATACACTGAATCCATAGCGGAAGAAAGTAGTTCCACTCACAAGAGCATTTCAGGAACGAAAACCAGAAAATGTCTTGAGATAAAACCCTGAATGATGTCTTAAATTGTGGTAACCGTGGTATTAAGCAGAATAATGGACTCCGGACCGTTGAATTAAATATATAGTATTCAACGGTCTGTTGTCAAATATTCCTTACCTAGGGCTGGGCGATAAAACGATATCGATATATATCACGATAAAGAACATCCACGATAAGCTTTTTTTTTCGATATTTGCTGCGTGTCGCTAAAACACAAGCAGTTCGGCTTTCTCAGGCTGCGTTTCCACTGGGGCGGACGAAATCCACTCAAAGGCGCTCATTGCGCTAGAAGAGAGCTTGCTCCGTACCGCTGCCAATCCTATGATCCACCTTGCGAGCATGACGCTCAGCTTTAATAGGAATTAATTGAAAACGCTCTCAGCTTCGCTCACAATGCGCCAGTGGTAACGTAGGGTCAGACTGGATGAACTTGCGAATGCTAGCTGCCTTGCTAACAATCAGGTTACGTCGGACACCGGATTGATGCCATCCACTCCACAAGACTTCATGACAACGGTTGCACCCTCTCATTGTCTCTAGTGAAGAGCGCGACAGAACAACAGTGATGTGGACAACAGCTCTGATCTTTCTGCGGTGCAATCTTGAATATTGTTCTCTAGCAACAAACATGCATAATTTCTGCCCTGTCCCGCTACGCACGTGTTGCCTCTTTTCCCTGCATGTGTGTAGACATGAAGCGCCGCATGAGTTAACATGGTTTCAAAGCACCTTTTAGACAAAAATGTTCACTTTAATGAAAATATACAAATGTTTTTTACATTTAAAAAAAACCTTTTCTACATTTTCTCTTGGGACACCCCTGAACCCACATTCAGCATCATTCCAGAGTCACAAGGGCTTATATGCCCCCATACTTGGGTATCTGAATCTAAAGGAATATACATTTTTTTTAATTTTAATGTAAAAATATTCCAACAAATACTGGACTGCTGTCACTATGCTTCAGAACAAACAGATGATCTTTTAACATTCATTTTCAATTGATAAACGGTAAAAGACGGTAAAATTAGTAAAAGATCCCGCATACCCCACTGCTTTGGCCGTCTCTGGACGCCCTGAGCAGTTTTGTAGAGACTATTTTGACTGTTTAGAATTATTTTCTCTTCTTTTCTTCCATCAACTTTGAAATAAAAAAAAAAGAAAGTGCAATGTGTAAATGTATATCGTGATAAATATCGATATCGAACAATATGAAAAAGATTATAGTGATAATTTGGGTCATATCGCCCTGCCCTGCCCTGTGAGAACAGCAACCCCTTCTAAATTTCTTTAAAATAATTTAATCCATTAAATGTTACTCAAATAAACAATTAATATTGTAATGAAATCTAATTACAAAGCACTTGATTTTGTAATCTGATTACATAATCCAGATTACATTTAGTCCATTCCTACACAACACTGTGTATACCCCCTCTCCCAGCTGGTCACCATTGTGTTGCGCATGGGCTGTTCTAACCTAGTGTCTGGCATCCAACTGTCATTGACTGGCGGAGGCACGGGGGTGGATATAGTGCTGGTGCTGATGTCACCGATGATGTGGAGTGCCTCTTTGATGGCGTGATACATGCGCAGCATCTCGTCTCTGCGCTGGGCCTGGTCTGCAGACTCCTCCATCAGACTGTTCTGATCTCCTGATGAATACAGGTATGCCAACAGCTCTGAATGGATGAAGTCTTTAGCCTGGAAAAAGAGAGCACACGAGAACAGGAAGGAAAGGAATAAAGAAAGTTGAGAAACACTCATTACTAGTCTCAGCAACATATATTCAGAGTTTTTAGAATATTTTCTGAGAAAAATCTAAAATAATGATAATCGCCTTCGGACTGTCTTGGTCATATTACACCGAAGGTGCAGTAGCCCCTATTTTATTCTGTTAATTTACTTATTATTATTCCCAAATGGGAGTTTATGGCAGCCCATAAAATTGTACATAGGAAAATGGTGAAATTTGGCACACTATAAGGGGTGGCTATCTTTCAGCACCCAGAAAGAATGTGGGGTCTCTAAAACAAACTCTATAATGACACCACTAGTTCTAATATGCACTTTTATTTTGAGCATATCTTTTTAACTGTTTTTCCTAGAAACTTAATTCTTTTTTGTCTGATTACTATCCTCCTGATGATTCAAATGTACACCTAACATTAAAACTCCACCCATTACAGTGGCCGCCATCATGGATTATGTTGTTTACAGTTTAAGCTTTTCATGTCCTTCACAATTCATCAGATTTGCCCAAACAATGGCTCAAAATAATCTCCAAACCAAGCCACACAGACATTACAAAACTGAGTTTTGCCTTTGTTTAAAAGTTACGGCACCATGAAGTTAACAATGCTAATGTAATACAGGATCTGTGGCTGTATCACGGCAATGCTTTGTCCTATCAAAACAAAACGTGGTATGCTTCATCAGGACCATGATCCAAGGGTACATGCAAAGTTTGGCAACAGCTCCACCTATGGGTCAAGAAATGTCAAAATTGCTATTTTTGCCTGTAACCTTTTAACTGAATGTCCTGACGATACCACATTGCACAACAGCGCTCATATTGCCTCTTCTCCATTTTTAAATTTTCCTATAAAGTGATGTATCATTTAAATGCTTTGTCCGATTTTACAAGAAAATAGGTATGCGTCTTCAACATCATGTCCTGAGGGTACATGAGCGCCACTCATTTGGAAACAGCGCCACATAGTGGTCAAAATTCTGAGTCAATTTATACAAAACTTTTTATATATCATTGCTTCCTTCTAAGTCTTCAGACAATGGCGAGAGAAATTACAAAAAAATTTAAAATAAATCATCAAAAACATGGATGAACAACAACAGTCTCTCAGCAATGATTTTGTGTACCGACTCAAGTTGGGTTGTCCCTTTGGTGTCTAGTTGATTGTGTGGCACAGTAGTGTGGGCTATGGTTCCAAAGAGTGTGAGTTTGAGTCCAGCAAAGGACAGTAAGCAAAATTGTACTTCTGTTGACCTTTGAGTCTTCACATTGTGCTTCCTACATTGCACAAGTCCTGCTTGAATTCAAAACCACTTAGCTCAAACTAAATTTTCTCAGTGATTGATTGTACTCTCAGCTTGGAAAATGACTCTTTTGTATCATGTAGACTTGTCAGTTGTGTGACGCAGTGTCTAAAGCTCTGGATCACCGTTCCAGAGGTCGTGGGTTTGAATGGGTTCTTATTATATTGTTATTATAGTCTTCTTCATCCCCAACGGGAACTAACACCAGTAGGCAGTGGGCAGAACCAGTAAGCAGTGGGGCAGAATATCCCAATATTCAAGTCTGGCTCTGCAAGACTCTTCTATACAATACAACAGAAACTGCTAACAAACACTTACGCTGTTGATCATAAGATGCATGATAGTCTTGGGCATGAGGTCTCTAATGGTCTTGTTGACGATACCGATGTAGGAGTCCACCAGGTTACGGATGGTTTCAACCTGCCTTTCCAGCTGAGGGTCCATGGAGAACGTGTCTGCTGGAGCTCTATCTTCTGACTCCACCTACAAACACATTTAAGCTTCTTTACAATCACTTACATTTGAGAGTTTGTTCTGAACCAGAATTTTAGGGTGTTTTCACACTTGATTCGTTTCAGAATTCAGAGCATGGTTTGCTGGATTTGTGACCCATATGTGAACATTCTAAATGATCTCAGACCTATTTAAAGCACGAACAGAGCCCCCTTTAACGAACATGCCATTTAATATTTGGACAGCTTCATTTATGTTTATCTTAATTCAGAAAAGTGTTCTGCTGAGGAAGTTTCAAAAATTTGGCTGATTTGACCTTTTATATATTTTTTATAAGAAAATGTGTTGGGACAATGCAAAAGTCACTGCTACGATGCTGTGGTTTTCTGGATGTTTATCAGGGAGTCGCTATGGGGTTGTTAGGGAGTTCTGCATGTTTGGTTATTGGCCCAAGATAAGAGCCCAAAAGAGTATTTATAATATTCTGGTCCCTAGATATGGCTCGGGTCCTTCCTTGAAATGGAAGTCTATGGGATTTCTTTCATCTGTTTTATTGTCTATCAGGCAAATTCCAATTGCTTGGAAAAGTAATAGCAATTCCCATACTTCCATTTGTGTAATTCAATTTTTTTTGATGACTTTACAGATATTCTAAGAGATGGAAAATAGTAACAATAAAGAACGAGTAGGTGTGTCCAAACTTTTGACTGGTAGTGTATATTTTTGCAGACCAAACATCTGTACCTGATCTTTCTCAGGATAAACTCCCGCTCTGAGAAAAGAGGCTTTCCAGCTGTCCATGTCCTCCTGAGCGTCGCAGGCCAGCTCGATCTGACGCAAGTCCTTATAAACATTCCTGTGAAAGCAATCGAACCCGCACATGAACCGACCGAACACTAACACAAACACACAAACACAAAGAGCTGCAGTAAGCCCTGACCTTTGCTCAGTGTTGAAGATAGCGAAAATGTGCTTGGTGGACATGAATCCTTTCTCCACATCTCTGAGCTTCAGGTTGTCCAGAGGAAGCATGTATTTCTTCTCTTTTTCCTATTAGAGGGCGCAAGGGAGGGAGAAAAGGAGTTACACAACAATCTTACAAGTCACTTGAGAGTGGTAACAAACCTTGCGACTTTCAGAGACCAGGCCAAAAATATTGTAACCATTCCTAAAGCAATACTAAAGCCCTTCCTAAAGTAATAAATGGGAAGAAATGCATTTTTGGGGGTTTGGAACAATATAAGGGAGATAATGTTCATTTTGGTGCAAACTATTCCTTTAAAGAAGGACCACCAGGTTGCCAAGCCAGAGAGGGGGATGTGAGACAGAGAGAGAAGAAAGAGCAAAGGAGGAGTCTGGGTGAGAACTACGGCTGCCAACTCGCTCTGTTGAGTGGAGAAGAAGCATCTGGAAACATTTATGTCTGAGAAAGAACTGCTACGGTCCCAACGGTTACATCACTCAGAGGAACACTTCCCTGCCCCCAACACACACATACACAATTGTATGCACACACACATACAGACACACATACAACACCCCCCAGCAACCCAGTACGATTTCCTGCAAATTCCAAAGTCGGATACCGGCTGGAACATTTCAGTCCGTATGCCACGTCACTTTGCCTCCCCTTTCGTCTCGCTCTCTCTATCTTCATCTCTCTTTTCGCCATTTAACGCTTTCTTTTTGCTTCAGGAACCATCACTGGAGGACCAATCCTTGCTGGTTTTTGTATTGCAACACTAAAGTGCGAAAACTACGATTGTACGTGATACAGAATGTGAGAAAGAAGTCATGGCGGCAAAATAGTCAGTATTTGTCATGAAGAAAACGGCAGAGGCCTGGAATACGTGTCGCCATACAGCAGTGGATATGTGAGTATACCAAATACGTCTTTATAAAAATAACGAGAAATAATGCTTGAACATTCATTTACGTTGTAGAGCTGCCTAGATTTCATACTTAGTTATACTTATAGTTCATCATATGTGATTTTGGATATGGATTGCCTTCATTCTTCAGTACGATACGTTTATTTCAAGTGAAAATATTAACAAACACTTAAAACGTAAAAACAGATTTGAATTTTTATTTAATTTTTTTTCATTTTATGGATGATATAAGTGTGTGCACATTTTAGGGTGCATCATATAAGAATGTGTCCAGCTCACATTTCACCACCAAAATCAAAAGATATTTTGTGTTAAATAAAACAAAGCCTATTTTTGCACCATTACTATTTTTTGCGTCGTGGCATTATTTTCACGACACTTAAGCACATTTCCCTCCAAAATTCTTGTTATTGAACATTGTACTTTTTAGTTTCTTGTCTAATCCCCATTATTTTCAATGGTGATTCTCATTACTGTAATACAGTATGACACAAGGACTGTAATAGAGGCTAAATAAAGGCAAAACAACAAATACTAGTATCAGACTACAAAATATATTTCATAATTTTTTATTTTACATTAATTAGATTTTTTGTATTATGGTATTGAGAATTGGGTGGAGAAATGTGCTAAATTTAGTGAAAATAATGTCACAATAAAAAAAAAGTAACTAATATATATAAATATATATATATATATATATATATATATATATATATATATATATATTTTTTTTTTTTAAAAGCAAAAAAATTATTTCTTATTTCTAACTTCTAATTTTGTGGTGCAATATGTCCTGAACATGTGCTTGACAGGTTTGTTGAGGTTATCAGTGTGCCCGTCTGATCTGTTTACTCTCTCTGCAGTGGTGTACTGTCACAGTGCAGTGACCTGCGGTCCAGCCATCCTTTTCCTCCCCCTCGCCTGCCCAGTGTTCAGACTACCTGTTCATCACGCTGAAGCTGAACAGTAGTCCGCACATTGGTTAGGCTGGGCAGGGACACACACCCGCGCTGCAAGCAACAGGACTCTACCATTCACTGCTAGATTCAGGGGGAATTGCATAAACAATCTCTCTCAGAGGGATCAAGAAAGAGAGAACGGGTGTGCTCATTTTAAACAAACACATGGGGCTCAAATCCTACTTCAATGGCGCCAGAGACTAAAGTGTAATGGGGGAGGAGACGGACAACTCATAGAAAAATGAATGGGAGATATTGCAATGCTCAATATGGTGGTCCTGCCTTTATTAAAAAGATGATTTGCTCTTTTAACTTAAAGTTATTTAAATAAATAAATAAAAAGGTTAGTTGTTTACTCTAGATGTGAAGCTTGTTTACTCTAGAACATGTATTTGGATTAACTGGACAGGTCTAAAAAAACATATATATAAAATTTTTTAATGATCTGATTTAAAAGAAGAAAAATGTATGATACCGATTTAAAATATGCTATTGAAATGTAATTTAGACAAAGAGATTGAGATTTCTGTGTTTTCCACTTCATGAAGATACAGTAGGAGCTGTTCTTGTATGCCTATAGCTTTTAAAGAAAAGTAAAACACAATAACTATACAATTTGTCAAATTTTAATTATGATGACCATAACGGCCGAAATAAGGTGATTTTTAAGTACGGTTCAAACCGAACACATTATTGTCAGTTCTCATTTTCTATTGTTTTTCTATGTGGACATGAGCTAGACGGACATCTTTGACTGTTGCAGTGCATCACATTTCTCAGGTTCCATGTCAAGTTAAAAAGAACTGTTAAAAACATTAAAACATATCGAGACACCTGCGTTCTGCTGTTTGTGGTGCTGCGTCTAGCTTTTCTTTTTTTTTAAGCACAAGAAGGTTTCGTTGTGAACAGCCCCTTAGACAATGATTTGTCCTGTGAAATGTTTGGCTTGACTGTGCTCAAAATGCGAGAGAAAGGAGAGTAAAAGTTTTAATGTGGTTTTTGTAGCTACTGCAATTTTTACTTCGCGTTTGCATTTTGCCTTTTTTTGCTGGAGAGTGAACAGACTTGGGACTTTAGTAGGGAAGGGACTTTAGTGGCGCTAGTTTTAAACATTTAAACTATGAGATGGGGAGGGATTGAAAAAGAAAAACAAAGAACAGATGGGTCTCACCTCTTCGTCCTTGTACCAGGATAGTGATTCGGCCGTCAGGATGAACCAATACTCCTTGGAACCACCCTTCATGATGCTGATGTTCAGGGTCAGCCAGCCCTTACGGATCACCTGTGGAATAGGGGAAGTAGGGGGTGGAGGGTGCAGGGCAACATTTATGAGAGCCACACATGTAAATTCTTTTTTGTTCTAGAACCTTCTACCCTAACCTAAAAAACAAAAGCCCTGTGATTTACCTGGTGGTGAAATATTTTGTGGTACCCTGCAAGGTCTATTAGTTTTATCGTAGCTAATATGAATTACTAAACAATGGTTCTCAGTAAATTAGTGGTTCTCAACCAGTGGGTCGCAACTCAAAAATGTGTAGTGGGTCTGTACTGATAGCAACGCTAAATGCAAATAATAAAAATAACCCTAAGCATATAATTGTGGATTGTTAGTATAACAAAGCCTTTAGTACTAGTCTGCATAGAGCCAGAACATAAGGCAACAATTAAAGCTTGGTCACAAATAAACTGTCTCGAAAATCCACTACAAACACTGAGTAAATACTCAAAATGCCATTGGGGAGTGTCGGTGATGTCTTGAAATAGCATAATAAAAGATCAAATGGAACAATTTGGTTGGCTTGTCTTTCTTTTCTCTACAAGAGTTTTTCCTAAAGCACAGGGCAACTTGACTGCAGATGCCATCCAGACGGACTGGCCTGTAAGAAGAACAGAGGTTAGAGGTTGGCGGTGGTATGTTAGGGTCAATTTGGTGAGTAAAAGCTAGTTTACAATGCTGCTAAACAAAACAGGGCAGTGTTAGTGATGTTAAATGGAGAAAGATGCTCAAAAGTGTGGCCAAATAGAGAAAAACTATTGAACTGGAAGAAATAATGAGAGTAGAAAAAGAAAAGGAGGTCAAACTGGTAGAGACAATTTGTTTAAAGAAGGTACAGAAGCTAGGAAAGATAGGGATGTGAAAAACATTAGTGAAGGAAACAGGGTTTAAAAAGGGAGGGGAGGTATATCTAGAGCTTTAAGCAGGATTGCAGTGCTATTTTTGGGGGTTAAAAAGGTACCTGAAATTGTGGGTACTTGGTTTTGTAAAGTCAACATGAATTCAAAATGCATCCCATTTGCTTTATTAATGTACGTTCATGGTCTGATTGTAAATTCTTTTCAACCCCTTCGCTCCAACCATCTGGCCATACATTCTGGTATGAAACGCAATTCAGTTTTTTTACGATCCAATTCCCGACTGGTAAAATCCAGCCTTGTCGAAAATTGTTTGCATTGAATATCCTGTTTTACTTGGAAATACAGGTAACACTTTACAATACGGATGTATACAATAACATTTATGCATTAGGCATCAATAAAAAACTATTATTTAAACAGCAAACAACAGAACCTACTATTGTTCATTTTAAGTTAATGCTAATCATGCATTAACTAATATTAACATACAACTTTTAATGTTATTAGAAATGTACATTAATCAAGATTTATGTTGGTTCATGTTAAAGATTGCAAACTTCGTTTCATGTTGACTTTAAACCACATCTTGTGTTCAAACATTCATATGCATGCAGTTCTATCTTGCTAGTAAATTTATCATGTTGTAATATCATACGGTATCAATGGAACTTCTTTCCTTAACAAATTAAAATATTGTACCACACACATTTTACGATACCATCCCCCCTCTCCCTTTCCCGCTTTTCCTTTTTTCTCTCTAAAGCTGGAGTGAAACTGAGAGGAGAGGGAAAAGTTAGTCAGAGACAGCCAACAGAAACAACACCGACAGAAAGCTATGGCAGACAGGCTATATAGATTGTTTGCCTTGGAGGGGAAAAGCCATCAACTTTTTTAAACCTAGAAAACTGATAACCGTCTTTGAGGGGGTGGAACAGTGTACATGAAGGGTGAAAGATAGAACATTAATGGGGTGAAAAAAAGATGACAGGATAGTACGCTTCATGCATCTCGTGCCAGAAGGTACTGTAGCTTCCAGAACGAGTTTCCATAACTGAGAGAGGGGGAAAAACTTTGTATATGTTTTCATTAGACTGAAAGCCAGCAAATATCTGTGGTCAGCGTCTGGTTGAGGCTCTGAATTCTCTTAACATGGATCCAATTTCACTAAGCCGCCCACAGCTGAAAGAAACGAGAGACTGACTCTATTTTCCGTTCGAACTTGGGATTTCTTTTTTCCTCAATGTTCTTTATCCACTATACTTACTTTCTTCATTTCACAAAGTAATTAAAATATGATCTACTGTACATGCAAAACACAAGTATCAATTAGTATAATAGAGTTGGCAAAGTATGATCAGCAATCTAATTGAAAATTTGATGACAGAAGGTGTGATTTGGAAGTAAAAGACAATATGATTCAATGATTACATGGTTGGTAATTACCCAGATAGAAATATCTAAATTGATTTTGCCCCAGAAAAGATTTCCCTAAGGTTGAGTAGCTAAACTGGAGTCTATTGAAACCAGTAAAGCCACAGTCTGGCCATTAAAAGAAGAAAATAATTAAATATCTCAACAACAACAACAAGGGACAGTTAACCTCAGACTAGGGCTGGGCAATATAGAACATAATGGACGAATATTCATGATAATTCACAATGATTTGATTGGTGAATTAAGCAACATTGAGTATATTGGAATGGTTTTAATGAGCTTTATTTATTTGTCCATTATGTTTCCTAAAGACAGCGTCATTAGATACGTTTTTGCAATCCCTCCTGACTTGCAAGTATGAGAGCGACAAGACATTTTTTTGGCATCTCTGATTTAAACTACAGTAGCAAAACTAATGTTAGAGTGTCACGGTCCTGTCACTCTGGGTTTTTGCTGACAGGACTGTGGCATCATAGTACCATATCTGTCTTGTGTTTCGTTGTCTGTCTTTGTGTGAGCACATGGTTTCGGAGGTATTCCCTGCCGTGCGCTCTTCGGTCTGTCTTGTTTCATGTCTGGAGTATGGTGTCTGTGTCCTGACTTCCTGTCTGGATCGGTTTCGGTCTGTGTTGGGATACGGACACTCATGCTACATGTCTGTCTGTTATTGACATGGGTGAATCGCGCTTATGTCATCTTGGCAGCATTCGCTCATGTCAATAGTTTACGTCTGTCACTCGCGAACACGGGTGCGCCTTGCGTCACGCTCATGTTGCGTGCCCGGATCGTGAGCTGTCTTCATGTTGTGCTGAGGTTCGGTCTATGGTGTCGGGTGTGTGTGTGGCCTAAATCTCACACAGGTGTCTTGTCGCCTGTAGCATGCATCACGATGTACGCTCAGGTTTCGTTTACTGGGAGACTGCATGGCATTGCTTTGTTTGGCGTTGCTACGCATGCTCTTGTCTTGTTTGTCGGTTGGCATGGGCGTACATTACCTTATTTTCTTGGAGATGTGCGCTCATGCCATTCGAGTGTTTTGTTGTCTTGGGAGAGCATGTGGCTTTGTTTTGTTTCTATATCGCCACGTGTCTCTCTGGCTTACGTCATACCCCGCCTCCTTGTTTTCCCATCATTCGTTTATTAGTCACACCTTCCCTGTCTTGTTAACCTGTTGATTTCTCTCCCTCTTTTAGTCTCCTTGTGTGTGCTGTCCAGTGCCAGTTCATCTTGTGTGTATTCTAGTCAGTCCTGTGTGTTTGCCCCGTTTTCCAGTCCTGCATGTTTCAGTTACCCTCTGCCCCAGCCTGGAAACCTTTTCCCCCTACGGGATTGTTTATGTTTGTTTTCCCCCTTGTGGGGGATTTGGTTGAGTTTTCCCCCTTTATTTTTGTATTATTAAATACAAATCCCTGCTTTTTGAACTCTGCGATTGGGTCCTGTCTCTGCATCCGTGACATAGAGATGGTAAATTTACTTAATCCCTGCGAATTAGTACAAACTGTGTTTCAGTGATTTGGTTTGTCTCATCACCCAAAAATGTTTATGGAAGTCTCAAAATGGCATTTGTGATTGATGCCATTTCAGAGCAAATCCACAAATATTGACACTGAATATGCAGTCATATGAATTTGTCAAAAGGATCAGAAATATCAAACTAATTTTAGATATATCGCCCAGCAATGCCTTAAACATATTGTTTGTATGATTTTTTTCAGTTGAAAATGATCTTGATTGGCTCTTCATAGCAACTTGATTACATTTTTTAGTTATTATTTCAGTCTATATGAAGGTAAAAGCAAAACCACACACCACATGTAAAACTGCTATCTTGCAGTTGAGTTTAGTTCCACAACCTGATTGGATGTGTACTTGGCCCGCCCATCCACCCCAATACCCCCAAAGTGATGGAGGCTGATTCTCCACAAGGCAAACTCTGCTTACCCAGTCCGGGTCGCCAGGACTCACATTCAGCAACAGGACAACCGAGGCCTCCGTTTCACTCGTATACAAACACACATTTCTCTTTAAAAAAACTTTTAAAAAGTCATGCAAAAAATACAGCGATTTATGATAAAAAGTGGGAACTATGAAATTATCTAAAAATAAATTGTTAGTAACACTCTCTCGTCTTGTTTAATTACAAGAATTACTAACTGTTAGGTGATGCCACTAATTACAGTGGACTTTTTATGGTGGATCTGAGGCCGGTTACTGATTACTCGTAACCGAAGTAAAAAAAATAATAATTCTAATGATTAAAATTGGTTCCAGGTTCACCATTTTAGTTTTCCTCAAGACTATACCTTCTCAGGTTCACCTTCTCTCAGGCCACCTAGCTGCAGAGTAAAAGAGAAATTGTCAGCTTATTAATGCTCGCTGTCAAGTTTAGAGTGTTTGCCACAATCCCACAAAAATCTTGCCGCCATTGCTATGCATGAGTTCTGATTGGTTGACATATACTGGCCTCAGTTCTCATGAATGGGTGAGTGCTGGTGACCTCTAACTGGGCGTGGCTTGTATGCGTGTCGTACTTACCAGTATCTCACCCTGCAGTGATAAGGAGGAATGGGGGTGGGGGCAAGTTTGGGGTAGAAGAAATGAGAAAGAGACACAAGAAACAAGCAAAGCAAGAAAGGGAGACAGTCCAAGGCAGTGGATTAGAAAGACACATGTTTTCCAAATGGAAATAGAGAGAGAGAGAGAGAGAGAAGTTGGAAAGAAATGGATGCAGACAGAGAGAGAGAGAAAGAGAAAGAGAAAGAGAGAGAGAGAATTGAGAGAGTAAAAGAACAGAGTTACATGCACTTAGATTAACACATGACATTACCACAAATCACAATTATATAAGGTTGTGCAATTGTCACAGCTGGATCCATGCACATTCTGAATTACACTCAAAATAAAGGAGGACATTTGCATTAAATTAGGGCATGACAAATAGAAACAAAAGAAAATTATGCACTGACTATTCATTTTGTTATTGTTGCGGAAGTTGCATTGCATGTGTCAGTGTTACTAGCGGCTAGTATTGCTGTGATGCAAGTGAGAGCAGTTTCTCAAACGCAATGATGGATATGAGAGGGAATGTCCCTGTCTAAACTCCCCCTTTTAAACACAATGTGCTTTTGAGATGCCCATGTAATTTTCTCGCAAATCATTTATGCGTAAGGAGGCTGTTTTTGGCTCTTTCGCCAATTTAACCATGTTACTCTTCAGTGCTGAGCAACATTTATTCATATAAAATGGTGTCCTAACCAGGTGCAATGCGACAACATTTGAGCAAAAGTAATTTGTCCACACTGAAAGTGAAAATGCTGCATGACACAGCACAATAACACCAATCTGAATATATTTGACTTATAATATATAATTATAAGAAACAGTATTTTGGACTAATGAGATTTCAGTGTAGGCGGGGCTATCTAGGACGATGCAGCAGAGAGAGAAACCAAGTGACTGACAAAATGACAGCTGGTTAGGACAAAAACAATTAATGCCAATTAATGCATGACAATTTGTTTATTTCTTTTATAGTTTTATTGAGTTATGCCTGGTTAGGACATGGGGTAAAAGGTTTAGGATAATCATGTGAATAAGTCAGAGACCTTGGGAAAATTTATCATTTAGTTTCAAATATGATAGATCATATAGGGTTAAAAGAAAGTGGTGGTATGAAAGGGGTTCGACAAGGCTCAAGGTTAGGGCCTTTTGTGTTTCGTGAAAATGGTGGAGGGGATAATGGTGTTGGAGCAAGGGATATTGAGTAAGTGAAAGTGGGATATCAGCAGGGATTCAAGCGTTTCTGGAAGCAAAGGAATCTGTACCTGGTTGGGAATGGCCCTCTTCTTGTTGACAGTGTTCCTTTGCTGGGCACTGCAGGTGGGGAAAAGATGCAGACAAACACTGATTATGCACTGATTGCATGTTGCTGTCAGTATTGTGAAAATAGCACAACAGTGAAGCAATGACTTTATAAACTTCCTTGGCGCTCTGGGTGGGAGCACTCCCAACACTTAGGGATGAGAAGAGAATGGGAGGGTAGAAAAAAAGGAGATGGGAGGCCTCCTTAAGATCTATCTGAATGTGGGTGGGTATTTCAGGGGGTGCTATCACACCTGTTGTTCCCGAACCCTGGCAGGGTACCGTCATCCATCCGTCTGAATTCAAGACTGAAAGTGACGGCACGAAAACCATTATCAGAAAGGCAGTGACAGCTAATGCCCGCAAACTCACAGCATGCGCATGGGGTCACACGCAGTTGCGAGCAGGGTCGATGCTTTATTTTGCCTTGGTCTCTTGCCAGTTCTACGTTAACTGAGCATGCCAACATTGTCCATGCAATCAGTCCTTAGTAGTAGACTTGCTGTCTGAGATGTCAAGGACATGCACTAATGATTTTAGTGCACTTGGTTATGTCTTTGATTTACCCAAAATGCACAGGCCGGGGGAATGTAACTAATCATTGTATACATTATTTTACAGGATAAAAACATGCTAAAACATACATTTTTATATAGAGAAGGTAATTCAGTATTGGGGCATCAAATTACTGGTCCTTGAGAACCTCGTCAATAAAAGAAATAAAATAAACAACACATTTTTCTTTTTAGTTTTGGTAGTACTAACTAATTTAGAAACAAGTAGATACAGGTGACATAATTAAAATGAATACATTTGCATCCGTGTGCTGCATGAATAAAAGCTGAATACTCACAGGCACAACAGAAAACATGCCGATCAGTAGTGCTACTGCAGCTGTGCTAGCACTGCCAAAGTTGTGTTTACAAGTTCACTGTTCATGAGTGCTTGCAAGGACAACCCAGTCACTTGATTTTCCAAAGTTTGCCAAGTTCCTAGCATTGAATGCTTAAGATATTAAGACTACTGTTTGAGACACTTAAGACTGGATTGCACTACATGACTTTAACACCTATTTAAGCCCCGATTTGCAGTTGGTCAAATCAGTGCTAAATGGCTCCAGTCTGAAGATTTTGGACCAGTCGAAGTTGACAAAGTCTTATAGTTTTTGATGGGTCTCCTCTGATTTCTTACCCTCCAACTACGATTCCATCTAGTCTGAGGATATCTAACATGTTACATCTTTTTGAGCTGACTATCAACAACTAAAGTCAGTGAGGAAATCACAAATTGTTTTATGTTCCAGGACTCTGGAGTCTGAAGTCATAGGGTGAGCATCCAATGGAAACTGAGCATGCAGGGTGGCAAAGCTCAAGAAATTGAAAAAAGTGGAATTTAACTTTTAACAGCACTCATCTTTAGCAGCAAGTAAACAAAGTATTGTTGTGCACAGTTGTATATTCTGCTTTGTTATAGCGTCATATAAAAAAGTGAACCATTGTTGAATGCTGCACATGTTGGTCAGATAGCCCCTATCTGTCTACATAAGTCATCTGCAATGCAGATCAGACATATACCCACAGTCCAAAGTCTGGCTAAACAAGACAGGGCAACAAGGCCAACCATAACACTCCTTGTTGACACTTGTCGATTTCCAAACAGCATTTTTGCGCCCTTCAAGGGCACTGCGTGAAGAGAACGCCACTCGAAGAGTCGTTCCAATCTAAAGTAAGAAAATGAATCTTTTCAGGGCCCTTCCACAAGACTGTTAAATGTGCTGTAAGCAATTTTAGCCATTCTGTAACTTCCATGAGACTGAGCCATTGCAATAGACACACCCCTCTTTCCAAAACCTCACCCTCTAAAGATACGTTGTACCACTAAGGTGGTCACAAAGCAGAAAAGCACCAGTGCATCATCTCAAAATAGCACCCTCAACTGATGACTGTTCGAAATCTAAATATTGCATTTAACCCGAATGATCCACTTCAACTACTACACACAGAGAATGCGAAAATTATTGACAGGCAGAAAGCACATCGTAGTCTTCTGATTGGTTAATCACTAGGTTATCGCTAGTGCTGTCACAGAAACCGGTGCGGTATTTTAGGACACTAATTTAGTGATATCTTTCAGAGAGATGGAATATGTTCTCCATACCATATCATACAAAATAAATAAATAAATATTTAAAGCACCATAAACAAAGGGTATATTCATACAGTCATGCCATGCTTGCTTTAAAGCAGTGGTTCCCAAACCTGTCCTGGAGGCACCCCAGCACTACAGATTTATCCCTCTAATCAAACACACCTGATTCAACTCATCAGCACATTAGTAGGGTAATAACATATATATATATATATATATATAATAGTGTCAAAAAAAAAGAGATGTACAAAATGTGCAGTGTTGGGGTACCCACCAGGACTGGTTTGAAACAATGCTTTAAAAGTACACACTTCAAGGGCTCTACACTTCGAAGAGAGTAGGGCATAGGGATCATCACTTTTAATTAGAATTCACCCACTATGCACTGCTGAAGGTTAGAGGTCAAGCTTTTGGTTGAGAAAGAAAAGAGTTGCTGCACTGGGTGCTGCACATACTTTGCAAATCCAATGAAGTCTTCATGATTGGTGTTGATGTAAGACAGCTCGATGTCAATCAGCAAAAGAACCTGGAGATTAGAACATTTTTGATAAATGAGCAAAAATAGGGCAAAAATCCAAAAGTGGTAAGTTCTCTCGCTGGTCTCGCACCTGGTCCTTGGTCTTGCCTTCTTGCTCCCTGACGTAAGTGGTGACAATTCTCTCGGTCTCTTCTCGCAGTCTGGGGTAAGAGCCCAGCTATGGGGAAAAACAGCACATAGATGCAGGCTACAGCATGTACACGCAATCACAGCCACATTCAATTGCATAAACACACACACACACACAGAGCTAACCACAACAATTCCTTTTCACACAGGTGGATGTATATAAAGGACTAGTTGTAGCCAAGCTACCATGCACAAGAGGAATCGATGAAAGACAGAGCATGCACGCACACACACACACACACATAGAATTGTCTATTTTAGCAAGTTGTGCTGGTAAGAGAGCATTCACTTTCAGCTAAGAAAGTACAGTGAATCAATTAATTAAATTATACGTGCAGTAAACATTCACTTTATGGATGTTGTAACTAGGGTTGGGAATTGAGTACTGGTTCTTCAGAACCGGTTCTTTCATTTTTTAAATACTGAAACTAGATGGTTTTTATGAAGCTCGGTCATGTTACATGTTCTTAAGCATTCTTCTGCCTATGCGAGTGGAACACAATACTAAAATACTCTGACAAGGTTACCTTGTGCCGATGAGAATCGTATACTTCCAGTCTGAATAATGTTGTCCTCGCTGGTTACATGCCACAATAACATGTATGTAGACACATGTTTCAGGACAAGATAACAAGATCAGGACTCATTCTTGCATTCAAACACAACTGTACGATGCACATTCCCCAGTGCAGGGGATCTGAAAACATGTTTTTCTACATTTTAAACTATGTTTAACTTGACACAGCGACCTAAAAATTGCTCGGTTTATGAAGCAATGCAACCAAAACCAAACGTGTACATCTGATGCATCCTTATTTTAAAAGTTTTGGATCCCATGGACTTCCATTGTATGGATAAAAGACACATTAAACCATATATCCTGCAAAAAAAGAAAAATCTTTGTTTTTAACTTGGTTCAAACTTTTTGGGTAGCCTTCCACAAGCTTCTCACAATAAGTTGCTGGAATTTTGGACCATTCCTCCAGACAGAACTGGTTTGAATGTAGTCAGGTTTGTAGGCCTCCTTGCTCGCACTTACTTTTTCAGTTCTGCCGACAAAGTTTCTATCAGATTGAGGTCAGGACTTTGTGATGGGCACACCAATACCTTGACTTGACTTTGATGTCCTTCAGCAAATTTGCCACAACTTTGGAGGTATGCCTTGGGGTCATTGTCCATTTGGAAGAACCATTTGCGACCAAGCTTTAACTTCCTGGCTGATGTCTTGAGATGTTGCATCAATATTTACACATGCATTTCCTTCCTCGTGATGCCATCTATTTTGTGAAATGCACCAGTACCTCCTGCAGCAAAGCACCCCCATGCTTCACGAATAGTGCTCTTTGGCTTGCAAGCCACACTCTTTTTCCTCCAAACATAACGATGGTCATTATGGCCAAAAAGCTACATTTTTGTTTCATTAGACCAGAGGACATTTCTCCAAAAAGTAGTAAGATCTTTGTCCCCATGTGCACATGCAAACTGTAGTCTGGCTATTTTTATGGCGGTTTTGGAGCAGTGACTTCTTCCTTGCTGAGCAGCCTTTCAGGGTATCTCGATATAGGACTCGTTTTACTGTGGATATAGATACTTGTCTACCTGTTTCCTCCAACATCTTCACAAGGTCCTTTGCTGTTGTTCTGGGATCGATCTGCACTTTGCGCACCAAACTACATTCATCTCTAGGAGAAAGAAGGTCTCATTTTAAATTGCTCCCAATGATGAAACAGACTTGTGGAGGTCCACAATTTATTTTTTCTGAGGTCTTGGCTGATTTCTTTTGATTTTCCCATAAGGTCAAGAAAAGAGGCACCGAGATTGAAGGTAGGCCTTAAAATGCATACACAGGCACACCTCCAATTGACTCCAATAAGCCTATCAGAAGCTAATTGGATAATTGTCTAAATGCTTGACATAATTTTCTGGAATTTACCAAGCTGCTTAAAGGCACAGTTAACTTTTGACCTGCTGGAAATATGATATAGTCAATTAAAAGTGAAAAAAAAAATAAAAATAAATAAAAATCGGTCTGTAAACAATTGTTGGAAAAATTAGTCATGTCATGCACAAAGTACACTCACCTAAAGGATTATTAGGAACACCTGTTCAATTTCTCATTAATGCAATTATCTAATCAACCAATCACATGGCAGTTGCTTCAATGCATTTAGGGGTGTGGTCCTGGTCAAGAAAATCTCCTGAACTCCAAACTGAATGTCAGAATGGGAAAGAAAGGTGATTTAAGCAATTTTGAGCGTGGCATGGTTGTTGGTGCCAGACGGGCCGGTCTGAGTATTTCACAATCTGCTCAGTTACTGGGATTTTCACGCACAACCGTTTGTAGGGTTTACAAAGAATGGTGTGAAAAGGGAAAAACATCCAGTATGCGGCAGTCCTGTGGCCGAAAATGCCTTGTTGATGCTAGAGGTCAGAGGAGAATGGGCCGACTGATTCAAGCTGATAGAAGAGCAACTTTGCCTGAAATAACCACTCGTTACAACCGAGGTATGCAGCAAAGCATTTGTGAAGCCACAACACGCACAACCTTGAGGCGGATGGGCTACAACAGCAGAAGACCCCACCGGGTACCACTCATCTCCACTACAAATAGGAAAAAGAGGCTACAATTTGCAAGACCTCACCAAAATTGGACAGTTGAAGACTGGAAAAATGTTGCCTGGTCTGATGAGTCTCGATTTCTGTTGAGACATTCAGATGGTAGAGTCAGAATTTGGCGTAAACAGAATGAGAACATGGATCCATCATGCCTTGTTACCACTGTGCAGGCTGGTGGTGGTGGTGTAATGGTGTGGGGGATGTTTTCTTGGCACACTTTAGGCCCCACGGCCTACTTGAGCATTGTTTCTGACCATGTCCATCCCTTTATGGCCACCATGTACCCATCCTCTGATGGCTATTTCCAGCAGGATAATGCACCATGTCACAAAGCTCGAATCATTTCAAATTGGTTTCTTGAACATGACAATGAGTTCACTGTACTAAAATGGCCCCCACAGTCACCAGATCTCAACCCAATAGAGCATCTTTGGGATGTGGTGGAACGGGAGCTTCGTGCCCTGGATGTGCATCCCACAAATCTCCATCAACTGCAAGATGCTATCCTATCAATATGGGCCAACATTTCTAAAGAATGCTTTCAGCACCTTGTTGAATCAATGCCACGTAGAATTAAGGCAGTTCTGAAGGCGAAAGGGGGTCAAACACAGTATAAGTATGGTGTTCCTAATAATCCTTTAGGTGAGTGTAGATGTCCTAAATTACTTTGAAAACTATAGTTTGATATGAAATCTGTGGAGTGGTTAAAAAATTAGTTTTAATGACTTCAACCTAAGTGTATGTAAACTTCTGACTTCAACTGTATACAGTCAGAAATATCAGAACAATTTGGTACCAAAATAGCTATTTTTGGTATTTTTGTAAATGGTATTAATTATTTAGGAGCAATAATTTGGTGCATCCTAAAAAAGACAAATAATTGTTTATAGAATCAGAATTAAAACCAAAATTGTTAAATTCCGTATTATTCCCAACCCTAGCTGTATTTTAAAAACGCTAAAACAAATGTCATGATACATATGTTATGAACTGCTGCAAATAACCTAAAAATATTTGACGTTAAAGTCACAAGGATACTCTTCCAGTGCTGAAAGTGATGCAGTGAAAAGATTAAAGAAAGGAAATAATGTGAAAATGGATAACATTTCATAAAGGAAAGGTGAAGTTGGGGAGGAAGGAAAGAATCAATGGCAGTTTTGTACAGAAGTTCATCCGGTGACCACAAGATGGCAGGTGAACAAATCTTTGTTGCTATGGTAACAGCAGCAGCCTTTTGTATTGGGCAGAGCTTGGGGCAATGAGCAAAAAAAATCTCTAGTTTTACAGTCAGTGTGCTGACTGATGCTCTACTAAAGCAACAAAGAGTCAGAGAAACTGGAAGGGCAACTAAAGGAGTAATTCATGATTTTTTTGCCCTCATGTCACTTTAAACATGGATGACTTTCTTATGTGGACTACAACATGAGATGTTCACCAATTTGTAAGTTTCAATCACTTTTCACTTTCACTTTCATTGCATCTTTTTTTCCCCCCATACAAAGTAAATAGTTACTGAAATGATCATTCTGTCTAACATCTTCCAAGAAAGAAAGAAAATTCATACAAGTTTGGAATGACATGAGTGTGAATACATGATGACATAATTTATATGTACATTTTTGTGAATAACCCCTTCAAAGAATGCTCGAAATGGATCTCTAAAGCTGGGAGTCATTTAAACTTGGAAACTTCCCAAGATGCCTACATTTTCCCAAGCAATCTAGAAGTTATTTGTTGGCTTCACAGGGCGTATGGAAATGTAAGGTTCATAACAGGACTGTACACCAACTCAGACATGAGGGTGACATGAATACATCCCAAAAAAACATGGGCACAGCGGAGGGGCGGGCTGATTTCATATAGATGGAAAGCTGATTGGGCAGGTGGGTGGCAGCATGTGGAAACGGTGGGAGGAGTTAGGCTATATTCATGGGACTCCACCTCTTTTATTGACTCGGGTTACCTTGTTGGCACATTTCCTGACGAGGGTGGTGAGCTCGGACACCACCAGGTCCACACATTTCAGGCTGGGTTCTTTCAGTTTGCAGACCTGTTTTTTCACTATAGTCTCAAAGGCCAGGTCAGGGGTAAACAACCCTGTTCTGAGGGGGGAAGGGGGTTGCCATTGGGCAGGGGGGAGAAGTGTTCATGTGTTAAAAGAGGACAAAAAAGAGAGAAGGCAGAGAAGACATGAAGAAGGGAAAGAATAAAAAGGAAAAATTTAGTTGATTAATCATTGCTCATCTATGAACAGATAGAAAATGAGGTCCAAAAGGGGCAGCCGCAGGTTTTCGCATCCATGATAAAAACAACACCTTGAATTATGTATTGCTGCACTACAATAAACATACTCTACAAGCCTTGTCACACCAAAACGGAATTGAATTTATCATCCAAACAATTTTAAAAAAATGATAAAATTTAGAAAGATAAGAAAAAATTGTCTTTGGATTCATTGTGAAGAAGTTTATAGAGATGCAATGTTTTAACGTTAACGGTTCTTGAAAATTCAGACTTGGTGTGAATAGGCCTCAAGAAAGCCCGAATCTTTCATCAGTGCCCTAAAGTACTTAAGCAGGATTTGAAAGAGGCCCACGACTCATCCCTTTTAAACCACAGATGACCAGAGAGAGTCTCCCTCCGCTCATCACCTTTTCACAAGACCGTCACAACACCCCAACACACGACAGCAGAGCCTGTGCACAAGGCAGCCGGAGGGCCGAAGGGGTCACACGAACATGCAAACATGCAACACACTTTCTGAAACCAACTCTCCCTCTGCGCTTTTCACTGAAAGCATCATCTGTTTGCCTCCGGTGTTGTGTGACCCCCTCGTCAAAGGAAGCCCCCCCCTGTGGCCAGGCTGGGGTACTGAAGTACCTTGTTGGCGCACTGCCTGAATGTGTTGATGAGCTCTTGAATAACCAGATCGATACATTTCAGACAGGGCTCTTTCAGCTTAATGATCTGCTTTTTCACGATGGCTTCAAACGCCAGATCTGGAGTGAACAGCCCAGTTCTGAGAACGCACAGGGACAGACAGACAGCAGGACATAAGAGGATGTTGACAGACAGAGAGACAGGAAAGAAAAAAAATAGAAAGGAGGAAGGAAATAAACAAAAAAGTAGCAAAAAATATTTATAAAATATACTAAAACAAAAATAAATAAAAGTGAATCAAATGAAATATATCATGGATAAATGTGGATAGCTCTGTTGGATAAAAAGCCAATTAGGCATTTCAAAGACATTTCAGACATCAAGGTGATTCTAAAGCACATTAGGTCATGCTCTCACTACACGTTTTTGTTTGAATTTTGTTGTTGTAGAATCTTCAAGGTCTGCGAAAAAATAAATAAAAATAAAATAAAATAAACGAATTGTAGCCAAAATCGGACAGTCCGCGTCTTTGCGTATGGAAACCGTGGAGTGCCGAGTCAAAAAGTATGAAGAAATAAATTGTCAATCTATTCATTTGAAAATAAAAACACGAATAAATCAATTTATAAATGGACCAATAAATAGACACATGTAAATGTATATTTAATTCAGATTTAAAAATGTAAATAAATTTATCAATAACATTTTGCATTAATAAATCATGCATTTAATTCATGTTTAAAATGCAATTAAACGTAACAATAAAATATCACATTAATACGTTATTTTTATACGCACCTTTTAAATTGTGTTATAAAAAAGCATTTGACAATTGGTTTTCGTCATTAATTTGCAAGTTACTTTTCTTCATCTATTGGCTTTTCTTTTTCGTTTTACTTTGGCTTTTCTTTATCCATTTAAAAATGCCATTGAACCGTTGACACGTGGAAGCAACCAATGAACCTTCGAAACACACCCTCTTACACGTCTCACTCAAAGGAGCTGTAAGACGGCCTGTCATTGGATGGTCTACGAAAATAATACGACTGGTGACATGAAAGTATGTCGCTTGTGCGTAAAGTAAGCAGTACAGCGATTCTGGAAGTCTGCCATTCTTGTTGTGAGAGCATGGCCTTATCAAAACAAACAAAGACAAAGAGTGTGTGATTAGAGTGATAGAGTGAGGGATTAGTCAGTGAACAGAGAATGGAAGAACTGGTGTGGCTTTCTGGCCACCATACGGCCAGCAAAATCAGAGGGACGCAACTTGCCTGACACCATGGACGTTCTTAATGGCGTGACTGATTTCACGCCGTAGCTCCTTCTCATCAAAAACAATCTGAAAGAGAAAGAGAGGCGTTCCAGTGCACCTGTGTGGTATAGTACTGGGGTTTCCAGGAACTTGTTGTGACTTGTTATCTCAGCATTAAAGGCGTATTTGCTGGAGTTAGCAAGACAATCTTTTAGAAACATCATATCAGCTCAAAACTGAAAGTATTGCTTTTACCTTAACCAGCTCGAAGGGGAAGCGCTCATGGAAAATGCGGTTAATCCTGGCACCTCCAGACAGCTCTGCCGTGTCCACCTGGTCTCCAGACCCCTCGATGCACTTCTCAAAGTCCACTCCAAACTGCTGGACCATCCTGAGAGTGAAATTCAGAGTTATAGATATCTGCCCCACACTCTACGTTGAAAACGGATGCAAGTGCCGTGTTGCCATGCGGCAACAGAATTGTATCGAGTATCTGAATTGTTGAAAAGTTATTTACACTGAAAGCATTCGTTTAGTTGACGGATGGCTGATACTTTTTTTGACATGATCCACAGTCACTAAAGTCACTTTTACTTTCTCAACCCATGATTTTATTAAAAAATACCAAAAGCATGATTTATTTTTTTTACAAATAAAACTTTTCTTGTCTTAAAACAAGAAGCCAACTCATGATATGTGATTTCTATCCTAAACTCTTTTGTTTTTAACTAGGCCTATATGTACTGCACACAAAATAGTAGCAATACTTACATTATGTGAGAAAATATTTGGCGAGTTAAAATAACCCATGCAATTAATGTCAGTTTCAATTAAAAATAATGTGGGGACTATATTTTCAGCTGATTGATTTGAAAGGAGTGGTTCACCTATAAATGAAAATTCATGACTTAATCATGATTTACTCACCATAACGTCGCTCCAAACCCGTATGACTTTCTTTCTTTCGTGGAACACAAAATGTGAATTTTTAAAAAGTATATACATGATTTATTTCCATAATGTAAGTGAATGGTGACTGGTCTTTCAAGCTCAAAAAAGGACAAAAACATCCTACAACCACAATAAAATTAATCTTAAGTTTTGGATATTTGAGTTAATATTTCTATTTATTATTAAATTTGTAATTTCATTTTAGTTTAGTTTTGTTTGGTTTTTACACTCACAAATCTGTTAGATTCTCTATAGAATAATCTTTTCACTGCCTGATCTGTGATTTGGTCAAAAGAAGGTCTTTTTCCCCAGTACTGAGTATTTCTTCATATTTGTTTAGACAAAGGTAGGAGACATCCTAAGCTTTCTATAAAAGTTATAATGTCATGTTGTGGGTCATTTGAATCATAATTAAAAATGTCATCAAAAGTAAAGTTTCCAAAAGTGTCCCACTTTTCCTATATTCAACCTATTTGAAAACATGTAACATTTTTACAGTCATAGTTTTTTATGTCAGTCAACACAAAATGTTTTCATTTAGTTTGTGTTAATAACACACACACTCATGCACTATATTCCAAGTCTTCTGAATATGATCACTTTGTGTGATGAACAGATACAAATTTTAGGTGTTATTCATTATTTAAATCAAATCAAATTTGAAATGGGTACTGTAGTCCAAATTGTAAATACTGGAGAGTTGTCTGCCCCGCCCCAGACTCGAAGCTTGCGCGGGTTGCCAGAATGTTGACACGCAAATTAGCCAACTCAGCATCCGTTTTAAAGTGGACTTTAAGCTGTCTCCATCTTCCAAAGACATCTCCAACATTTGTCCTTGTTTTACTACGCCTCTGGTCATGGTGGTTTTTAGATGGAATGCGAGGGTTTTTAGGTCGGGTGGAATCTGTTATCTCTGAACCAGTTTGTTTGCGGCTTCCATGTCTGCAGCACGCATTGTTGTTTGCCTGCAAACTTGTTCAAATCTGGCAACCCTACGGTGTTGAAATACTATTGGTGAGTGGATAGTGGGCAGGATCACACAGGCCAAAACATAAACAGAAATTTTGGCCAGGAGTGGAAACTTCAAAAGTAGAATATACTGGCTGTAACATTGTTATCGGAGAAGCCAGTATTTCAATTTAGCATGTTACCTAATTCAGAGCAGAGCTTGACAGACTAGAAACTATTTACTTACTTTATGGCAAATTGGGACTGGGCGATATGGCAAAAAAAGAAAAATCAAAAAATGTTTATACATAAGGATGATTTACGATTTTCGATTTTATTTTCCTATATTTAAAAAGGTATCTTTCAAAAAGTAACTCCAACATGATTCAAATAACATGTTCCTTATTAGAATGCAAACATAGGCAGAGCGTGTGTAAGGCTGGGCAGGGCTTAGCCTTCCCCTGGTCGAGGGCATGATCTTCACATTAATGATTATTAGGTATTGATTGGAAATTCCAATTTCCGCTCTGGGATAACACTGCTCGAAGTTGCACTAGTACACTGTCTGATCAGTTTCCCCACCTCATATACAAACTTTAATTATAAATTATAATCATAAAGATTATAGTAGCATTGAAACGAGTGTATCCGCATTCGTAACATTCTTTTTTTTTGCATTTTTGCAAAAAAGGTTAAGCAGTCGATTCACATACATCGTTTTGTAATTTCTATTATTTTCTATCATCGGACCACAGAACAATGTAGAAGCGGAACGCGCGTCTGTATGCGGGGTATGAATAGCTGCCTCTACCAGCATGTGGAACTGACTAGAGCGAAGCATAGGCCTAAAGAACTTAGTTTCTAAGCAAGTATACTCGTGAAATGGAGCCAGAATGTGTGAAATGTGTCAAATAAATAAGGTGTTGGAGCAACCTGGTTAAAAAAAATAAAAAATAAAATAAAATTAAAAAAAACATTTTTTTTTTCATTATAGAAAACAGGTGTGTAACAGAAATGCACAAAAAAAAGTGCATTAAATTAAAATCTAAAGTATTTAAAATAACAGAAATAATAGTATAAAATAAAAAAAACTACAAAATACCTCACAGCCAATTTAGGTATTATTTTTATCTAAATCAAGTCCATCTAGAAAGTTGTCAAGAAATCAATATCTAGAAATTTGTCATGTTTACTTAAAGTGCTTTTAGTATATCAATAAATTTGTATGTATAACCATAAACACCAGCAGATAGAGTCCAGATATCAGAAAAATGTCAGTGTAGTTGAAGATGCATGAAAAAAGCTCAGTTTAAAATAATGGTGTCAGTCAGTGGTGTGAGCATGCGGCACCATCTAGCGGTACATGCGGAGCAGAGCAGCAAAATTAAATAATATTGCCGTTTGTCAAAATGATGGCTTTGCTTCCTAAATGTTGGCTATAAATGCAGTACATTTGAAACATGTTACAAAACAAATAAATAATTAGCGATCTATCTGAATTATCATGGTAAAAGTAGATGTGGATGATTCTCCCATTTATAGCCTATCCATTATATGATTTGATATGAAGCGCCTATAACTGTCCTGCATATTCTAACTCTTTATTATAAACACATACATTTCTGTTGACATCTCAGAAAATGTAGCTTAGTGCTTCATGACTTACACAGAACATAGCGCATATTTCCACACATTTTCAGCTTATCCGATTGAGGGCGCATTATGGCTGAGCGATATGTACCAAAAATCATATCTCTGTATTTTTAGATTGAATGGCAATACATGATATACAGTACTGTGCAAAAGTCTTAGGCACATAAGATGTTTCATAAAAACATTTGTCTTAAGATTGTTTTTCATACAGTATCTTCAGCTTTAGTGTGTCAATAGGAAATATAAATGTTATACTCCCAAACATTCCTTTTGCAAATAGAATAGAATAGAAGAACAGGGAGCCCTGCAACAGATGGGATGACCCTTACAGAGCCCCCCACTGAACATCGGGTCGGTCTGGGATTACACGAAGAGACAGAAGCAATTGAAACCGCCTAAATAAATAAAAGAACTGTGGTGAATTCTCCAAGAAGCTTGGAACATCCTATCTGACAACCACCAAGAAAAACTGTGTCCAGGTGTACCTAGGAGAATTTATACAGTTTTGAAGGCAGAAGTGTTCACACCAAATATTGATTTAACTATTTATCTGTTTACTGGACTTAATTGGACTAACTGACATTAATTGATTAATGAAAACTATTTATGTAATAATTTTAAGAAATCCTCATTTTGAAAGTTTTTCCACAAGTGCCTAAAACCTTTGCGCAGTACTGTCTATCTCAATATTTTCTACAAAGTGGACTAAATGTTGTAAGTTGTAAGTCAAAGCCACATGCGAGATGGTTTCGAAGACTTATCGGGCTGCAAAGGCTTCGTGGACAGGGTTACAGCAGCAGCACGAAGTTTAACACATACTGCAGTTTATGGCACTGTTGTAAAGGGTGGAAGTAGGGCTGGGTGATAAAACGATATCAATATATATCACGATACAAAAACTCCATGATATCGACGATAAGCTTTTGAGTGATTTTCGATATTTAGCCTGTGTTCTACATCTAGACATGCGTGTCACTGAAAACGCTAGCAGTTTCCACTGGCACGTGCTGAGCGAATATGAGCGAGCACTTTCAATTCCTTCCTATGGAAGCGGAGCGTCAAGCTCACGAGGTGGATTGTATAGTTGACAGCAGCGCGGGGCAAGCGGTTCCCTAGCGTTGGGAGTGGCTTGGTGCGGATTTCTTCCGCTTCAGTGGAAACCCAGCCTTTTCCCCACATGTGAGTAAACATGAGGTGCCTGTTTCCAGAGCACCTTTAGACCCTAACGTTTTTTCTTTCTAAATTTAGTTTTATTAATCAGCATATTCCAAGCCTTTAATAATAAACAAATAGATTTCTGTTCTAATTTTGTGAAATTATTCAGATTTCATCATCTCTGACAAGGATGAAAAACAAACAATTACAAGTTTGTAGCCTAGTCTTTCTCACTTTAATGAAAACAGAAAAATGGTCCATTCAGACTTTTACATACAGAGATACCCCAGAACCCCCATACAGTATCATTCCTCAGTCACAAGGGCTTCTATGCCCCCATACTTGGATATCTGTATGTAAAGAAATATGAAAATAATTTTAATGTAAAAAAGAAAAAACTCTTTATGATTCAAAATGAAAAGATCATCTTATAACATTCACATCCAACTGCACTCAATTGATGAACTCTATAAAGTATTGTAATATTTTCATTGAAGATCCCTCAGACATCACTGCATTGGCTGTGTCTGGGCCCCCAACGCAGTTTTGTAAAGACTATTTAGACTTTTTAGGATTTAGTTTTCTCTTCTTTTTTGGAAATTCAAAAACATTTGCAATGTGCAAATGTGATTGAATATCATGATAAATATCGACATCGAATGATATGAAAAAGAATATCGTGATAATATTTTTTGCCATATCGCCCAGCCCTAGGTGGAAAAGATTTGAAGTGGATGCAACCTGTTTATGGCATTCTCTACAGATGACCTGCACATCACTCTTACATTGTGATGTGCTTCGGACAAGTAAATTGGTCTTTCACTTGTCCAAGTGCATGTATTGGTTACATGCTCAAGTAACATGTTAAGAGTTTCAGTTGTGTGTTTTCTAAAATTACGACATGGCCAAACAAATTGTATTTTACCTATGCAATCAACTAGATTCTCTGGGGGCAGAAATGTAAACTGCGCTGTGTAGGGGAGGTTATTCTTTGTTATATGTACACATGGTAGTCAAATAAATGAAAGCATCCATCACCATCATATACAGCAGGGGTGCTCACACTTAAATGAAATGAGATATCCTTTTCCATTATGTTACTGCAGCAAGATCTACCATACACAATATATACATTTATCACAATATACAAATTTCAGTAGTCTTAAGTGATATGTGATGACTTTTGATACCAGCTTCAATACCATAACAAATAAAAACACTAACTAATTTTTGTATTTTTTTTTAAACAGGCAAATATCAAAAGAAAATACAAATTAAGAAAACGTTTTAAGAGCTTTTTTAAAAATAAAAAAAATCCAGTATTTACTTAAACATTCAGAATGAATTTGACATAAAACTACTACTGGTCTTTCCTATATGAACAATACTTTAATACTTTTATTCTAGAGTTGTACAAGTAAAGTAATCCAGCAGAGAGCAGCGAGTGGTTTAGTCATTTTCTCGTTATGGTTATTTGATTACTATAATAACACACTAGACAGCGGCAGGTCTATTAGGTTACATTTAAACGTACATTTTGATACAAATCATCTTTTCCACCAATTTTTAAGTTCACTTTAAACATAACTCTCTACATGAACACCTCACCAAGACGGGCATTTTGGCAAATTTTGAAATGTATTTGACCATTGAGGCGAGAACGTTCTCAGAGCACACGTGCATGTAAAGCACGCCACACACACACACACACACACACACACACACACACACACACACACACACACACACACACACACACACACACACACACACACACACACACACACACACACACACACACACACACACACACACACACACACACACACACACACACACAAGCTGCCTGTCAAACAGCACGCAGCTGTTTTGCTGCCCATCTGAACTTTTAAATCCATCTCCAATGATTGAACCATTGTTTTTCTTTTGCGAGTAGACGCAGAGGGAGAGTGGGGGCGGGGTTGCGCGGAGCGTGTGAGAGGGGAGAGATGCAAACACGGCACAGCTTTATGGAAGAAACGTGTTATGTAACACAACATCAAACTATATCGATATAAATGGTATTGTCTAATCCTATATCTCATATGAAAATGTATAGATATACCTAAAGTCGATATACCGCCCAGCCCTAGGCGTCAAGCCAAGTGCATCAAGCCAAGTGCTGTGAACATTTGTTTTTCTCTTTTATATTCAGCCATTGGTGGATTAAAAGTGTATCCATCTACAGCGTCCCCTAATGTTTTATTCAAAACCTCAAAAAAACAAAACATTTTTTTTTTTTTAAAAAACGTAAATTTGAATTCATAGAAAATAGAAAAAGTTTTAAATTTCCCAGCTTTGTGGCAAATAAATCACATTAAGACATTTTTTTTAAATCACATTTGTGTTCTAAGGAAGAAAGTAAGTCAGATGGGTTTGGAGCGATATTAGAGTGAGTAAACAATGACAGTAGATTCATTTTTGGGTGAACTATTTCCCTTTTAGTCTAGCCTAGAGATTATGGCTGATTGGTCATTGTTAGTAAACATTCTGAGAAGACATGCAGCTTCAACTCTTCCAGTTTAGATAGCCACACAGACACAGTGCCATAGCATTGCAAGCACTCAAGTAAGAGGCTCAGGGTGTGGCAAAAACAAAAGCCACCTCAGTGTAAACACTCACTGTAGCAGGGCCTTGGTCTTTCGTGTGGGGTCATCTGGGCGGAAGTTCTTGTATTCTTCCACTTCCTTCTCCAGAGACAGAAGCTGAGACTGAAGTTTGCTTCGCAGGCCGGGCAGGGTGTCCCGGATGTGGTTGGTCAATTGCTAAAAATGAAAGAAAAAGATGTGCTATATGTGCGATATAAAAATAAATGGTGTTCCAATTCTGTAAAAGTGTGCTAAGCTTTCTGCGGAGTGCTGTCTAAAACCCGAGACAACAGGTTGATTTGCTCTCAAATTGAGGCATTGCAGGAAATCAGAGAAAAGTTAGAGGCCATATAGACGTTCACTCTTCCATTTCCAGCAGTGAGTGTGACAGACCCACAAGTGAGTAGCCAGATCTCAGCAACATCAGTCAATGGTTGTGACATTCCCTACTGTTATAGAGGTGTTTGAATTGATAAATGGGCAGCTGGCTTTAGTAAATCAATTATGTCAATGGCAGATTGTGGTCATACCTGGTTAAGGGTCCTCTGCAGGTGTGGTGTTCCCATTCTTTCAGCCAAGTGTCTGTAACTGGGGTGGGACAGGAAGAATTTCCTCTCTGCCGCCTGCGCGGCACGAATATCCTTTCTGCCATCTATATCTTTCTGACTGCGGTTCACCACGCCAATATAACCTGAGAGAGAGAAGCAGACTTAACATTGTACATTTCACAGCATAATGGAAGTAATAGGTGTGTGTGTGTGTGTGTGTGTGTGTGTGTACTGGCTGTTTTAAAAATAATTCCAAATGCAGCTAATCCAATTAGAATTTATAGTCAGAATCATGCTTTTTAAAATATTAGTTTTACTGCTTTGAGTCTGTTTTAAACTAAAGTGTGAAATAATGAGTCACTGTTTTGTATTGATGCCAAACCTATCGATTTTTAGGAACAGTCTTCAGATGCGCTCTTGCATGATTTGCATGCATTCATGACATTTAACAGAAATATAACACCATAGATCTACAGTCTATTAAGCTGGACAATAGTCTATTAAGGCAATTATTGTTATTAATTTACTTCAAAATACATTTACATTGTATTTATATAGTTATCTTTTGATGTTACTTGGTGACATTTTTTATTTTCTCTTTCCAAGAAAGGGCGGCGGGCTTGGACCAATTCTAGATCTAAGATGCTTGAATCGAAAGAAGTACCTATTCAAAATGTTAATTCAGAAATATATATTATCGCACATCTGTTCAGGGGAATGGTTTGCGTCAATAGACTTAAAGGATGCGTACATTCATGTACCAATTGCTCAGCCGATTTTGAGATTTGATGGTGTACCAATTCAAAGTCCTTCTGCTCAGATTGTTTCTGGCTCCCCGTACGTTCACGAAATGTATAGATGTAGCACTCGCCCCATTCAAGGTGAATGCAGTGCATGTATTGGAATTACCTTGACGATTGGCTATTGCTAGCCCAAACAGAGACTCTGCTGAGAGAACACAGAGACGTGTTACTTTGCCATTTGAACAACCAGCATCTGATTGTCAACTGGGAGAAAAGCAGACTTCCCACAGTCAACAAATTTCCTTCTTAGGGGTTCAGATAAACTCCGTGAGTATGCGTGTACAGCTCACAAGCGAGTGCATTCAGGCCATTTTTCGTTGTCTGTCCAAGTTCAAACTGAGGAAGACATGTCCACTTAAGTCTTTTCAGAAAATACTGGGTTTTATGGCAGCAGCATTCGCCATCATACCGTTAGATCTGTTACACACGAGAACTCTCCAACATGTACCGCAACACGCCTGGCACTACAGGCGCATGTGCATTTAAGTAACTTGCCGCTGTCTAGCTACTTTAGCACCTTGGACAGCTCCAGCATTCTATCAACAAGGGGTCATGCTGGGTCAAGTATTCAGACGAAAAGTTGTGGCCACAGATGTGTCCAACACGAGATAGGGCATAGTGTGCAATGGCCAGCCGGCTTTTGGCACCTGGACAGATGCGAGGCGCTCATGGCACATCAACCGCCTAGAACTAGTGCCTGTATTTCTAGCCCTCAAGACGTTCAATTCTGACATTGTGAATCACCACGTCCAGTTGCAACAATTGAGGAGCATGACAAAATGCCTCCTCCAATGGAGCGGGTGTCATCTCCTCTCTCTACGTGATACATATGTCCCAGGCCATCTGAATCATGGCATGGACCTGTTATCACACCAAGGAGCATTAACAGGGGAGTAAGGGATCCACCCTCAGATGATTCTTAGGATTTGGGAAATATTCGGCAAAGCAAAAGTTGACCTATTCCCCTCAACGGAGAATGCCCACTTCCCTCTTTGGTACGCCATGCCCCAAGCCCCGCTGGGGCCTCTTTGCCTGACATCATGGGAAAATCAAATGAAATCATCAAAGAACTCAGGAAAAAAATACATCCTTGGGAGCAATTTCCAAATGCCTGAAGGTTCCATGTTCATCTGTACAAACAGTAGTATGCAAGTATAAACACTATGAGACCACGCGGCCATCATTCCGCTCAGGTAGGAAACGCATTCTGTCTCCATTAGATGACTGTATTTTTGTGCGAAAAGTGCAAAATCAATCCCAGAACAATAGCAAAGGACCTTGTGAAGATGCTGGAGGAAACAGGTAGACAAGTGTCTATGTCCACAGTAAAATTAGTCCTATATCGACATAACCTTATAGGCTGCTCAGCAAGGAAGAAGCCACTGCTCCAAAACCTCCATAAAACAAATCCAGGTAGACAAGTATCTATATCCACAGTAAAACCAGTCCTATATCGACATAATCTTATAGGCTGCTCAGCAAGGAAGAATTCACTGCTCCAAAATCACCATAAAAAAGCCAGACTACAGTTTGCAAGTGCATATGGGGACAAAGATTATACTTTTTGGAGAAATGAATGAATGAAACAAAAATTGAACTGTTTGGCCATAATGACCATCATTATGTTTGGAGAAAAAAGGGTGAGCCTTTCAAGCCGAATAACACCATCCCAACCGTGAAGCATGGGGGTGTTATATTCATATTATTCTGACATTTCACATTCTTAATATAAAGTAGTGATCCTAACTGCCCTAAGACAGGGAATGTTTTCTAGGAATTTAAATGTTTTTAAAACTGAGTTTTAAATTTATGTAAACTGACTTCAACCGTATACATATTTGTATGTATACATAGATCAGCCACAACATTAAAACCACCTGCCTATTGTGGAGGTCTCCATCGTGCTGTCAAAACAGTGCCAACCCACATCTTAGAATGGCATTCTGAGATGATATGCTTCTCACCACAATTGTACAGAGCGGTTATCTGAGTTACTGTAGACTTTGTCAGTTCGAACCAGTCTGGCCTTTCTCTCTTGACCTCTCTCATCAACAAGGCGTTTCCATCCACAGAACTACCCCTCACTGGATGTTTGTTGTTTTTGGCAATCTTGTGGCAGCAGTGCAGTACATTAAATCATGCAGATACGGGTCAGGAGCTTCAGTTAATGTTCACATCAACCATCAGAAAATACGTGATCTCAGTGATTTGGACAGTGGCATGATTGTCGGTGCCAGATGGGCTGGTTTGAGTATTTCTGTAACTGCTGATGTCCAGGGATTTTCACACACAACTAAGGAAGACTCAATAGAAAAATTAGAGAGCAGCCGTTTAATCATACAAACGATCACTCTTCCATTTCCAGCAGTGAGTGTGACGGACCCACAAGTGAGTGGCCAGATCTCAGCAACATCAGTCAATGGTTGTGACATTTCCTATGTGTCTCTAAAATGTCTCTAGCATTTACTCAGAATGGTGCCAAGAAAAAAACATCCAGTGAGCGGCAGTTCTGTGGATGGAAATGCCTTGTTAAAGAGAGAGGTCAACAAAGAATGGACAGACTGGTTCGAACTGACAAAGTCTATGTTAACTCAGATAACCAATCTGTACAATTATGGTGAGGAGAATATCATCTCTGAATGCTCTTCTGGGATGCAGGTTGGTGCTGTTTTGGCGACATGAGGGGGACCTACACAATATTAGGCAGGTGGTTTTAATGTTGTTGCTAATCAGTGTACTGGTGATTGAACACCATTGCCAGTCAGAAAGATTGCTGTTATTCTAAAAGAGTTTCAACTAGGTTGTCGAGAAAAGTACCATTCCCATAACAATGTCTCGTTCCCTTCATCTCAAGGAACCGAGGTTATGTGCATTACCAGAGACTTTATTTAATATATAGTGGCCCCCAAAAGATCTCTTTCTCTAAAATAAATGTATTTTGGTGTGATTTGGTTATCCAGTGCAATGACATTCATACATTATGACGAATTGTGACTTCAGTGTCCAAATACTTTTTGGGGCTACTGTTTGAAACCATATTTTCACTCTGATTTCTATCAACATTAACTATTTAGTTTTGGTCATACTGTCCAGCCATAGAGTGTTTTTATGTCGCAACTAACTGCTCACCTCTACGAAGTGGTAAGAGTTTATTTTCTAGGATCTCTCTGGCATCCGTGCCTTCGTCCATCAAATCCAGTTTCGTGATCACACCAATGGTACGCAGTCCTGTTGACACAAAAACATGTTAAAAAAACTAAATTATCAGGGTTTGTGTCCAATCCACTTACTCTCTGTACTTTAGCTGTGATTGACCATCACAGTTAGATTTGCATGATATTTCGTTCTGTCTAGCTGTTATTAAATAAAAGATCATGTCCTGTGGTCATTAGCTCTTAAAGGAATAGTTCGCCCCAAAAATGACAATCCTCTCATTATTTACTTACCCTGATTCCATCCAAAATGTGTATGACTATCTTTCTTCTGCAGAACACAAATGAAGATTTTTAGAAGAAGATAGCGCTCGGTCAGGACCTTATAATGGAAGTACATGGGTGTCAGCACTTTGATGGTCCGAAAGTCACATTTAGGCAGCATAAAAGTAATCCATGCGACTCCAGTCGAGTGGCTTTTGAAAAACAAAAGGAGGTCCCCCCCTCCTTCTTGAAGTTACACTCAAGAGAGCAAGATATGAAGCCTTGAAATTTCAAGACTGGGTTTAATAATATTTTACCCTTTTAAATACATGGAACCAACATTGTTCTTATATTTCTAATATGTCCATCTACCTCTGAGATTGTCAGACTAACTCATGTAATGTTATCCTTGCTTTAACCACATGATTTATTCTTATTACTCTTTTAAACTCTTTTATTACCATTGCAATTACTATAATTCCCCTCGTGCTTAGTATCTATGAGGTCCATAGTTAATTTCCTGAATGTTGATGTTGGGTTCAATACAATGGAATTTACAGGATTTTTGCTATCAAAGTTTAAGACTGAAGTACCTCAGAAGAGCAGAAAACTAAAGAAAAGCATGTAGAGAATTATATGCTAATTGACATAAGGTGTGAAAAGCTGTTTATGCCCATGGTCAAGTTTTTTGGGTTGTGCCCAGTCAAAAAGGTTAAAACCTCATGACACTGAAGGAACCATTGAGTCTATGCTGAACACAGAGTCTACGCCTAATACAAGTCTAAGCTGAGCAACGAATCAGCACTGAACACAAAGTCGACGCCAAGTCCGCGTTTTTTTCTTGAGCTGTTAGCATTATCATCCAGTCTTTGTTTTCCACAAAGTCTTTCACGATAGTAGTTTACTTCGCAGCAACTGCCTTTGGCCCTTGAACGCACCGCAGCAACCTGCCTATGAATGAATCCCGGCTCATTCATCTCTTGACTCCTGATTCCCGAATGGCTTCTTTGACCACTCCATCATCTTTGGCTCTACTCCCAGACCACCAATGCAACAAAGAAAACAACCAATCAACTGACCAAGTAACCAAGTACAGCATTTCCATATCTCGCTGGTGTATTAAATAAAAAAAAAAATCGATAACGTATATTGCGGGCTAATACAAAGGTGAAATGGACAGATTGATGGTTCGTTCTGTCATGGATTGCTCAATTTCATACATTGCCATAACTCAATATTCTGCATTTCCAGTATTCCAAATCTTGTTTTCTTTACCATTTACTTTGTGCATTTGTGTGTTTGTGTGTGTCCTATATTAGTTTATGTATTAGGTTTAGAATAGTTTAATAAAGTCTTGTTTGGGGGCCTGGGTAGATCAGTGGTAAAGACGCTGACTACCACCCCTGGAGTTTGCCAGTTCGAATCCCAGGGTGTGCTGAGTGACTCTAACCATGTCTCCTACCCAACCAAATTTGTTGGGTTGCTAAGGAGGGTAGAGTCACATGGGGTAACCTCCTTGTGGTCGCTATAATGTGGTTCGTGCTGAGTTGGACGGGATGCCGCGGTGGATGGCGTGAAGCCTCCACACACGTCATGTCTCAGTGGCAACGCGCTCAACAAGCCATGTGATAAGATGCTCGGGTTGACGTCTCAGAGGCGAATCACTACGCGATCACAAGGACTAAAAAGCACATTGGGAATTGGGCATGCTAAATTGGGAGAAAAAGGGGAAAAAACTCTTATATTCAAAGAGAAGTGTCTTGTACTTCATGCTCATAAGTTTAATGTCTTAAACATGTCTGATCCTGTTACTTGCTTAAACAGTTTTTACGCTAAATTTAGGATATTATTTTGTTGGCCACAGGGTGATATTCCTTCCAGAATTGATAGAGTTTCAAAATATCGTGGACAAATACGTTGATTGGGTGTTAAATATTAATTCTGTTAGATTCCCTAGAGATTAGATCATTATTCCAATTTTAACCAATAATGATCTAAAATTCCTACACCAAGGAAATCAGAGTGGCTTTTAGCAGCCAATAATGTAATAACTACCATTAATGTAATAACTGCCAATAATGTAATACATTTTCCATACAACTTATTTAATTTTTTTATTAACGCAGCCAATAATGTAATAGCCAGCGAATACTGTAAAAACGTATTACACTATGGGCAAAAAGTTATTATGTTACTGGTTCAGACATTTTATTAAATCATTGGCAAGTTATAACATTATTGACTTTTATTACATTAAGAATGGATAATGTATTGCGTTATTGGCAGTTATTATATTAATGGTAGTAATTACATTATTGGCTTTTACATGGCTAAAGAAGCTACTCTGAAAATTGTTTTCAGCCAACGATCCTGCATCTGTGTGGAAAGGTCTAAAAAGCATTACAAAGTATAAGACACCCATCTCCCCCCCCCGCGTCATTTTGCCCAGCCCTAATGGCCGACGACTCTGTGTATGCAAAATTTCAAGAGTTTTCACACCTGTTAAGTACCCCAAAAGTACCAAAAACCTTAAAAAGAATAATAATAATAGGACCTCCGCACTTTCACTGCTTGGCCCTAATAATAATAATAACCCTTAGAAGTTGTAAATCGCCACTTCCGAATTCTAACATGAACTCGCCAACACCCTTACATCACGTGACAGCTACTGGCAGGAAGCACTTTTTAAAATTAAATAAAGTTTTAATTATCCATTTATTTTTTACACAAAAATAATCTGTTACACATCTGTTAATTGGCCAAGTGAACATGGTTATGCAATTTGACCAGCTCTAAATTATTGTATTTTAATTGTCTGAATTAGAGAAAATAAACATAGTAATCATACAAGTCATCACTTAATCAGACAATATTTGGATATTCTGCGACGTCCAAATGCATGGCATGGCCGATACGTCAGTCTATAAATAATGATTTCAGCAAATTAAAAGGCAGTAGTTAAGAGTAGGTGAAATTGCATATGGTTTAGTCTCTATTGTAAAGTCCAGATTTTAAACTTTAAAATATTAATTTTTTTTAAACGCATACATAAAATCTTACAGTTAACGGTTTAGTCTAGAACAAGCTCAGCCAAAACAGCCTTGAAATTCCATATCGGTGGATCCCAACTCCCAGCAATCCCTACCTTGAGGGTCCACCTCCTTCGCCATCTTGAGGGCATCAGAGTTGGCCAAATCAGTGTTGGCAGGGGTGACGGCCAGGATCAGACAACTCTCCTTAGTGGTGAACTGCAGAATCATGTCTCGAATCTGGTGCTCGATATCTACCGGCTGGTCTCCCACAGCAATCTTGGTCATACCCGGCAAATCGATGAGGGTCAGATTCAATACTGTCAAACAACGAGAGAAGAGTGTGAGATGGGTGACATTTTTAACAATGGCTGCCATCATTATGTTTGTCGGCTGAGTCCTATGTGGTATTACCATTTGGAGAGTAGACCCTTAGGTTTATGGGGATTGGAGAGATGCCCTTATTGGACCCTGTAATCCGGTCCGTCTCCGCTTCAATTTCCTGCCGGACTTCATCGAAGTCCACAAACTTCCTCCCTTTGCAGTGCAAGAACTCGGCATATTCTACAGACAAAGATAGAGAGGGTGTGGTTAAGGGTGATAGCAAAATGGCCAGTTGACATTTCAACATGAAACAGAACATGAAAACCATATAGCTGTACTGAAAACACATTTTTAAACTATGTTTATCTGTGATGTGACTAGTGTCACCACATGATTTATTGGTATCATTATTTATATAAATTACTGCATTAGTAATTGATTATCATCACCATATATGATTTAGGTGGACAAAAAAATAAAATTACAATATGCACAGCGTCAACGAACACTCAAGATGTAAATACAAGTCGATAACCGAAGTACAGCTAGGATTTCTGTGCCACGATAAACAAGCTGGAATCAATGTATGCTATTCCCTCACATTATTTTTCATACGGACACTGCTGATGAAGCTGGAAGCTCAGTACTGCTAGTGCAAAGCACCCAAGTCCACTGAAGATGAATGAGAAACAAGTGTTTATAAGATCCAATTATCACATTTTTTAAATCGCAATAGAGTAAAAAAAATCTCAAATTTTTCATATCGCCATCCAAACTATTTAATGGTACATCCCATTACACTTCATGCAGTTCAAGTACTGTTTGTAAACATTATGGGCACCATGTATGGACACATATAAAAGTTGTTTTTTTTTTACCATCCGTACACAATTGTTGAAGTAGTGTTCAGCTGTGCAGTGTTCATTTCGTCAATGAAATTGCTGACAATTTATTTTAAAAATGTTGTCAACGGTAATGAAGAAGAGGCGAAAAAGTCTCATCATGATGATAATCAAACCGTTTTAATAAAAGCATACTGTTGATGAAAATATGATGAGAAAAAATACTTCAACCAGGGGTGTAAAGTAACAAATTACAATTACTCTTTGTTACCTTATGTAGTTTTTTATCAGGAATTGTCCTTTATTTATCAAGTTGTTTAAAAATTGTATACTAGAGTACATTTCAAGTGCTACAACTGTACTTTTACTGCCCTACTTTCCATTTGTCTGTGTTCGCCTCATTCCTGTCCCTGTACAGTGATTAGAACATGAGGTTATCTTCTCTCTGTGCGCACACGACAGAAAGAGCGCTCATCCAAAAACTTGTAAAAACGGCACCTTTCAATGCAAAAATGAATTCCTTCTGCTGCGTTTGACTTGTTCAGTAGCTGCCCAGTGTTCTGCGTGTTCATCATTGACCATGTTTGTTGGTCTCTCACACAATCAGTCTCGCATGCAGCCAGGTGGAGCATCGCGCACACAGATAATGACATTTAAGTTCCACAATATACACTCACTTAGCACATAATTAGGAACACTATGGTCATAATAAAGTGCCCAACGTGGTCTTCTGCTGTTGTAGCCCATTCACCTCAAGGTTTGATATGTTGTGCATTCTGAGATATTATTCTGCTCACCACAATTGTACAGAGTGGTTATCGGAGTTATCGTAGCCTTTCTGTCAGCTCAAATCAGTCTGGCCCCATTCTGAGTGAACTTTATAGACTGCTGTGATTGAAAATACCAAGAGATCTGCAGTTACAGAAATACTCAAACCGGCCCATCTGGCACCAACAAACATGCCACTGTCCAAATCACTGAGATCACATTTTTCCCCATTCTAATAGTTGATGTGAACATTAACTGAATCTCCTGACCCATATCTCCGTGGTTTTATGAATTGCCCTGCTGCCACACGATTGGCTGATTATATCAATTGTATGAATAAGTATGTGTACAGGTGTTCCTAATAAAGTGCTCGGTGAGTGTAGATGGTATAGAAAAATCTCTACTGGCTGACACTTTTTACCGTCACCACGACATATACTGCCATACTGCCAAACTTCAGTATATTCATTATATGCTACTATTTCAGGAGCATATCCAACATATTAATCTTTAATATGTTTGATACATGCCTAAATAATTGTTAGAAGTTTCTACATTTTTCAAAATGTTTGATTATTTGGTAGTTTGGTCTGCGTTTTGTCATTTTGCACATTACCTTCAACTAAAATATGCTATTTTTGTCAACTACACTTATATGCCATTTTAATCAGAGTAAAACATTTCTAAAATCAATGAATGGCATGATTAAAAACAAAAATTATATAAAAATACAAACTTTTAAAATAAACAGTGTGCAATACACTCACCGGCTTTGCTGTTAACAAGCTGCAGAACGAGTGGCCTGCGAGTGACAATGCCTGAACCTCGAGGAAGGAAATCCCTGAAAACAAGAGAGAGAGAAATTGAGTATGTGCGTTGGAGAGAGTGTTTGCAATGGAGGAGGACAGACAGCCACTCTCAAGTCATTCAGAGCAATCAAGCTCAATTTTTAGGGGTGGCAAGACTGATCAAATTATTCATGAGTGAGGGGGCGAGTGTTTAGAAGCAACCTCTTTGCATTCATCTCAGAACACACACAAACACACTCTAAGACGTATCTGGCCTCTGTAGCAATGAATTTTAAAACATACCATTATCTCCTGAAGGCCCACTATTCCCAAATGGCTGCAATGCTTTTCTAACTCACAGCCAAACCGGTGTGCATTTAATAACTCTGTGGCATATTATAAACACCCTCCGAGTTCAAACTTTGGAGAGCTGGGTAAATGCAAGCCTAATACTAAAATATATCCAATTCTATTAACTACCCCAGAGACAGGAAATTACAGAGCAATTAAGGAAAGCATCTCTATTTTGATGCTCATACTTTGGGTTAGGGGTTTGTTGACATCCAAAACCCTAAGTATTAAACTTAAGAGCGACGCCACACCATTTGTGCTAAAGACGTGAAAGATACCTCAAATTATGCAATTTACTGAGAAGCGAGTCATGTTGAGACTGAAACTGCGGGAAATGCACACAAGAGGAAGTAAATGTTTCATATTATCATGCATGGTTTCCTTCTAGGGATGTGTAAGGGTGGTCGACTATATTAGCCAACTATTTTTACTGGTGGTGGTTTAAATGGGAGAAACAAATCTCAAATGTATTGATAGATGCAACTTCTTTGAGAGAGTTTTTGCAGATTATAGCTTGCTGTGCTTAACAGTGAATAACAGTCAGCACAGTAAAACCCTCTGCAAGAAGTTTCGTCTTTTATTTTCTCCCATTTTCTCCCCAATTTGGCATGCCCAATTCCCAATGCGCTCCAAGTCCTTGTGGTGGCGTAGTGACTTTCCTCAATCTGGGTGGCGGAGGACAAGTCTCAGTTGCCTACACTTCTGACAGTCATTCCATGCATCTCACGTGGCTTGTTGAGCGCTAAGCGTTACCGCGGAGACCTAGCGCGTGTGGAGGCTCACGCTATTCTCCGCTGTATCCATGCACAACTCACCATGTGCCCCACCGACAGCGAGAACCACATTATAGCGACCACAAGGAGGTTACCCCAACGTGACTCTAACCACCCTAGCAACCGAGCCAGTTGGTTGCTTAGGAAGCCTGACTGGAGTCACTCAGCATGGAAGTTACAACTCTTTAATGCTTAAGGTTTAGTCTTTATGCACTGTTGATGATGAATACATTTCAAGAATACCACTGTTGGATATGAAATCCACTCCCGTAATTGCGGATTCTGTCTGGCAATGCTTAAATAAATAGTTCAATAAAGAAAGGTTTAAACTGCTTGATGTTATGAACAATATGTGTACCCACAAATGTATCTTGCAGTTCAGCACTTTTGAATTCTAAGCGCAGATCACCCTGAAGCACTCAAGTTACACTGAAGTGTGTCATTCTGCGTTCAGGATGCGCATAAGCGGTTTCGTGCTGCTCTGTATTAGAGCCTCTTATTTATTTCTTTGATACAATGGTGTAACTGTAACATAAGATGTTACAGTTAATTAGCCTATTTATTTGTTGAATATCCGTTAGTCACCATGTTGAAGTGCTGCACTTAGCGACCCTATATCCCTCTAAAAGGGTCTGATCGGGGTCACGTGAACAAAACAGAGTCCAACTATGCATTATTTTCTTAAAACCGACTAGTCGTTCAAACAACTAACCGAACAGTCTATTATTAAAATTGGGAGTTTTAATTGCTTCACATTTGGCCAGTATGACACATCGTAGAAGCAGGGCTGACCACACTGAGCAAATAATATAAATACACACATTAATACATTTGTAAAAATACAAGAATCTAAAATTTCTATGCAACATAGTGAGAAAAAGAATTGTGATACTTCGATATGATTGTATTGACAGCCCTAAAGTGCACCAGTCTTAAGATGCAGGAGTTCCTGCATCTGGGCCTGATCAAAGCCTGTGCAGTCAGCTGTTAATCTAGTCATTTTACAGAAATCTTTCATCCCACCTAATGCACAAACCAGCAGATCCGTGAAGGGAGTGAGAGATCATGCTTTAAACAAATATAGAATAAAGGGAAGGGTCATTCACAAACAGAAGACACAAAAGTAAAGCAGAGCTTTCAAGTGTGTGTATATGAAAGGCAGCCTGTGAAGTCATCTCCATGTGGCTGTATGAAGCACTTGTCTGTATGACAAATCAACAGCCAAAGCCTGGAGGCCATCGTGGAAGAGGAAACAACAAAAACAGGCCATTGAGACACGGATGAAAATCTTCAGGCACCTCATAATTTAATTTTATTTTCAATCAGGCACAGGGCTGTAACCACCATAGACATTGAGGGGGACATGCCAATAATTCTTTAAGGAATGATTTTATACTTTAGTTCATGTGAAAAAAAATATATAATTGAAAATATTCTGCAAACCAAGACAGCTGAGAAAGTGTGCACTCTATTGTAATTCCTATGTACGCAAATGCATCCATTCCCTTTAAAGCATTTGCAATGCTCCAGACTGCATCTAAATTGTCACACTTCTGCGAATTCAGATTAACAGACATAGATAGTGTCAACATGTTCTCACCAAAAAAAAAACGACATGCTGCCTCTGAAAGGTGAACCACGACATGTAGTAAACACTTCCTCAGCTGACGTCAAATATTCTTTCATGAATGCTTGTTAGATGTTTCCCATTTGTTGTAAATTGAAGCTTATTCTTTTTGTACAGTGGAAATGCACCGTTGCATGATATACAATTGAAGTCAGAGGTTTACATGCACTTAAGTTGAAGTCAGTAAAACTAATTTTTTAACCACTCCACAGATTTCACAAGTCGCATAGGACATCTACTTTGTGCATGACACAAGTAATTTTTCCAACAATTGTTTACAGACAGACTTTTAAGCAGCTTGAAAAATTCCAGAAAATTATGTCAAGCCTTTAGACAATTAGCTTCTGATAGGAGGTGTACTGAATTGGAGATGTACCTGTGGGTGTATTTTAAGGCCTACTTTCAAACTCAGTGTCTCTTTTCTTGACATCATGGTAAAATCAAAAGAAATCAGCCAAGACTGTGAATAAAAACATTTGTGAACCTCCACAAGTCTGGTTCATCCTTGGGAGCAATTTCCAAATGTCTGAAGGTACCATGTTCACCTGTACAAACAATAGTACACAAGTATAAACACCATGGGACCACGCAGCCATCATAACACTCAGGATGGAGATGCATTCTGTCTCCAAATCCAAACAAATCCAATATCGACATTACCTTAAAGGCTAATCAGCAAGGAAGAATCCACTGCTCCAAAACTGCCATAAAAACGCAAGACTACATTTTGCAAGTGCACACGGGGACAAAGATCTTATTTTTTGGAGAAATTTTCTCTGGTCTGATGAAACAAAAAATGTAACTTGGCCATTATGACCATCGTTATGTTTGGAGGAAAAATGATGAGGCTTGCAAGCCAAAGAACACCATCCCAACCGTGAAGCATGGGGGTGGCAGTATCATGTTGTGGGGGTGCTTTGCTGCAGGAGCATAACCCTAACCTGACTCAGTTACACCAGTTCTGTCTGGAGGAATGGTCCAAAATTCCAGCAACTTATTGTGAGATGCTTGTGGAAGGCTACCCAAAATGTACTAACAAAGAATACTAACAAAGAATTCTGACCTTCTGACCCACTGGGAATGTGAAGAAAGAAATAAAAGCTGAAATAAATAATTCTCTCCACTATTATTCTGACATTTCACATTCTTAAAATAAAGTAGTGATCCTAACTGACCTAAGACAGGGAATGTTTTCTACAATGAATTGTCAGGAATCGTGAAAATCTGGGGTTTAAATGTATTTGGCCAAGGTGTATGTAAACTTCTGACTTCAACTGTGTGTATATATCAGGGTTTTTCCTGCATAGAGAATTACTAGGCGGCTGCCTCCGTCAAATTCCGTGCCACCTCCGTCTGTCTACAAATCTCTGGTGGGTGTCTTCATGGAAAACACTAACAAGCGTTGCACTTGGTGGATTGTCATTTGTAACTGCAAATCTAAGCAATAATAATAAAACACTTTCCGTTGTCGTATAGTCGCTTGATGTCATTTAACATAACTTGAGATCAGAAAACTATAACGATGACACGTGAGACGAGAGGAGCGCTGCAGCTTGAGTGTCTGATAGAAACACAGATCACAGCTTGGCAATATATCTTTATTACAACCTTAATTAAAGTTCATATAATAAGAGAGTGTGCCATGTAAATAAACACAAGCTCAAAAACTGTCATTCTCTGTGAGGTCAGAGCCACTTCAACCAGGTGCCCAATCTGAGCGTGAGTCGAGACAGGGAGATATTTAAAATTCTGCCAGCTGATGCACACTCTAACACAGAGATGCTCGGCTCTCAGCTCGCAACGTCATCATCATGAGATCATCATGATAAGATCAATGTTAAGTGACAAAAAACACTAAAATGAGTGTATATATATATATATATATATATATATATATATATATATATATATATATATATATATATATATATATATATATATACACACACACATATAGGTTTTGGATAGGCTAGATTGACAAATGCTTATCAATAATACTCTTATGGCTAAAAATGTTTACGGTGTTCAGTGACTAAAATGTCAATATGACTAAATATCTGTTTTCATTGACTAAAACTACATTAAAATGCCCAGACTTTGCCATCTAAAACTTGACAAAAAATAAATAAAATAGGATAGGGTTGACTAAATATGATAAAAACTAAAAAGGATTAAGACTAAATAAAAACACGGATGACAAAATGATCACTATTATTCAGTTGCCAGGTCATTAGGAGTGTATTAATGCAAAGCCAACATTTACGAGTTCTTAACGGCACTTTTTTTCATCATTATGGTACCATCAACGCCTCATTTTGACCCAGGAAAAACCCTGTTTACAGTGCATCCAGAAAGTATTCGCAGCGCTTCACTTTTCCACATTTTGTTATGTTACAGCCTTATTCCAAAATGGATCAAATTAATAATTTTCCTCAAATTCTACAAACAATACCCCATAATGACGTGAAAGAAGTTTATTGTTTGTAGAATCTTTAGTAAAATAATGAATTTTGGAATAAGGCTATAAAATAACAAAATGTGGAATAAGTGAAGCGCTGTGAATAATTTCCGGATGCACTGTGTGAATGTGTGTATATATATATATACACACACAATTTTTACATATTTAAAGATAACTATGTATAATTATTTCATCATTAAATATTGAATCATTGTTATATGAGGGGCTTTCTCAGCGATGCAATTGTCTGAACATGTGAGTACAGGCAGCCGGTGCCCTCTTTCTGGTGTCCCCCTAGGGAGCTGGTGCCCTATGCAGACTGCATAATATGCGAATAGGGAGTGGCGGTACTGATTACCGGCTAATAGAAACCTTGCTGCTGTCTCCAAAATTCTGTCACAGCGTTTCTGTTTGATAATGCACTAGCTAATGCAGGAGTTGGAGACATTGTTGGAACCATGCAGGTAATCTACAGTCAATAATCCATTTAATTCCACAGGTTACAATTGTGACCGGAATCTACAAGGAGTTGTCAACTTTAAATGACAGTGCAGACTGTTTCGCCTGTCTGTCAAAACTCCATAAAAAGAAGCAAGAAGTCATAATACACTTACAACTTCCATATTTTGTACATAAATTAATTGAGATGTGCTGTTTTTCTGTTGTTCAGCTCTGTTGGTTAGGTGTGTTTTGTGTGGATGACTGAAAAATACTTTTGGATGATGCACATTTTGTCCACTAATGTTTATAAAGATATTGCGGTTAATCGCAATTAAAAAACAAAAACAAAACAAAAATGGAATTATTATTAATTAACTTAACATTTTGGATTATGATTTTATTTTGTGATGGATCCAGAATAATTTGACAAAGAAACATGATGCTTCCATGAATCAACTTTTTGCTCATCTCTTTCGAGAGCTGTGTGTTGCCCTAACCCTTCATGAATGCATGCTCCTCTCTCAGACATCTACCCACAAACACAGATAAACACTCAACCAGGCAGAAAAAGATGGCTGCAAAATATGCAGAAGTGCAATGGACCAAATGTGATCTAAAATAAGAACAAATACCCACACCACCCCAAACCACATGTTAGATCGAATACAAACTAAACCCTTAACAGAGGTATTCCCAGTAATCTCGGAACCTCTTATTATTATTATTATTAACTCCTCGCTCGCCTTAGGACATGTCCTAAGAAACTTAAAAAATGCAGTTATCAAACCGCTTATTAAAAAGCCACTGCTTGATCCAAGAGAATTGGCTAATTACAGACGGATTTAAAATCTACCATTTATGTCAAAAATACTAGAAAAAATAGTGTCCTCCCAACTATGTTCATTTCTACAGAGGTAGTAACATATGAACAATTTCAGTCAGGATTTAGGCCCCATCACATTACAGAGACTGCACTTATCAGAGTTAAAAATGACTTGCTCTTATCATCTAATTAGAGCTGCATTTCTCTTCTAGATATTAGTGCTGCCTATGACACCATAGATCATGATATTCTCTTGAATAGGCTGGAGAATTATGTTGGCATTAGTGGACTTGCATTAGCATTACTGGTTAAGGAGGTTGTAGATACTACTGGTCCTAGTATTCTACCGATGATTAACAGTAGTTTTTTTTTTATATGGCACTGTACCATCAGGGTTTAAACATGCTATTAAGGAACCAAGCTTAAAGAAAATGAACTTGAATCCACAGGATTTAAAAAAATGTCAGGCCTATCTCAAAATTGCCTTTTATGAATAAGATCTTCGAGAAAGTTGTCCATAATGAACTTGTTGACTTTTTGACTGAAAATAACATAATGGATATTTACCAGTCTGGTTTTAGGACCACATATAGTACAGAATCAGCTTTATTAAAAGTTGCAAATTATATTTTGTTACGTATTGACTCCGGGAAAGGTGTTGCCTTAATGATGTTAGATTTGAGTGCAGCTTTTGATACTTTAGATCATGTAATTTTAATAGAACGTCTCAGAGATTATGTAGGGATTAATGGTGTAGCCCTTAAGTGGTTTTCTTCCAATCTGCAGGACAGGACATGCTCTGTTAAAATCGGAAATTATGTTTCTGCATCTGCGACTATCTCTTGGGGGGTTCCCCAAGGATCCATTCTTGGTCCAACTTTATTCTCTTTATACATGCTGCCTCTGGGGTAAATTTTTAGGCAATACAATATTAATTATAACATGTATGCTGATGATTTACAACTGTATTTTCCTTCGGAGAGTGATGACTGTAAAACTTTTACAAATTTTTATAAGTGCCTGATTGATGTAAAGGGATGGATTGCAAATCATTTTCTACAATTAATTGAGGATAAGACGGAGATTATTATGTTCGGGAACAAACAGTCTGGGCAAGGTTTGGTTTGATTTTCGATTCTGAAATCCACTTTGATCATAAAATTAACAGCGTTGTGAAAAATATTTTCTTTCAGATAAGGAAACTGTCTAAACTGAAACCTATCCTTTCAAATAAGGACTTGGAGATGGTTTTGCATGCTTTTATTTCCACACGGTTGGATTAATGTAATGCTCTATATCTAGGCATAAGTGAATCTCTGGTTACTCGTCTTCAGTATGATCAAAAGGCTGCAGTGAGAATCCTAACAAATACCAGAAAGCGGGATCATATAACACCTGTGTTGATATCTTTTCACTGGCTACCTGTAATACATAGGATACAATACAAGGCGTTAATGTTGGTCTACAAAGCATTGCATGATTGGGCTCCTCAGTATAATCCCAATCCCAACGTCATCTGCGCTCATCTCAGAGCATGCTCCTAACTGTCCCAAGGCCTCACTTGAGGCGTAGTTGAGATCGCACCTTTTCAATTGCGGCTCCTGCACTTTGGAATGTGTTGCCGTTATCTTTAAAATCATCGCCAAGCATGGACATTTTTAAAGGGACTTAAAGTATACTTATTTTACCAGGCTTTTGGCATCTGAGTAGGTCTGAGAAATGTGAATGATTGGTTGTATGATTTATCCTGGTGTTATGTTTTGTTGCATTTTATTTTTGTATGTTCTTCAGAGATATTTATTATTTATGGACAGCATTTTGGTTCATTTTAATGGTCATGAAAGTGCTTTATAAATTAAAGTTGACTTGAACATGGTTTAGGTCCTATTTAGCAGACCGCTACCACTTTGTGTGTGTAAACGAGGAATTATCAAATCAAATAAAAGTATGAAGTACCACAGGGATCAGTTTTAGAACCTCTGCTTTTCTCCTTATACATTCTTCCCCTGGAAAATATTATCAGGAATCATGGAATAAGATTCCACTGTTATGCCGATGATACCCAACTTTATATTTCTTCTAAACCAAATGAAAAGTCGCAATTCTCCAAATTAGCAGATTGTATGAATTATATCAAAGATTTTTATGGCCAGAAACTTCCTTCTTCAGCAAGGAACTTAGGTGTTATATTTGAAACACAAAATCACAAAATTCTGGCTTGTTAATAATTCCAAGAATATCAAATTCCACAAAAGTAGGTAGATCCTTTAGATACTTGGCTCATAAACTATTGAATAGTCTCCCACCGTTCGGGATGCAGACACCCTTACGCAGTTTAAATCTAGACTAAAAACTCATCTATTTAGCCAGGCATACACCTAATTTATCCTTCAACTCACAATTAGGCTGATTTAGTTAGGTCTACCGGAACCAGAAACATCAATCATAATCTGTAATGCATAAAATTGAATGGCACCTACGCTAATATTATTCTATTTGTTTCCATGTCTTATCCTGAGGTTACCAGAGCCTGCCAGATCCAGCTCTGTTCCTGCTTTGTGTTGGACTCAACTGCCACATGCTGCTGAGAGATGACGACAATCTACATCCAGTGCTAGCCAGAAATCACTTACGTTTTTTGACTTCAGAGGATGAACTGATGCCAACTCCAACCGAAAGACATAGGATACTTCATATGCCACAGCCTGAACCTTGGACTTAGGATGGACCCCACCAAAACTCATCGAAATGACCTGCAGGTTGAACTGCAATGCACCTCATCATTTATCTCTGCCTGCATCACCTTTGTCAGCCCTCTACATTCAGAGTAAATCAATCACTTATGCAAGTAAATTTTGCAATATGCGACCAAAAAATGTCTGTTATAAGCCACTGGCAAGTAAACATTCATATTTCACTAGTCAGTGATAGAGTTGTGTAGTGTCGAAGCACCGAGGCTCTTTTACTGAATAAAAAGCAGTTGATTGAGAAGCTGGATTTAGCCTCGTCTTTCCCTGCATGCTGTCTCATGCGCGCAGGAAAAAGCACTTGTGTCTCATTCAGTTCAACTCCGAGCATCTCACGGACGTCACAAGAGCAGCTCTCTTGAGAGCATGTGAAGATGAACTCAAGCACTCTGATGTGCACACCGTCTACAGAGGCTTGCGCCAAACTCCCACAAAAATATAAACAAGGTATAAACATATTAATTTTGTGAATGCAAAGCGCTCAAGTTTCACTTAACAGCCATGTAATGGCAAATGTCTGTGGTCATTGTGGGTTTATTGATGCATTGTTATTAACACGCAGTGAGACAGAGGAGATGCCCTGCTCTATTTCTGTGGAGTTGATAAAATCCAAGAAACAGAATCTCAAAGTCCTCCTTCACAAGAAATAAGGGCTTGAGAGTTAATCTTAAAATAATGTGTGAAAGTGTATAATATTTTATAATATAATATTTAAGCATTATCACATGAGCAAGAGTGCGATATGGCCCTACATCAGTCGTAGGTAATTACAGCTGTGCTGATTTAGGGCCATAGGGCATGATTGTGAGTGTGAGCAGAGATATTGTCAGCTTTCTGAAGATCAGCTTTCTCGATCACTACAGAAACTGCAATGTCCTCCACCATTTTAAACAGCACCCATTGTGTACTTAATCAGTCTGTTTTGTCTCTCAGCTGTGATGAGCTGCAATGCTGAATTTGTTAGTTTAAAGCCATTTAAAGCTATTTCCTAACTTTAGTAGTGTAGTTTAGACAAGCGATCACAAAGAGCTGTTTTATCAGCGATAAACTGGCTGTTGCAGATTCACTTCACGTCACCTAACTGGCTCATATTACACACAAATTATCTTTTGCCACCCCCTGCTGGTTAACATATGTAATGTCAAAAACAAAAGACAAACCATAGCTCTTAACAGATCTGCACTGCTCTTACACTTTAGTTTAGAACTGCACGAACACAAGCGGAGTGATACACACAGTGAAGCGTCCGAGTGCTGATGGTGTCAGACCATCAGTGCTCATGGATCGTCTCTCTTCCAATCAGATTCGAGGACCGTAACTAACTGTTGTATATAATAGCTATACAGGTTGGCTGAGTTATAAAAGAAGCAAAAGAAAACAAAACATTGAAAAAGTCCAAAGGATCAAAAGTAAATCAGACAAATAAGAGAGATATATTGGAGTTATTTAGACATATTTTGATAATTAAAATATTACTTTATTTTAAATTTTATATTTGACTGTCATTCATACATTTTTGAAGTGTGAAAAGGAAATTGTATACCATTATTTTATTCATTTCATATGACCCAATCTAAATATGTATAAATTAATTTGTTGTGTGCATGAAGCTCACATAGTGAGTTTGTATGGTAATTAATCATCATATTCGTGAAACAACTAAAACAGGCAATTAATCATCATAATAGCAATTATTTGTTTGACAATTGTCAGCCTAATTTTCATTATTAGGCTCCTACCTTGTGAATCCTTTTGTTAAAAATGTGTGCGAAATTTCAAACAGTGACAACAGCTTGTATCATTATTAAAAATGCGATTTCATAACATTATATAAATTGATAGAATGTGAAATTTGTACATTTTTAAAAAGCTAAAATGTGATTAAAATCATAAAGCAAAATATAAAAAAATTACATTATACTATTTTGCATAAATATATATGAAGAGGCCCTCTCTCTCTCTCAGTTTGCTTAATATATTCTTTAGTTACATTATGCTTACATGTCGTCAAAAGTCTGGCGAGTAAAAACAAATTTACTAGCCAATGACGATTCTAGGGCTGCACAATTAATCGAAAAACTAAACTTAACTTTTGTTTTGTCATGTTAATAAGTAGGCCAATGTGAATATGATTTGTACAAAATAGCAATGAATTAATTCAGTTTAACTGTTCCAAGTGTGTTTGAGGTGTAGCCAACATAAAGAATATGGCATGAATAGCATATTTCAGGAATCATCGTCATTATCACGTCTGCTCTAATAAGACCCATTTGCCACGCAGCTGGTATTAGTAGATTTAACATTTTCATGAATTGCACAAACTCTATGACTGTTTTTCATTTCCAAAGTGCAACCTCTGAAGAACAAATTTGCTTACTTTGTGACGTCACGATAATTAAAAATTGTAATCAACATTAATAATCGCGATTACAATATCAAGATCAATAATCGACAAATATGATTTTTGCTATAATAGTGCAGCCCTAGACGATTCTTTCTCCAACATGATCATAGAGGGTTGTTTGTTTACTTATGGACAACACTCTTGAAATGGAATACATAGACTATCATTTGATTGCCAAAAAAAAGCCTTCATCTGCCAACTAACAAGGACATTTGCAATTCTGCAGTTAATCCAGGATGGACTCCAGTCATTAGTCATTAATCTTACAGTTCATACAAAATCTTTGTTTTAACACTTACTTAGTTTACAAAATGTCAAACCATGGCTTTAACTATACATAAGTAATATTGGCATTATATATCATGATGTTAGCCAGAGGGGAACCGGCCCCCACAGTGAGCCTGGTTTCTCCCAAGGTTATTTTTCTCCATTAACCAACATTCCTTGTTCACTGGTACAATTATTATTTAATTAATTGTATATGCAATTTACAAATCATATTTAAACAAGCTACACAATGAAGACTTTATAGATATAACAGTTTCATTTAAAAAATTAAATAAAAAAATCTATATTTGTTAAAGCATGATTTCCTGTAAAGCTGCTTTGAAACGATATGTGTTGCGAAAAGCGCTATACAAATAAAAATGACTTGACCACAGGAAACAATATGCTATTGGACTTCAGATGGCCCATTTCTCTAGTTCCATCTCTGTTCCTCACATACGCTCACTTATTTCCAGTGCAAATAGGCAGGTGGGCGGCTGTCCATTATTCATGTACTGTAAATGATAGAGGAGGCTGAGCAGATTGTGTATCATTTCATCCATTATGCATGCAGAACTGCAAAGCGAACGCAGAGAGAGTGAAAAGAGAGAGACAAAGCTTGTCTCTCTTCAGCTACACTCGGCAGGAGTCTCAGAAACGCGGTCTTATCAGATGCTCTCATTATACAAAATATGACTGCATGACTCCAGGACACACCGCACCTCAGCAGAGTTCACTCATTGAAAGGATTTTCCTTGTTTGTTTTAAATTATGGGTTTGATGTGCCATTATAATATCATGGTATACTAAAATTGTAATCATTTAGAGCTATAATCAAAGTACAATCTGATACATTGCTGTAACATAAGCCACCTACATGGATTCAGTTTCCTCAACAAATTTGTCACAAAACCTGCTTGGTGTTATCTGCTTTTCACAAGGTTTTTCAAACTCCTCCCATAGTGAACAGAGCAAACTGAACAACAGCCCATCCTAAGGCAGCCAGCAAATGCAGATAGTGAAAGTCACGCAGAACAATGACATCAGCCCAGCACAATAAACAGCCAAGATGGGGGCGCTGGTCTCTTTCAAATCAAAGCATAAAACCACCAATCGATCTTGAAAATCCAGTTCTGCAAGATGAACTCTGACTAACAATCTCAACATTAGTCCCATGTGACTTGTCATGTTGAAAACATTAAAGGAATAGTTGGCTCATTCTATAACATTTCAAGTCAACAAAAAAGAACAAATAAAAGTGGTTTTCAATAAAGAAACTATTGGTTAAATTAATAGATTTCTTCACTGTAACATATCTATTAGTTGCAAAGATTAAGCATCAAACACCTTTTTGATATTACAAGGGAAAGGATGTTTACCCTAGTGAGTTTGTCAACTATGTCACGGGCAAACTGTATGCCATTACAGACACTGATGTGATGTAACACACAATTAAGGGTTCTTTTGTCTATTCAGCCACATGTGCAGTAATTCTTTTACAATTATTTTAAGAATTGTATGTTTTCGCAGATATTTTCAGCATGGTCACTAGTGACAGTAACATTTTTTATCATAAATATGCCTTAAATATAATTTTGGCAGCTTTAAGAGATGTATCAAAACTCTAACCTTTGTGGATGTAAAATAAACCTTGAAGGATACCAGAAGGTGCATTCTTGTTATTTGAAATGTAAAAAGGTGTAAAATCAGGTGTAACATCATTGACAGTTAAAGTGAAATGACTGAAAATGCAATATCCTGTTTGTTTGTTTTTCACAAAATACAATGACACCATTTACATAGGAAGATCTCTGTATAACTTGCAAGGAACAATATCTAGTTCATTTTGTAAAATCAATTAAATGTCCCTTATCATCAGGATTCACACGCATACACGCACACACATGCACGTGGGCACACGCACCCCGTGTCCTCTGATACATACAGGCTTAAAATAAGACAAAAAAAAACAACTGATCTATTGCCAATAATTCATCATCATTAGTTTACATCAGTGGACACAGTAGGGTGACTTCAACTATGTTACACAAGAATAGGCCATAGAGGGTAACATATCTAACATAACAGAGTTGACTCAAATTTGAGTTAAAATCATAAAAATATTGCAAACCATAACAAAGTACCCAACATAGTTGATGGTCAATTAATATGCTACTTGACAATATGCTAATGTAGTTAAAATATTGAAAAAATTTAAAGGACATTGCCATTATGTTATCAAAATGTCCCCCATAGAGGAAAATTAAATCACATGATGCTAGTCACATGGTTTTGGGATACACCATTTTTTGGTTGAAGGGTGGTGCTTTTTTCATAACATCGTTGACAGAACTTTTGTGGACATGAGTAAAATAAGATATTTTCTTTATTAAAATGTCAAACTCAATCTAAAAAAGGCTATTTTCTGAAGTGTTTAGAATTTAAAAATAAATAAAATATAGATAATGTTGACAAAAAAAAAAAAACATTATTTTGAACTTTTTAAGCAATTAAGAAACATCATGGAAATTTCAAGCAAAATGAAACATGGCATGCACAAAATGTTTGTGTGATTTATAACATGCTCTCCCTTAATGGACAAAATGGGATATTTCTGAAGAAAATAGTAAGAAAATATATAATTATCAACAAAAGGCATTGAATGTACCCTAAATTATAGAATGAGCCAGTTAACCCAATCGGTCATTATTCTCACCCATATATCTTTAATTTTCCATTGAAGACAGAATAAGAAAAAGAAACTTCAAAGTAGTCCATATTAGTGGTCGACCGATGTAGGTTTTTCAGTGGCCGATGCGGAGTTATAAAAAGCACTATTGGCCAAAAGCTGGTATAATTGCCAATAAACATAATACAATTTAACAAGAGCAAATCAGATTTACACAAATTGTTTAAAGTGAAAAAAAAAAAAAAAACACTTAGCATTTACTCAAATTTGCAAAACTTAAACTTATGTTTTGCATAAACATAAAACAGAAAGTGTTGACTATCCATTGACAAATCTATTGGTAGATTTTGGAACTGACACAAGGGAAAGTTAACACTTCTGTTAATTGTCCAAGCGAACACGGTTATCGGATTAGTTGGTTTGGCCGATATATCGTTCTATCACTAGTCTTGCGGTTTAGAGCGCACAGACAAATCTTCATGTTTGCTAGCATTTAACGGCAGATGCATTATGTCTTAAAGTAATATATTCGGTATGTATTTCTAATAAATCCCAATAATAACCAGAAAAAAATGAAGATTTGGTGCATAACACGGTACTAGGATGAGCACAAGTAGTCGAATACTCGAGTATTCGTCCTGCAATAATTATTAGAAAAGTACAAATACTATTCGAATTTCATTGTTTTGTTTTGCTGGCCATATATACAGTGATATGCATGTTAAATCCTGAACAAACAAACTAAAACTGCCAGTTAAAACAGAATGAACTGGATGGCGTGGACACAAGTTGATCACATTTGATGAGCAAACCGTTCTGTCAGTAAGTTTAGCTGGACACCAAAAAAGCGGGTTATTGTGAGAATGTGGCTTACTCCAATAAAGCTGGATACCTGTTTAAATGTACTGGATAAGCAGTGTACACTTTACTCTCATATATGTGCAACTTGTCAGAAAGCAGCGTCCCCGTAACAACATAATCCCCATGATGCTTCCGTAAACAATAAACATGGCATCCGAGAAAGACTTTGCTAGCTGAAGTAAGGGACATTCCATAATTTAATAATTTAGAGCGATATATCGATCTACCTCTAGTTTCTGCACATATTCTTATTGAGTAAAATTTGTATCCAACTCTAACGATCATATGTTTTGTTATGGGCATTTTGTTGATTTTATTAGCATCTTGTTATTTCCATCCAGCATTTTTTTTTTTGGTGATATCCCAAACTTTGCATAAAAATATGTGGATGGAAACCCAGCTATTGATGCCAAACTGGCATTGGATCTCGCATGTATAGTAACCGAACATGGCGCGTCATTTTTTCAATTCTTGAAACGAATTTGGGCTAGACGAAAGCTTCAACGCATCAGTGAATAACACTTTTAATTACAGTCTGTTCCTCACCCAAAGCTCACATTTTGCTCAAGAAGGCTTGGAATATAGTGCTGGAGTTGTATGGGCTACTTGTATGGTGTATTCATGTGGTGTTTTGTTATTTTTGGAGCTTGACATAAGTAGTCACAATTAACTGTCATTGTATGGAAAGCTGTGCTAAGAGTTCACAAAAAAGCTTACTGGGCTGAAATGACATGTAATAATGACAGAATTTTCATTTTTGAGAGAACTGTTCCTTAAAAAAACAGATGCGACATGGATTAGGCTCATTAATATGTGTAACTTACTCATGTTTACTGCAGTCAGATGTGTTTGAGAGATGAATAGTGCTTTTGTTTGTTAATTCACAGCTGTCTAAATGTTAGCATGGCAGATACAACCCTAACAGAAAGTCAGAGAATGTGTTAAATAACTAAGGTTTTTGTTATAATATTTGAACAGACACTGTTTATCTACCTCTTCCTGAATCAGTGGCTTTGTAGTCAAATTATGTGGTCATCTGCATGCATTTGATGCACACTCTCTTCCTGTCTACACATACACATCTATCTACATAATGTTCAAAATTAAACTCACCAAGTGCCAAATGAGAGTAAAAAAGTTACGCAAGTTGTCCGGTAACTTTGTAAGGTATAAGATATATTAATTTAATTATCAAGTATTTATCCATGATGCAAGTAGTACTCCCTTGTACCAGCCTTTTATTTTTGCTGATTTGAATTTTTGTTTAAATCATTGTGACAACTCTATTTTACTGTAATGCAGTAAAAAATATTTTGCTATGGTAATGAGAATCATCCTTGAAAACAATGAGAATAGTATAAGTAAAAATGTCCGGATGTCTATCCGGATTCTGAAAATGAGAATTGGGGTAAAATGTGCTTAAGTGTCCTGAAAATAATGTCACATGTTCAATACAAAAAAATCTTAATGGTCCTAAAATGTGGGCTTTATGCTAAATATTATTTAATATTTGTATGTATTTATCTGTGCTTAAATATGACCAGAAAATTTCCTTCACATGTTTCATCAGAATACCCCAATTCCATTGTCATATATACACAAATACAGGCCTATTTTTAATCAAGATAATGTAAAAAATTGTTTCATAGCTGGTGAGAAAGAGTTAAGGCTGTACATTTTCTTAATGTTTCTTAAAAACATGCCTTAAGCTTTTTTTGACCACCAAAGTTTTTTTAGGGTTTAAGCAGCACTTCTTCATCCACCCTTGTAGAACACTCAATAATAAACCTGTGTGACATCATATTACAACATCTGTGAGACACAGCACATTCCTGGAAAACCTGCCTACACACAATTCCTCTGAGCCTTACAGACTTAGAACTAAAGACCAATAAACAATGACTAGCAATAGCTAAATTAAATGGTTGGACTAAAAGTCTGTAAGTCTGTAGCGGTCCCTCCTTCCACTGTCGAGCTGTGATTATTTCTAGCGGTGTGACACCATTTTGATCTCCACAAGGACAAGCCCTACCTCCATCACTACCACAGCACCCTCATACACAAACATGTTATTTATATGTGTGTGTGTGTGTGTTTATAACCCCCTTGTTGTGACATTCATAGTCCCAACAAGGAAAAAAATGTGCGATTAATAGATAAGGATTTTTTTTGTTGTTGTCGATAATTCAAATTTAATTACAATTAGCATCAGCCGATTTTAAGGCCTCAGCGATATATCGGTCAGCTACTACCTATATTAGGTTATTGAGAATGGATGTAAAAGGAACATATCCTAAAGGTTATGTATACAAGCATGTGGATGTGTGACATGTACTGGCATTCTCCAGGCCCCTTTGCTCCTAGTTGTCATAAAAGCATAATAGAGGCGAGGAAGAAACTAATGTAACAATCACATGACAGCTAGAGGTTTTGTCATGGCTTTTATGAGGCAAAATGACTCAAGCAGCAGCAATAAGAGATGTTTATCGTTTAGCAGTTCAAATTGTAAATGCAATATTTGTCAAAATAATCTAAGCGTTTTTTACTAAATTGTGCGGCACTTATCGAATGTATTCATCTTTAGCATCTTTTGAGTTGCTAGGGTATTCTATATGGTGTCTGTAGAAAGCAAACACAAATACTCCTATCTTATGTTTGTTTAAACTTTAGTACTGGCAAAAGCAGCTCACCATCTTAATTATTGCTGCCTAAGAATGAATGTTATTGTCTGACCAATAGAAAATGAGAGGCAAATACTTGCAAAAATCATATTCTGTCCAAGTTAGACTTCCTCTCCCTGTCTGAGAATTAACAGATCTGTTTCAGTGGGACTTTAATGGCAATACCTATCAGTGTTGGAGCTTGAGGTCTGACACAGGTGTGTCAGTGACCATGAATACTGCAAAACAGGTGGTTACACCAACATTTCAGGGGGAACAGGACAGGGGGCGTTCACTCTCCCTTGTATACACACAACAAACACCAAACACCAAAAGAGGAAAGATTAAATTACTTTAATGGTGTGAAACAGCAATGGATATATTAGTTGTTTTAATTTTCCTTTTTGGTATTTTGAAGCTCTCAAGGACACTAGGGCTATGTAGTGTCTTCATGTATGCACTCACTGTGCCGTCAACTTCCCCATATTGCGCTCCCCTCTCACTTACGCCCATTTCATTATGGCGACGGGAGTCCGCTTACGTCAACTACGTAACTCGCATTCGTGAATGACACTCTAAGTAAGAGAATAGATCGCGCAGCTAGCCTAAAAGCGCAGCTGGAAACGCAACGATTGAGGCGTTTATCTCATAAATAAGTTGCATACAGATACAAGTAGCGAGGTGAGATTTTGTGAAATGTGTAACGTAGCAACCAACCTGCCGACGAAATTTTCAAGAACGGAGCTTTTTCCGGCGCTCTGTCCTCCCACCACTGCGATCTGCGGCAGGTCCAAGTTGCAGCTTTGGCCAATGGAACTGAAAGCATCTTGGAGTTTATTGATCAGGGGGATCAATTCCTCCATCCCCCGGTTGCCCATGGTTTCTGGCCGTCTCTCAGCGCGCAGGAACGGGCTCTCAGCAGCAGGGCGCTCGGGTTACTCTCAAGTGTTCAATTTCCACCCTTCAAACAATTTCAGTCCAGTCTGTCAAAGACAAATTGTTCATAAAACATTCGGTAACGGTCAGGTGATGCGTATTACGGCGCTTGTATTAAGATTCGTGTAGTGGTCAGAGGCTCAATCATTAGTAAACTCACGAAACAAAACTTCTCTCTATCATCCGGTCAGGCGACATCCGACCTCCACCTGTGACGCCAGTCCCGCCTCCTGTCAACCGCTGTCGTGACATCTGATTGGCTCTCATGAGCACTTCCTGGTGTGTTCATTCTTTTGATTGGTTCAACCTTCGTTTCGTTTCTCAAAAGGCGGAGGAGTTGCTATTGGACAGCAAAAATGTCAATATAGTTTCAATCAAAAGACTGATTTCAATAAATATTTATATATAACCATATATAAATTCACCACCATAGGCACTTCCTTATAACTTATAAAATAAATAAGGTATATAAATAAATTACTTTATAGCCCTATGAGCTATTTTTGTACATATCCAGTTCTTGAGATTCGGTATTTTGATACTAATTTACTACATTGTCAAAATGAGTTTGATTTTTTTTTTTATTTTGAGAATAACATTAAAGAAATATTCAAGGTTCAATTCAAATTAATCAGAATCCAGATCAGAATTAGCTTTATTGCCAAGTTTGCTTACACACACAAGGAAGTTGTCATGGTGAGAGAAGCTTCCAGTGCAAGAGATTGCAACATACATACAAACATAGATATTTAAACATTGATACATATAGTGACATTAAAAAATAAATAAAGTAAAAATAAGATATAACAGATAAATATAAAGAGAAATATACATTAGAGCAATAATGTTATAAGAATATTTTATATACAGATATACAGTTATGTGCAGGTGATGTAATGTATTGAAGAAGAGGTAGGATATGTTAAAGAATATAAATGAAAAATGGATATGAGTATGAATGGATGGATTGAATGTTACATGTGGTTTTATTGACAAAAGGGAAGTATTTGGGTGCAGTTTTAACTGTTCATGACGTGGATGGCTGAGGGGAAAAACTGTTCATGTTCCTGTTCTGGTCCTCAGAGCTCTGTAGCGGCCGGAGGGCAACAGTTTGAAAAGGAAGTGTGCTGGGTGAATGGGTTCAAGAATGATTTTACCAGAACTTTTTGTTACTCTGGATGTGTACAGATCTATTAAGGTGGGTAGGGGAGTCCCAATAATCCTCTTAGCAGGCCGAACTATCTTTGAAGTCTTCTTATGTCTGACTTGGTAGCTGAAACAAACCAGACAGTTATAGATTCAATGACTGGCCACAGACGTCAAAGCAATGGATCTGTAATCATTAAGTCCTGTGATTTTGGGTTTCTTTGGGACAGGGATGATGGTGGAGCCTTTGAAGCAGCATAAGCTCAATCAACACCATTTGTGGCATATTATTGATTACCAGAAAAAATCATTTTGATGTCCCTTTTCATAAAAAAAATGTTACAACGTTACAGTGAGGCACAATGGAAGTGAATGGGGCCAATTTTTGGAGGGTTTAAACAGAAATTTGAAGCTTATAATTTTATAAAAGCACTTGCATTAATTATTCTGTTAAAACATTTTTATTATTTGAGCTGTAAAGTTGTAAAATTGGCTATAACTTTACACAGAAAAGGTTATTATGTGATTTTAACAAGCTAAAATCATGTTATCATGCATATTATTTATATATTATGTCTATACTTTTGAAACAGTATTTTAACGTTCAGAAATTGAAAAACTGTAACCCAGATTTTTTTTTTTTTAAGAAAAGGAGGGACGAGTCGAAAATAATGTAATCAACATGATCCCACAAATGTTGTCGATTGAGCTTAACTTTGATTGAACCTGGAATATTAATTTAATGAGACATTGTCGGAATCTGCATTTTGTAGATATTTGTGGAATCTGAGTATACAAATTCGATCGAATATTTAATGGCAGTCCACTGAATCATGCAATATGAAAGTGATATTCAGGCGCTGATCTGGATTCGGTGCCACGGTGACGCTCGAGTCACTTCCTGTTGTAGTGACACATGGGCCTCGCGATCGATCATCATTGTGTTCAAAATGGCTGCGCCTATACCGGATAGTACACATGGGTGCAAATACAGTATGGGATCAATAAAAGCAGTATCTTCCGCTGCTCCTCTCGCTCTTCGCATTGTAGCAGAGTGTCCTGTGAGCAAAGCGAGAGCATGCAATCTTACCCTTCCCCACTGCACTGTCAATACCCCAGTGTTTATGCCGGTGGGCACTCAGGGGACCCTGAAAGGAATCACTGTGGACCAGCTGGAGGATCTGGACTGTCAGATATGCCTGGGAAACACGTATCACCTGGGTATGAGACCGGTATGTGTGGAGGAATGCTGGACATACGTAAAATTCTTACATGGTTTCATAGGAATTAATAGAGTGAACATGGTTAACTTTTTAATGTGTCCAAACAGGGTGCTGAGTTAATAGAGAAAGCCAATGGGTTGCATGGATTTATGAACTGGAAAAGAAATCTTTTAACGGTAAGTAATGTGTAATTCATAATTATTGGTACTAGATGCTAAAAATCTTGAAGTCAAGTAATTTTTATTTGTATTGTGCTTTTCACAACACACATTGTTTCAAGGCAGCTTTAGTGAAAATGATGCAGTAATGTCTTTAATGATTTAAAGTCCTCATTGAGCAGTTTAAATGGAAAATGTGATTAAAATCATGCCTTAAGAATTATTTGTCTTTAGGCCCCCACAAATAACTGTGGCAAGGAACACAAAACTCTTTAAGATGTTGGTTAATTGAGAAAATAAACCTGGGAGAAACCAGACTCAGCTGGGGGAGCCAGTTCCCCTCTGGCTATTAATATAATCCCAATATTAGATATCTATATGTAATACAAGTCATGGTAGTTGGCCATGGTTTCTAGCTTTTGTGTGTTATAATTAGCAGGCCCAAGCTGGTTTATGTGGTTGATTGGCATGATGACCATCTAGTCAACCTGGTTGGGTGATTCTAATGAAACTTATCAAGAAAATGGCAGTGTTATGTTTATTTCCAAAAAAAACACACACACACATATGTATACACATACATTATTTTATTTATTTATATATATATATATATATGTATGTATGTGTGTGTGTGTGTGTGTGTGTGTGTATTACATGCAGTTGAAGTCAAAAGTTTACATACACTTAGGTTGAAGTCACAATTTAAAGGCAATGCTACCAAATATTAACAAAGTGTATGTAAACTTCTGACCCACTGGGAATTTGATGAAAGAAATAAAAGCTGAAATAAATAATTCTCTCCTTTTATTCTGCCATTTCATATTCTTAAAATGAAGTAGTGATCCGAACTGACCTAAGAATGTGAATGTTTTCTACAATAAAATGTCAGGAACTGTGAAAAACTGAGTTTAAATGTATTTGGCTAAGGTGTATATAAACTTCAACTGTTTGTGTGTGTACAGTATCTCACAAAAGTGAGTACACCCCTCACATTTGTAAATATTTGATTATACCTTTTCATGTGACAACACTGAAGAAATGACACTTTGCTACAATGTAAAGTAGTGGGTGTACAGCTTGTATAACGGTGTAAATTTGCTGTCCCCTCAAAATAACTCAACACACAGCCATTAATGTCTAAACCGCTGGCAACAAAAGTGGGTACACCCCTAAGTGAAAATGTGCCCAATTAGCCATTTTCCTCCCTGGTGTCATGTGACTTGTTAGTGTTACAAGGTCTCAGGTGTGAATGGGGAGCAGGTGTGTTACATTTGGTGTCATCGCTCTCACACTCCCTCAACATGGCACCTCATGGCAAAGAACTCTCTGAGGATCTGAAAAAAGAATTGTTGCTCTACATAAAGATGGCCTAGGCTATAAGAAGATTGCCTAGCTGCAGCACAGTGGCCAAGACCATACAGTGGTTTAACAGGACAGGTTCCACTCAGAACAGGCCTCGCCATGGTTGACCAAAGAAGATGAGTGCACGTGCTCAGCGTCATATTCAGAGGTTGTCTTTGGGAAATAGACGTATAAGAGCTGCCAGCATTGCTGCAGAGGTTGAAGGGGTGGGGGGGTCACGGGACCTGCATCAAATTGGTCTGCGTGGCGGTCGTCCCAGAAGGAAGCCTCTTCTAAAGCTGATGCACAAGAATAGAATCCTTTATTTTATCATTATACACACAGTTTTTTGCATACCGTAATTTCCGGACTATTGAGCGCACCCGAATATAAGCCGCACCCACTGATTTTTAAATAAAATATTATTTTGAACATAAATAAGCCGCACCTGTCTATAAGCCGCAGGTGCCTACCGGTACATTGAAACAAATGAACTTTACTCAGGCTTTAACGAAACACGGCTTGTAACAAAAATAAGTAGGCTTTAACGAAACACGGTGTGGCAGCGGGGCGTGGTCAAGCGCCCGTCCGGAGAGAAAAGCTGTAAGGGCGCTTACACCTTAGCTAAATTATGTCTAACACCGGTGTCTAATTTCAGTAAGCATGGGGAGAGCGGCATAAAAAGGCAGCAGCCACAGAGCTGAGAGAGTGACACACGCCAGTCTAGTGTTGGCGCATAGAGGAATTGAGAAACTTTATAAAATTGATTGTAAACATTGCTGTGGCCATTAAAAGCCTTACCTGGAACGTCAAGTGCCCTGCTGAAAACTGTCACACTGGTGCCCGTGTGACAGTTTTCCCAAGAAGGACACGTGAAGCAGGGCACTTGAAATTAGACACCGGTGTTAGACATAATTTAGCGCAGGTGTAAGCGCCCTTACAGCTTTTCTCTCCGGACGGGCGCTTGACCACGCCCGCTGCCACACACGGCTTGTAATAAAACATTTGCAGTAAACAGTAGCCTACCAAGAAAGTCATTGGTCACTATCTTCCTCGTCCTGTGCACTGAAACCACTGAAGTCATCTCCTTCAGTGTCGGAGTTAAATAGCCTCAGATTTAGTTGTCTTTTTGCACTGAGTCAATTCCTCACGCTGCTGTTTCCAACGTCTTATCATCGACTCATTAAGACCAAGCTCCCGTGCAACAGCCAGATCAATCGTCTTCAACTTGAAAGCAGCATCATATTCGTTTCTCCATGTCTTTGCCATGGTGAGGTTGACAAAATTACTACTATAATCAGAATGATGGGAAGTTTGAGCCGTCGATTTAATCTAAACAGTAAACAAAAAAGTTGTTTTGACCTTAACCCGCTCGGCAATTTCATTGGTCTAATGAAAGCTTCACGCTGCCAAAAAACTGAGCACGTCACAGAATGTTTTTTTATATATATATATATATATATATATATATATATATATATATATATATATAAAACATTTGAAAGCGGGAAAAATCCATATATTAGCCGCGTCATTGTATAAGCCGCGAGGTTCAAAGCGTGGGAAAAAAGTTGCGGCTTATAGTCCGGAAATTACGGTATATACAGTGAAATTTATTAGTTTTCACATATCCCAGCTAAGCTGGGGTCAGAGTGCAGGGTCAGCCATGTTACGGCACCCCTGGAGCAGATAGGGTTAAGGGCCTTGCTCAAGGGCCCAACAGTGGCATCTGGGTGGTGCTGGGGCTTGAACCCCCGACCTTCTGGTAGTCATGGAGGTGTGTTTGGGGTCGTTAACATGCTGGAATACTGCCCTGTGGCCCAGTCTCCGAAGGGAGGGTATCATGCTCTGCTTCAGTATGTCACAGTACATGTTGGCATGACAGATGGTGTCAAGCGTGTGGCGGAAACCAGGTGAGGAGTACAAAGACAAGTGCGTCTTGCTTACAGTCAAGCATGGTGGTGGGAGTGTCGTGGTCTGGGGCTGCATGAGTGCTGCTGGCACTGGGGAGCTACAGTTCATTGAGGGAACCATGAATGCCAACATGTACTGTGACATACTGAAGCAGAGCATGATACCCTCCCTTCGGAGACTGGGCCGCAGGACAGTATTCCAGCATGTTAACGACCCCAAACACACCTCCATGACTACCACTGCCTTGCTAAAGAAGCTGAGGGTGAAGGTGATTGACTGGCCAAGCATGTCTCCAGACCTAAACCCTATTGAGCATCTGTGGGGTATCCTCAAACGGAAGGTGGAGGAGCACAAGGTCTCTAACATCCACCAGCTCCGTGATGTCGTCATGGATGAGTGGAAGAGGACTCCAGTGGCAACTTGAAGCTCTGGTGAACTCCATGCCCAAGAGGGTTAAAGCAGTGCTGGAAAATAATGGTGGCCACACAAAATATTGACACTTTTGGCCCAATTTGGACATTTTCACATAGGGGTGTAATCACTTTTGTTGCCAGCGGTTTAGACATTAATGGCTGTGTGTTGAGTTATTTTGATGGGACAGCAAATTTACACCGTTATACAAGCTGTACACTCACTACTTTACATTGTAGCAAAGTGTCATTTCTTCAGTGTTGTCACATGAAAAGATATAATCAAATATTTACAAAAATGTGTGGGGTGTACTCACTTTTGTGAGATACTGTGTGTGTGTATATATATATATATATATATATATATATATATATAGGCCATTAATTTGGACGTCAATTTGACACATGCCACCTACCTAAACATTGTTGCAGACCAGGTAAAAGATTAAATATATATATTCTGTCTGTACAATTGTACAGAGCGGTTATCTGAGTTACTGTAGCTTTTCTGTCAGCTCGAACCAATCTGGCTGTTCTCCGTTGACCTCTCTCGTCAGCAAGGTGTTTCCATCTGCAGAACTGCCTCACTGGATGTTTTTTGTTTTTGACACCTTTCTGAGTAAATTCTATAGGCTGTTGTGTGTGAAAATCCCAGGGGATCAGCAGTTGCAGAAATACTCAAACCAGCCCGTCATTCTTTGAAGTTTGAACATTGAAATGGGATTTTCGTCCACTACCCCGATTTTGCGTTGCATGTAAACCCCTTTACCAGCGTTCTTAATGACTTATCCAGTGTGTGTAATTTGTTGTGTGCATGCCTCTTCAAAGTTTGACATCAAAAGCAGAGAATAACTCGATTATTTCAAATCTCATGGAAACACCGGTTTCTTGCTGTGGCAGGGTGAAGGGCAGGGCCGGTCCGTGATTCTACACACCCGGCCCCTAATCAGGCTGATCAAGCCGAGAGGGAAAAAGAGAAATGCATGCCGGGCAGCTGCCCGTAACACTCTCTCTGTCGAACCGCCGTCTTCGGTCGCCTTTATCTCTCTTGGCTCTCGTTTTTTTTTTAAATAAACTGATTTTTGGGAGTTATCGGCATTTTAGTGTGCATGTAAATGTGCTGGAAAGTCATGGAAACGAGAAGAACAATCTTGAAATGTCATAGCAAAGTCTTGGAAAAATGCTCTTTGTGAATGTGTAAAGTAAAACTAAAGTAAAGTAAAATGCAAGTGTGATAACATGGTCCATGTAAGCAGTAAGTCCTGCTTACACTCTTTCACTATTAAGTATATTCAATTAAATGTATTCCAAATATTGGAATCTGACATAGAAATGGAAATTTGTAAAAGAAAAATAATTAATTGATCAAATAGTGCCATAACCCTTTAGACTTTGCTTTGTTTTTCCCTGCTCTTGATTCACCAAAATCCTCAAATTCTGTGTTTTATTTTCTAGGACAGCGGAGGATTTCAGATGGTGTCTCTAGTTGAGCTGTCTGTGGTGACTGAGGAGTGGGTCACGTTCCATTCCCCTTATGATGGAAAAGAAATCCTGCTTACACCTGAGCAATCCATTGCCATACAGAACAGCCTGGGTATGAGTGTTGCTGCAGATCATTATCTCTCAACCAGTATAAATCATACAAAAAATGCTAAGTCATGTCTTTATTCCCTCAGTGGATTGTAACTGTTAGGAATATGTGCAGGATCAGATATTATGATGCAACTGGATGATGTGGTGAGCAGTACAGTAAAGGGGCCGCGGGTGGAGGAGGCCATGCACCGCTCTGTGCGCTGGCTTGACCGTTGCATCGCTGCAAATAAGAATCCACATCGACAGAACCTGTTCGCCATTATTCAAGGAGGGCTTGATGCAAATCTGCGCAAGGCCTGCTTAGATGGTGAGTGCTGCATAACATAATGACTGCATGCCATTATTCAACATCAATTTGGCTCTGTTCCAAAACCCAGTAAACTGCCTACCAGGTAGGGATGGGAATCGTAAGGTATTTAATTATTTATTTCAGATTCCTTAACAGTTCCATAACGGTTCTTACTTTTGAGGAAGAAATCTTTGTAAATACCTCAATTTTTTTTTTTTTCTGAATTCCTTGTTTTGCAGTTTAATTCAACTGGTGTCTAACCAAATGAATTCATAAAATTAAAACATTGATCAAATATTTTATTCAGTACAACAGCACTCTTGCTTGTGAGATATTGCTTTAACATTATTATTTTACATTTATTTTATTGTGATTTCTACATTTTAGTGAATATTACATTTTTACTCTTCAATTAACATTTGTCACAAGTTGAATCAAACTTATTTTGACAGTCTTTGCTATGGAGCTAAATTTATGACTAAAGTCTTTGAAGCTTAAAAGCATGGTGAATTGCTCTAATGGAAAACATAAATGCATTGTATTTACAGTGCTTGATTTTTGGGAGGTAGAAATTTAACATGGCTGTATTTATAAGCATTGAATATTTAATTTGGAAACATCTCACAATTCATTTCATTATAAAAAAATAAATATTCACCTTCCAAAGTTATTTTTTGAAATATTCAGTTAATTTGAAAATACCATCTAGATTTCAGTTAGATTTAGTTCTCTTTCGCTAACAATATATATATATATATATATATATATATATATATATATATATATATAACTAGTTATTAAATGTTCCTTATTCTCTGATAAAGTGTGAAAATGCAAGAAAGATACATTGAAGTTGCACTTATGACTTTAAATTGGTTAAAATCCCTCGTTAATTTACAAAGATTTTACTTTACTACTTTGATGCTTTTTGGGAAACGTGCCGAAGAGATTTAGTGCTACTTTAGTGATACTAATGTTCTACTTAGGCTTTCTGGAAACCCAGCCATGGACAAATAAGTGAAATGAGACCAATACGTTTCCAATTCGGGACTGGTCACCCTTACGTAATGCCTACCTACACAGCTATCCGCTCTTCAAACATCTGAGTTATGTAGTAACCTGAACAATGTATCGGCAAGCTTTTTATAAACATTTTTAAAAGCCAATGCATCCCACATACTGGTCTGTGCTTCAGTACAACATAAATGCATCCGCTCCACGTGGTGCAGTGGATCGCGCTGTGTGCAGCTTCACCACACCTTTTGATAGAGATTTTAATGCGAGAGATAATACATAGTTGCATTAAAAGTTGAGCAGTGATGGATAATTATTCTGTTGCACGGCACTGAGGAACTGATGATGACGTGGGTTGACCAATCAGTGGAAAGGTGTGTTTCGTGCCCATCCACAAGTGCAAATAAAATAATTTATGTATCTTTTTTCTACCCATGAACAGTTTTGAAAAGCAAACTATCAAAACATACACTGCTGTTCTCTCTACCTCTAGAAATACAATGCATTTATTTTTTTCGATTAGAGCAATTCACCATGCTTTTACGCTTCAAAGACTTTAGTCATGAATTTTGCTCCATTCTTTTCAGTTTGTGTGTTTTTTTTTTTTGTTTTTTTTTTAAGGCAGCTTCACACCTCCTGGATATGCAGTTGTTTAAATGATCCAGTGTTATTATTAAAGGGCAAAATTCTTTGATTTATTTATATAAACATAGTTTGCCGGCACTACGTGTTTCACAGTGAATAAGTGCCTTGTTCTGTCATATATTACAATATGCACAATGTGTGTGATGCGCTTAATGTGGTGATTGTAGCCAGGGCTGCAACTGGCCAAGTTGATGCCCTACGCAGAGCTCTGCGATCATCAGATGAGGTGCGATGCGTGGTGCGAGAGCATGGTGCAAGCTCGAGGTGATCATTTGTGTTCCGTGACTGCTTTCGGGTCCTTGAATAATGTATAACGTGAGAGTAAGGGCAGCCGTGGGGTTTCTGGTGCCTCCCTAGGGTAACATGGTGCCCCCTAGGGAGTTGGTGCCCTACGCAGACTGTGTAATATGTGCATAGGTAGTGCCAGTACTGATTTTGGCATATGAGCTGGTTCACAGATTCACTGTAAAGCATTCAGCACATGCAGACTGAATACTTTTTTATTAAATTGCATCCTTTTTTTGGTTTAATAGTCACACTAGAACCTATTACGATTTTAATTACATTAATTGTGAATAAATGTTTTCACAAATGTCAAATTCACATGTGAGCATTTGACAGCAGTTATGTGTCAGTTTAGACTGAGTGCGGGTATCGAATTAAGTCAGTGCTCGGTACTACTGATACCAGTGTTTATGTAGTATCGTGACATAATTTTTTTTATTATTGACATAGTACCAAATTGCTGCTACATTTGACGTCCCTATGGCAATAAAGGTGCTTTAAAAATAATAAAATAAAATAAAAAATAATAAATGTATGGAAAGGTATTGAAAAAATTTCCTACTTCCTGAAAGATATCACTGAAAAAAGTGGAATGAGATATCTTGCCTACCTCTGTAACCGCACCAGACCGCAAACCAAAATGTGTCCGTAGGCTCTGATGCTTTCTGCCTGTCAATCCTTTTGTGCATTCTCAGTGTTGCTGTGTAGCGAATTATTGAGGCTTTATGACATATTCTGATTTATAATTTGTCAGTTGAGTGCACTATTTCACTAATGTTGTTTTTGACAACTGTGGGAACATGCTTTGTGTCGGTTTCAACGGTATCTGTACTGTGTTTTGGAAAGAGGGTTCGTGGCTAAATCAACAGCTCAGTGTTGTGGAAGTTAGAATGTTAAAATGGCTGTAAGTGATTTTAGCCATAGGCTTATGTAAGAATGTGGCATATTTACATATGACTGAATGTTCTACTTCTGGAGCACTGGAAGCATTCAAATTAATTGCCCTACATTTGCCACCATATTAGCATTTTTCTTGTATGTTTCTTCATTCAGAAATGACAAAGCGTGATGTACCTGGTTTTGCCATTGGTGGTTTGAGTGGGGGAGAGGAGAAGGATGACTTCTGGAAGATGGTGACTCTAAGCACAGACCACCTCCCCAGAGAAAAACCCCGCTACCTCATGGGAGTTGGGTAAGTTTCACCACTTCCCTTTAAACTGCGATTACCAATGTTTTCTCTACGCTGTGAGTATGGCCAGCCATGCACTTATGATTTAGACAAAAACCTTCTGCTTAGGACTCAAATGTGAGTTTTAAAAAGATAAAAATAATTAATTTAATTAAAATATTCTCATTATTTGCTAAAGTGCAGATAAGCAAAATATGTGCCCTGATGGGCAGGAGAAGAGACATAATAGGTTCTATAGTATTGAAATATGCCTGATCATCCAAACAAAAATTAGGAAATCATCAAAGCCAATCTGTAAGACCAATGCATGAGACCATAACTATTACAATTTGCATTAAATCATTTTGATTTGTTCTCAAATTGAAAAATCGAATGTGTCCCAGATGTTGACAGATAAAAAAAACGTGAGCCTGATCTCATGAAAACAACATGGCTGTAGCAACGTTTTTGCAAAATGATATTATGTGAAATTATGAAATTTCCTCTGATTAAAGTGAGTACATTTTCTGCCAAATGTTTTTTTTTTTTTTTTTTTTTAAGACTAATGCTCTTATCAAGATCTACAGCAACAAAACCTACCTCCTTACCCTTAACCTAAACCTAACTGGTAGTGACATAAAAACAAATGTGAGATGATAAACACAATTGCTGAAGCAACCATGTCATTTTGTGGTGCTTCTATGACACTTTCAACTCATGTGTAAATGAATAATGCCTGAACAAGCTTAAATATAGTTGGTCATGTAATGCAAACATTCAAATGTATCACCTAAGAAGTCATGCACTTATAGTAAAATTGTTTCGATGACATATGATAGCATTGTGTGAGGAACAGAGAGAAAAGTTAGTGTTTATGAACTGATAATCTGCTGTTTTACTAGTAATAATTGTTGTTGTAGCGCCTCTAGTGTTCATTTCACCAGGAAACTGCAGCGATATGTACAACAAGCATAAACATAGTAACGTGATTATATGAGACCAGGTTGTTAATTGTATTTCATCAAATATCAACCCAAGTGGCATCTGCAAACAAATTATGCTTGGGTTTTTCTTAGAACTAACTTCCCTTTTCTGAGCCATTTATAACTGCAGTAACCACAGGTGTAGTTCATCACATTTACTAGGAGCATGTGCGTCCAAATAAATGTTGTTGTGCCAAAATGTGATAAATAGCCTTAAAAAAGAAATGAACTGTTCTGCATTAAATGTTTTTATAGGATGTCTTTGTAAAGAGTAGTGAACAATGCATGAGTCAGTACATACAGGGGGTGTTTCTGCTCAGATGGATGAAGGGTCTGTCCAATATACACAGATGACAAAATATTATGACCACCTGTGTAATATGCTGTTGGTCCTCCTAGTGCCACCAAAACAGCTCTGACCCGCCGAGGCATGGACTCTACAAGACCCCTGAAGGTGTCCTGTTGTTTCTGGCACCAAGACATTAGCATCAGATCCTTAAATTCCTGTAAGGTGTGTGGTGGATCCACCGTGGATCAGACTTGTTGATCCCACAGATGCTCTATCGGATTGAGATCTGGGGAATTCTGAGGCCAGGGCAACACCTTGAACTGTTCCTCAAATCATTCCCGAAAAATGTGTAGAGTGTGACAGGGTGCATTATCCTGCTGAAAGAGACCACTGCCATCAGGGAACATTGCCCAGAACATCACACTCCCTCCACCAGCTTGTCATCTTCCCACAGTGCGTTCTGGTGCTATAACTTCACCAGGTAAACATTACACACGTACACACGGCCATCCACGTGATGTAAAAGAAACTGGACTCATCGGACCAGGCGGCCTTCTTCCATTGCTCCAAGGTCCAGTCCCGATGCTTGTTTGCCATTTGTAGGCACGTTCGAATGTGGAAGGAGGTAATCATGGGCGCTCTGACCGGTCTGCAGCTATGCAGTCCCATATGTACCAGGTTGCGATGCATTGTGTGATATGACACATTCCTCCTGAAACCATCATTATAATTTTCTGTGACTTGTGCCACAGACCTTCTGTCGGTTCGGAACAGATGGGAGAGCCTTTGTGCCCTCACACATCGATGAGACTTGGGCACCCAACACCCGGTTGCCAGTTTGTGGTTTGTCCCTCCTCGTACCCCTGTCGGTAGGTGCTCGCCACTACTGACCGGGAGCACCCCACAAGCCTTGCCATTTCAGAGATGCTCTGACCCAGTCATCTTGCCATAACAATTTGGCCCTGGTCAAAGTCGCTCAGGTCTTCTGTCCATTTCTCCTGCATTCAACACATTGACTATGATAACTGATTGTTCGCTTACCATCTAATCTACCCATGCCTTGACATGTTATTCGCTTAATTTGTGAGTGTAAAGAATTAATGGTAACATTGGCTTGTACATGTTTAATTGGTCATTTTTTGTTGTTGTTGTCAATATTTGTTTTTGATTGTCTCTTTGTGTGTTTAGCTATGCGCTAGACCTGGTGGTCTGTGTTGCCTTGGGCTGTGATATGTTTGACTGTGTTTTCCCAACTCGAACAGCTGTAAGTAATGGATTTCTCTTGACATCCCTCTCTATTTAAAATGCTTTTGGAGCTGTTGTTCCTGTTTTCTAAAAATTTGGATTGAATCAGAAGTCCTTCCACAATCCTAAAAAGCACATTATAAGCAATTCTGTTTTAGACAGATTTAGCACAGTTTTGGCCTGTCAAGAGACTACTAAAACGTATTTTTTTCAATTACTGTCCTTGAATAACTCCAGATAGAAGCTTCTTGCTGTAATCTCATCAATATTTTGTTACTTTTCATGAGGCTATATCTGATGTACATTTTGGGCTGTTTCAGAGATTTGGCTCAGCATTGGTTCCCTGGGGATCTCTGCAGCTCAAACAGAAACAGTATGCTAAAGACTTCCAGCCGATTGATCCAGACTGCCATTGTCCCACCTGCAGGAGGTACAGAATCTGTCTGTAAATTCAGTGGCTAAACTGTTGATTCAACATTAGGCTTGGGAATCAAGAACCAATACATATTCTAATATCATGACATTCAAAATAATACAAAGACAGTAAATAGACTACACATCTTTCTGTTGCATTGTCCAAATGGTTGCACAGAAATAGAAAAATACATCATGACAGAATTTAGTCTTGATTTACTAATGTATCACTTCCTTTTTACCGATCATTTATGACGGAATGATCGAGAACAAGTTTATTGAAAAAGTATAAAAAAAAGTTACCAGAAAAGTATTGTTTTTAATTTGTTTAGTGATTTATTTTTTAGTATATAGCAGGGCTGAAACGATTAGTCAACGTTATCGACAACGTCGACTATAAAATTGTCTGCAAAAAATTTAATTGTCATAGTCGTTCGATCTCATATAACATAACATGAGATCACATTAAACTATAATGATGATGCACAAGAGCAGCACTGCAGTTCACTCAAGACTGTGGAGAGGAAGAATTACACAGCTCACAGTCCAGATGCACTCTAAACTTTACAAACAGCTTCAGGTGATATAGATCACAAAGTATTGGGGAATTATACAAAAATACCAAATAAGTAAATACAGAAGTACTCTTGTTGTGGAATAAATGGAGTCAGAGCTCTTTAAAGGAAACACCCCGGCGTTACATCTTAAATACAGTTATATTTAATGCGTTTCAGCTTTATTAAAGTTCAAATTATACGGAAGCAGATCATTTAAATGACTTCAAACTCTAAAACTGGCATTTCTCTGTGCGGTCAGCACCTCTTCTATGAGTTGCACATAGTATCCTGATCTGAGGGGGGGAGATTGAAACTGCATCCGGCTGATACACACTCTGTCACGGGGACGCTCATCCCTCGAGCATGCATGCTTAATGCAGATAGATTATAACACGATGTCTCACAACTTATTAAATCATAATATATGCGTCACTGTGGATTTCTTATCGTGAAGAAAATTGGCAATACGCAGCTTTATTAATAAGAGAGAGTTTGTTTTTTATGAGTTTAAGATGGATTGAAGTGAACAGAAAGGTGAGAGAGGAAGTCTTCGCCCCATTATACATTTCAACAAAATATGTTTGATTTTAAAAATATCTTAATTTTCTTTTTAAAACAATGTACATTTACTTGAGAATGTTAAATATAATATAAAAAATACAAATATTTTAAAATATCTAAAAATCCTTTAGAAAAAGACACATTCACCTGAGAAGCAGCATATAAGATATGTACACTTGCATTTAGAGAATAGATTTTGTCTTAACTGCCCTCGCAGAAGTATAACCAAGTGAAAATACACATATATTTAAGATACATTCTCTTAAAGCAAGTCTACATATCTTACATGTTGCTTCTCAATTAAATGGATCTTGTTTTAAGGATTTATAGACCATTTTAAATGGAAAACAAGACAAAAACACTTGATAACAACTTGATAATTCTTTACTGAATTAAACTTAATACAAATATTTTTCCCCTTTATTCAGTGAATGTCATTTAGAGGTATTTTAAAAGATGATTTTGTACTCTTTATTGTTAGTAAGCATGTTTAATACAACATTTTAAGTCAGGACACAACCTGAATAATCGGTTAAGAGCTAATGATTAATCCATGCAATAATCACCAATTAGTCAAGTAATCGTTAGATTAAACGATTATCAAAAGAATCGTTAGTTGCAGCCCTAGTATATAGTTAGGATCAATTACGCTATCAAAATTGAAAAAAAAGTTAAATAATAATAATTTTGGAACCAGAGTTGTTGGATTTGGAATTAAAAGCAGAATCATTAAATTGCTTCTGATTCCCATCCCTATAAATAAATAAATTTACTGTTCTTGATCATTTTGACATGACGAAAAATTACTTGCGTTCAGTGAATATGTTAAGAATCCCTTCCGAATCCCATGAATATTCAAATTGCTGCTTGTAAAGGGATTAATGGAAAGGAGGCGGGAACCGGCTTGACATTATAAATAATAGTTTAATAATAACCTCAACCAAAATGACACAAACCCAGACGGGTAGCTGCCCTTAAATCTCTCTCTCTCTGTTGCGCTGTCATCTCCAGTCAGTCTTTATCCCTCTCGGAGGCTTAATTATCCTAATTAGGGGCTGGGTGTGTAGCATCATGACCCGGCCCCGCCCTTCGCCCTCCGCCCTGCCACACTGCTATTGCACTCTTTTATATGCTTAACGTTATTTGCCAAATAACTAAATATTCTTGCTTCAACTTTCCTATTAATACATTATAGCCCCCTAAACCTAGCCCCAAACCTTACCCTTTACATAAACCTACCCCTAAAAGCAGTGATTGGTCAATAGGAGAATGTTCCAGAACCAGCAGAGTATGTTTATCCAGAAATGTGTCCTATTTGATCCTGTGACGTATACGTCCTGTGACGTATGGAGTGGTGGTGGCGTAGTGGTTAAAGCACAGGGATGTTAATCAGAAGGTCACAGGTTCTAACCCCACGGCCACCACCATTGTGTCCTTGAGCAAGGCACTTAACTCCAGGTTGTTCCGGGTTGATTGTCCCTGTAATAATTGCACTGTAAGTCCCTTTGGATAAAAGCATCTGCCAAATGCATAAATGTAAATGTGAATGTATTACTAATGGAATCTCTGCCTCCAAGATTTAATTTATTTTTCCCCCCTTAAAAATAACAGGCACAGTCGGGCTTACCTCCACGCCCTGTTCAAGAGCGACACTGCAGCCATGCATCACATTACCATCCATAACATCTCCTACCAGGTAATTATCGACCAGGGTAACCTGTTTACTTCATGTTGTTTACATTATTATTGTTGTATTTGTTATCGCTTCATTTTAATGCTATCCACACTGTATCTTTCTTTAGCTCACGCTTATGCGTTCTGTGCATCAGAGCATCATAGAGAAGAAGTTTCCTGAGTTTGTGAAAGCTTTCATGAAGAGGTTGTTCCCATCGAGTGAACAGTATCCCAGCTGGGCTGTAGAGGCGCTACAGTCCGTAAACATCACTGTCAACTAAGTGGCTTCCATCAGGAAGGATTTGCAGTTTTTCTTGCCTTTTTTTTTTTTTATACAGGATTTATTGTTTGGTCTTTTTTAAACAGTTTTTTTATACTGTACATTTTTTTTAACAAAATATGTGAAATATCTCTTCTGTAAATAAAATATTTTATTCAAAAGGTTTTACTTTTTCAACAAATAAAATAATGCAATATGTCAGTGCTTATTTTATAGAAAAAATTCATACTTAACAAGTTACAGACAGGTAGATATGGATGATGGATTGACAGATGAAAGGATAGATATATATGGATGATGGATTGACAAACAGGTAGATGGATATATTGGTTGATAGAAAGATGTTTAGCTATCTGCCTGTCTCTCTGTCACTATCTATCTGTTTATCCATCCATTATCTATCTATCTGTCTGTCTATCACTATATGTCCATTCATCCATCTGTCTGTCTGTACAATCAGCCACAACATTAAAAGCACCTGCCTAATATTGTGTAGGTCCCCCTGATGCTGCCAAAACAATGCCAACCCAACACATTGTATAGAGTGGTTATCTGAGTTACCGTAGACTTTGTCAGTTCGAACCAGTCTGGTCATTCTCTGTTGACCTCTCTCATCAACAAGGCATTTCTGTCCACAGAACTGCCACTCACTGGATGTTATTTTTGTTTTTGGCACCATTCTGAGTAAATGCTAGAGACTGTTGTGTGTGAAAATCCCAGGAGATCAGCAGTTACAGAAATGCACCAACAATCATCCATGCGATTATCTAATCAGCAAATCGTGTGGCAGCAGTGCATAAAATCATTAATGTTCACATCAACCATCAGAATGGGGAACCGTGGCATGATTGTTGGTGCCAGATGGGTTGGTTTGAGTATTTGTGCTGATCTCCTGGGACATTCACGTGCAACAGATTCTAGAATTTCGTGTCAAAAACAAAAAACATCCAGTGAGCGGCAGTTTTGTGGACAGAAATGCCTTGTTGATGAGAAAGGTCAACAGAGATACTCAGATACATCCACTCTGTCCAGTTGTAGTGAGCAGAAGAGCATCTCAGAACGCATAACACATAAAACCTTGAGGAGAATGGGCTACTACAGCAGAAGAACATGTCAGATTCCACTTCTGTCAGCCAAGAACAGAAGCTTTCTGTTCTTGGCTAACAGAACTGGAACCTGATGTGGTCTTCTGCTGTTGTTCCCTATTCTCCTCAAGGTTCGACGTGTTGTGTATTCTGCTGAAATGTAGCTGCTTAAATCCCAAGAGTTTGGCAACTACAGAAATACTCAAACCAGCCTGTCAAACCGCACCAACAATCATGCCATGGTCGAAGTCACTGAGATCACATTTCCCCCATTCTGAAGGTTGATGTGAACATTAACTGAAGGTCATGACCCATATCCGCGTGATTTTATGCACTGCTGCCACATGATTGGTGGATTTTTAGTCTTGGTGCTCCATCTAGTGTACATAATCGGTAACACATCCTTGATTTAACATGCATAAATAACTGCATTTTTACAGCATATATATTACATTACATGAGCAATACCTCAATGTCAGAGTTTAGGAGGGTGTATACTGTATGTACCTGAGTTTTGGGGGGATTTAAGACCATTCTGCCAAGTTTGGTGTCTCTAGGACTTACGGTTTTGGCTGCCCATAAGCTATTAAGGCAGATTAAGAATAAGAATAAATATAGCTGCAAGCGACGTTTGTCAGGGACCAAGCACATATAGCGAGATGTCCAAAATAAACAAATTTGACTGATACAATCCTGTGGAGGGCTATTTTAGTGTGACGTTTATTTTGCTTTGAGCACAGTTGCAAAATGAGGATTTTCTTAAACTTAGAGTCTTCTATTGTCCATGTGTACAACATTTTGTCATCTTTGAAAATTGTACTCACAAGATACAGGCTAATTAGTCATTTTAGGCTACACCCCAAAACGTATTAGTTTATATCCTCTGAACATTTTAACATATCAAAATTTTTTGTCAGGAGGGTCTGTAGATGACGTATACCAAGTGTTGTATGACTTGGACAAACGACCTGGAACAAGTTCGAAAAAGTAGTTCTCTTACGAGAGGTTCTCTCGTATTGCGTAAGCTAGCTTACGCTACGGGAAAGATTCATCTTTTCTGAGATATTGAAGCCAAAAAATTATCCTCAATTTTTGTATCCATTGTCAACGCAGTGCGGCAGCTGCAGACCTTGAGCGGGCTAGCTAGCGAGCTCATAGGTTGCTCTGCGGCAACTGCTGCAGCCTATAGATCGAGCTTGGGCGAACTCGCGATCCAATGAGAGGCGCCCGGCTCACTGCATCAAAGCCCGCCAAAAGGGCGTGACTAGAGTGCATATAAGCGTAGTTCGTGAGGCTGGAACCCTGATTTTCATCTCTTCAGCTGAAGCTCTCCGCATCGCTGACCTGGAAGCCGCTCGCCGCTTGAGGGGCATCTAGCAAGCGTGGACAGCGCTAGAAGAAGCCGGCCGCCTCAGCCACCTTCAGCCATCCTGCGAAGCTACGCCATCCGACGACGTATCCTTTTATTAAGCAAGCTAGTTCTCAAGAACTATTCACAAAAGAGTACGAAGCGCTCTTTTCAAGATGCCTCGCTCCACTTGCGCCTCATGTCGCGCTCTTCTCAGCACAGGAGACCGCCACATCATCTGGCGCTTCTGCCTGGGACTGGGGCACGCAGAGCTCGCCTCACTGAGGGCGGATGCGATTTCTGCGAGGAGCTACCGATGTCGACCCTGCGGGCTCGACTCGAGCGGTCAAAGCAGAAACCGCCACGCTTTACCCTCAGTCACAAGAGGAAGAAGCGCCGCCACAAAGGCTGCCGGAAACTGTGGTTGAAGCGACTGCCTCGCCGAGCCTCTCCTCGAGCATCGCCACCCTCCCCCGCTCGACGCCAGCGAGTTGCCGCCGAAGCGCCGCGACTGCTGCCATCTCGGATGACGGCCGGAGGATAAGGGCTGCTGTTCCATCATGGCTTCGACAGCGAGGAGTGGACAGGCTCCCAAGCCTCCTCCTCAGCCCAGGAATCCAGCAGGACCCGCGCCGAGTCGGCGGGAGTTAACACGCCTCACACAGGCCGCCGACCGCCTCGGGCTCGAAGTGGTCACCGCCCCTGAGCAGGCACCCAACAGACTCGACGGCTGCTTTCTTCAAAGCCATCGCCGCTTACACCCGCTGCCCGGCCGCCCCTTCCTGCCGGAATTACATACGGAGCTTGCAAAGTCGCGGAACGCCCGCTTTCAGCCAGGACCCGCTCACACGCCTCCACCTCTCTCGGCCGGTGGACGGCGCCACTGAGAGAGGCTACTCCTCCATCCCCCGGTCGAGGACTCGGTAGCAGCACACCTTTGTCCGCCCGCCGAGATGGCATGCTCCAAGCCTGTGCTCCCGCCTAAGGCCTGCAGAGCTGACTTCGCCTATGTTGGCCGCTACCTATTCCGGCCGCCAAGCCGCGATCTGCTCTGCACTCAATGGCCGCTTTACAGATCCTACAAGCAGACCTTCTTCGAGTGGGATGAGAAAGGCAGGCACCCAGAGGCTGTTACTGATCTACGGCGCGACAGACCTCGCCTTCAGGCTACCAAAGCTGCAGCCCAAGCTCTAGGGAAGTGCATGGCCTCGCTGACTGTGACCGAGAGACACTTATGGCTAACACTAGCCGACATGGGAGAAGCAGAGCGCTTCCACGCCTCAACGCACCGCCTCTCCAACCGGTCTCTTCGGCTCCGCGGTGAGTGGCATTGTTGACCGCCTCAGAAGTCCAGAAAGCCACCCAAGCCATGAACCTCTTCCTGCCGCCGCGCTTAGCTCCTCTGCAGGCCGCCACGCGATCAGCCTCCTGCACGCAGCCTCTTCACAGCTCCAGTTCAACAATCTCAGACTTCTCAGCGCCGACAGGGCGTGCCGCCTCGATCAAGGCTCAGACAGCCGCCGCAGACCGCCTCCCCGCTGGCCTCGATCTAAGGTAACGCTGAAACCCGAAAGCAGCCGAGTCTTCCTAACTGTGTTGAACAAACGACGGCTCAGTCCCGCCGCGCCGACCACTGTCAAAGCTTTACCCCTGTCAGTCCCCTTCTCTCAGGCTACTACAGTGGTGAATTTAGCAGCCAACAAGCCGGTGACACTGCCCGCTTGCTCAGACTCAAACGCCGCTTTCACGGCGACCCAAATAAATCTTGTAAAGAGCAAACATGTCTTATGTGTAGAAAAAGTGCCCACAACCCAGTGTTCGCCCTACACACAAGCATAACACATCCCGCGCTCCCTATCAGAGCACGCCTCATAAAGCTGTTACTGAACCGCCGAAGTGCCAGAGTCAATGAAGGCGCTCACAAATGCGCATGCGCTACCATTCTCTGCCCGCTCTGTCACACCGACCAGCCCTATGTGTAGAAAATGTGCCCACAATCCAGTGTTCACTTCTGCACACAAGCACTGCATGTCTCGTGGTCCCCACCAGAGCACGCCACATAAAGCGGTTACTGAACCGCCGAGCGCTAGAGTCAATAAATGCGCCCGCAAATGCGTGCGCTACGCTTCATTCTCTGCCCGCTCTGTTACACGGCCAGCAACCATTCCTCTGTGTGTAAGTCCCGTGCTCATGACTATGCTTGTGCGATCACGTAACAGATGTGACTCTTTCCCCATTCATTCCAATCGGAAGTCACTCACAAAACAGCCTGTTCATGCTGTCTGCGCAGCAATCATGCATGAACACACTAAACGCGGCCACACATTTTGTTCAGCTCTGTGTGCGGCAATCAGAGCTGAATTGGCCATTCACCCTCTAGCGCTACGCTTCAAAGCGTGGGAAGCTATTCCAGGGATATCCAAGTGGGTGTTAAGCACAATACAACAGGGCTATTTGCTACAGTTCGATCGCCGCCTCGCTTCAGAGCTGCTCGAAACCACTGTGAACACGGAAGCAGCGTGCATGCTTCGCTCAGAAATAGCAAGCCTTCTGTGCAAAAGGGCCATAGAAAAGTGCCACCCTCTCTGAGCTGAAGTCGGGCTTTACAGCCGCTATTTTCTTGTTCCCAAGAAAGACGGGCGCCTCAGACCCATATTAGATCTCAGGGTTTTGAACAAGGTGCTTGCAAAAGACCGCTCAAAATGCTTACAATCAGGAAACTCCTCGCGATGTGCGCCAGGGGACTGGTTTATTTCTCTCGATCTGAAAGATGCATACTTTCAGATTCAGATAAATCCCGTCACAGGCCATTCTTGAGATTCACCTCGACGGCCAGGTTTATCAATACACCGCCCTTCCGCTCGCCTGTCCTTAGCACCTCGCGACTTTCACGGCGCATGGATGCGGCGCCGCACTCCCTGCGGAGTCAGGGTTTGCGAATTCTGAACTATTTGGACGACTGGCTGATTATGGCTCAGTCACATATGGAGCTTCTGTCTCACAGAGCAGTTCTCCTCAGCCATCTGAACAGTTTGGGTCTTGCAGTCAATTGGACCAAGAGCTCACTACAGCCCAGTCAGACCATTTCCTTCCTGGGAATAGAACTAGACTCCGTGGCAATGACGGCTCGCTTATCTACACAGCGCAGACGCCGTGTTCAGCTGACTAGCCGCGATCTTTTCAGATGAACAGCCTCACGCCTCTGAAGAAATTCCAGAGAGTGCTAGGTTACATGGCCTCAGCCGCAGCAGTACTTCAGCTGGGTTTACTGCACATGCGCTCGCTTCAGCATTGGCTAAACACCCGCTGCCTCGCCGGGCTTGGGCCACAGGCCGCCAGCCCATCAAGGTGACTCAGACCTGCATATCAGCTCTGCAGCCCTGACAGTGGCCGAATGGTATCAGCGGGAGTGACAATGGGAGCTGTATCTCGCCGAAAGTCATCTCGACAGACGCCGCCCAACACGGGTTGGGGCGCCGGTCTGCGAGGGCTCTCCGGTTTCGCCTATGGTCAGTTCAGGAAAAGCTCCTTCACATAAATTGTCTGGAAATGATAGCGGTCGAGTACGCCGCGGCGCTTTCTCCCGGTCATTCAGGGTCACCACGCCCTGGTCCGCTCGACAACAGATCTGTGGTATCCTACCTAAACCGCCAGGGCGGTGTCAGATCCAGGAACCTCTTCCATCTGACAAAACGCATACTGAGTTGGTCCCAGTGCCACCTGCGCCGCTGAGGGCGACGCGACGTGCCAGGCCACCTGAACGACGGTCCGGACAGACTGTCCAGAGACAATATTCCCCAGGGAATGGTCCCTGCACGCCAAACAGTCCAGACGCTATGGCACCTATTCGGCAGAGCAGAGATAGACCTCTTTGCGCCCAAAGAGAACTCTCACTGCCCAGTATTTTTCTCGAAGCGAGGACGCAGCTGGCCCAGGACTGGCCCAGACGCCCGCTTACGCCTTCCCTCCCGCCTCGCTATTGCCACAGGTAATGCAGAGGATCAGGGAACGCGCCACCGGTGCTCCTCATAGCCCCGCTGGGAGAATCAGACATGGTTCCCGGAGCTTACGCAGCTGTCACTGACAGCCGTGGCCCATCCCAGTGAGAGCAGATCTCCTCTCTCAAGCTCAAGGCACAATCTGGCATCCCCACCCAGAGCGCTGGGCGCTGCATGCGAGTGATCAACGACTACCCGTCGCTCTGCCAGAAGGAGTAATAAACACCATCATACACGCCTAGAGCCCCTTCCACAGAAGACTCTATGCGCCAAAATGGTCTGTGTTCTCAAAATGGTGCACCGACAGAGACCTGGACCCACGGACATGTGGGGTGTTGTCGCTGCTCAGTATTTCTACAAGAGCTGCTGGATGAGGGCAGATCCCCATCCACGCTCAAAGTGTAGTGGCGGCCGCTGCGGCGCTCGCTGAACCCTGCACGGCCAGTCATGGGGTAAAAACGAGCTGGTCATCCGGCTTCCTCAGGGGAGCTAGAAGGATGAACCCCCGCGCTCCCATCGGTTCCTATCTGGGATCTTTCTATAGTTCTCGAAACTATGAAAGCCCCCTTTCGAACCACTTCAATCCGTGGATTTGAAATACCTTTCACTCAAAACCGCTTTTCTGACTGCCCTGTCATCAGTCAAACGTGTGGGAGACCTTCACGCGCTGTCTGCCAGCGCTGCGTGTCTTGAGTTTGGACCAAGTGACTCCAAGGTCATTTTAAAGCCTAGACACGGCTATGTTCCCAAGGTGATCGGTACTCCTTTCAGAGCACAGGTCATTTCCCTATCGGCGCTGCCAGCACCGGATAGCGAACGCGACGCCAATCTCCTTTGCCCGGTCAGAGCACTGAGATTGTATACTGCACGCCCGCTGCTTTCAGACGCCCGAGCAGCTTTTCGCTTTCGCTCGAGGGCGCACCAAAGGTCTCGCGCCTCGAAACAGACACTATCTAGATGGATAGTGGACGCTATTGCTGCTGCATACGCGCCAAAGACCTGCCATGCCCGCTGGGCATTAGGGCTCACTCCACTAGAGGCATGGCATCCTCGTGGGCATGGTCCAGCGGAATTTCCATTCACGACATATGTGTGGCAGCGGATGGACTTCCCTCCACCTTTGTCAGATTTTACAATATGGAAGTGCCCGCTCTGCAGGCAAAACTACTAGCGGTTTAATACGCTACAGCTCCCTGGTGAGCTGCACTGATGGGACACATTCCACACAGACCGGCACCGCCGCTCTGTCGTTCCGGTCCTACTATGTGCTTATGTATTACACAATCAATGACCCGCATTCTTGCCGGCCAAATATTATTTCCCCACTCATAAGGGCTCCCCGGGTCCCCCTTAATTCCCTGGGGCTTATACAGTGGATGCTTGGCGCGCACGGCGTTGACAATGGGTTCCCGTAGCGTAAGCTAGCTTACGCAATACGAGAGAACCTCTCGTAAGAGAACGTATCGGTTACCTAACGTAACCTCGGTTCTCTCTAGATGAGGGAACGAGTATTGCGTAGCCGGCCGTGCTCGCGCCACTGGCGACTTTTCGCTTCAGTCAATGAAAACCAGGGTTCCAGCCTACGAACTACGCTTATATGCACTCTAGTCACGCCCTTTTGGCGGGCTTTGATGCAGTGAGCGCGCGGACGCCTCTCATTGGATGCGAGTCCGCCCAAGCTCGTCTATAGGCTGCAGCAGTTGCCGCAGAGCAACCTATGAGCTCGCTAGCTAGCCCGCTCAAGGTCTGCAGCTGCCGCACTGCGTTGACAATGGATACAAAAATTAAGGATAATTTTTTGGCTTCAATATCTCAGAAAAGATGAATCTTTCCCGTAGCGTAAGCTAGCTTACGCAATACTCGTTCCCTCATCTAGAGAGAACCGAGGTTACGTTAGGTAACCGATACGGTTTCTCAAATAAACCATAGTCGTAGAAAACATTTGTAATGGAAAAGGAAAATTATGTAACTGTATGATTTGGGGCACTGATAGATTCAGAAAAGCTTTAGAATTTTATTCTAGCCTATATGGTTTGATGAGATATTAGCAAAAATGTAAATTAGATAATTATAGTGACACTGTGTGGCCAATTATCAAAAAATTTACACGCTGCTTGTGTATAATAAGTTTCATAATCATCAGCAATTCCCAATATGAGTTTTCTGTCTGTCTGTCTATATCTGTCTAACTGTCTATCTTTCTGTATAACTGTCTACCTGTCTGTCTATCTGTCTGTCTATCTATCAGTATAAATGTATTTCTGCCTGTCTATCTACAGTAGCTGTCTGTCTGTCTGTCTCTCTTGTACATAATAAAGATGAGAACAGAAATGCTTGGAAAGTAAAATAAAAAAGAGGGAGAGAGAAAAGGCTACAGGGGCTTTTATGAACAGAATTTTAACAGAATGTCTTTTAATGTGCTTTCACATTAATGAGGATGAGAATCAGGTGTCTCATGAGGTGTGTCTGTAAAAAGACGATGGAGACCTGTTGAGTTTGATATTAGAACTCTCAGTAGCTTCTAAGATGTATTAGGCTTCTCTTACAGTGAGCCACTGGGGGGCAGAGCCCTCCAAATCTCAGAACGGATAGTCGACAGCACGATGGCTGCAACATTGGAGATTGAGGTTTGTTCCAAGAGAGAAATTGAATGTGACACAACATAATTAATTTGACTGCAGCATGGAAATTTCACTTTGATTTTGATTACATTTTTATCCTAACTGCATAATGTATGTTCCCTCCCTCATAGTGAATGTATCAAAACACTGCAACAGGTGGTACTGTTACTTCAAGTGGTAATAAATCTGCAAATTTCACGGTGTTTATTTTGAATATCAGAAGACTGACAGTCAATCTGCATATTTTATGGTAGTCATTTTTAAAACTATTCCCGTCCCGTTTAATGAGGTGAAGAGCAACTGTAATTCAGTGGACTATGGTAAAGGTGACATTAAATGGATAATGTATGGCAGAAATTGAACGATGCTTTCTTTTCTTTTTGTTCTTTTTCTTTAACCTAAAATAGCTACTGATGAAAAATGTCTGACCTTTGATAAATTGACAATGATGGATTTTTAGCAACCTAATGCATTGTACGCCAATGCAAAAGACACAATTTCTAAGTAGATGGATCATATTGTGCAAGTGGCACATTCAATGAGAAGTGTTACAGAGCAATGCTCAGCATGGTGGTGAAATAATGCACAACTGCAGCACCAATACCTTGCAACTATTACAGCTGATTCGAAACAGAAGCAGGGTGCTTGACTCAGCAATGAAGCAGGATGTCCAGACGGTGTGTTTCATGTCTGTGTTGTTTTGAGAGGAGACAGTTTGTGCTTTTGGGGAGGCACCAGTTGCACAGTGAGAGTGGATCTGTTTCGCGCGCTCACAGTGATGACACTTTTTGTACCTGACACAGTCACATCTGAAGGACAAACGAGGGTTGAAGACGCTTTTTAATATTCATCCCGTGTTGATTTGTGCTCGTTTAAGGGCTCTGTGTTGACTATGGTGGAGCTGGAGAAGGAGGTTCTGCCGCTGCCGCCGCGGTACCGGTTCCGTGACCTGTTGCTCGGGGACTGGCAGACAGACGACAGGTAGAGAAACTTGCACTCTTCGTCCACACAGCCTTCTGTTTATTATGTGCTTTAATGACAATGCGCACAATTGAAATAGCTGTGCACTGGGAAGGAATAGTATTTGCAATGTATGCATCAGTATAATATTTATTTTAGTATTAGTGCGTAGCAATATTAGCATGTTTGTTAGAGATAGCAATAGTATAAGCATGAGTGTGAGTAATAATAGGATGCATGTTAAACATCGTAAGTGGTTGGAATATTAATGCAAATATGGTGGGAAGTACGTGTATTTGTAGGTTTTGTCTATAAGTAGCTACAGGTATTTGTGTGAGCATAATTATGAGTATACTGATTATTATACACTCTGACTGAGTATCAGAATTAGGGAGGATCTTGTGATGCACAAAAACTCTTTTATTTAGACTCAGCCAATGTGTTTATCCTCCCTAATGTAGTTATTTAATGTAATCTGGTCACACTTTGATATTTTTGACTTGCTCAAAAGCCTTTTTACAGACAGTGAAAAAGATGAATTGACAAATATTGTCATATATATATATATATATATATATATATATATATATATATATATATATATGCTTCGTTAACCCTTAAATGCATGGTCATTTTCCCAAACACTCTTACCTATTTGGGTATTTAGAGACCCAGCACTTATACCTATCAAAAACAGATGTACAAAATGTCCAGATAGACAAGACAAGTCAAGTCAAGACAATTAGAAACTAATAAAATTAAATATATTTTGATTTGTATTTATCATAAATCAAAGAAATAATGCAACAAATCAGGTCAAATCTAGAACAGAGCTCATTATTTTCACACTGAAATTTCATGAGATGTAACTGCCGGTTAAACACATACTGTGCTACACATAACACATCATCTACACATAAGATAAACATCAGCTACACCTAAGTTACATATACGTGACACTTATGTATTTTTAACTTACATTATTTCATTAGTACACCCAAATGACAATAGCCAAATCATACTTTTCATGTGTTGTACTCGCTATAGTTTACTTCAATGTTGTTTCTTCATCAAACAGCAACGTCAAATGTAAATCAAGTCAATCATTGAAACATCAGTGCCACCTTGAGTAAGAAATAACATGTTCCGGGAATAATGAGGTCCCAGGTCCCTAAAGACCAGAGGCATGCGTTTAAGGGTTAACTAGCCTACATCCAATGTGAGATGATGATGATGATGAAATAGTAAATGTTATTTACCAGATTTGTTCTAATTTTGTACACTTTGGATATTATGTTTTACAATATGTACATTTACATTTAGTCATTTAGCAGACACATTTATCCAAAGTAGTGTGCATCCATACCACTAGGTGTCACTCTAAGTCCAAGATGACACAAAGACATTTGGCGGATTGCACTGAAAATGCAAACCGTGTTCGCCTAACAAATAGCAAATCTGAAGCATTATTTCTCCACCAATGTTTTTTTCATTATATCAATTCCTGTCACGATTCCCTTGTTGTCTGCCCTGGGTTTCACTTGTCCTTGTTAAAAAACTACACTTCCCATGATAACCGTCCCTCATCACTGCCAGCCCTGTGTCATTGTGCTCACCTGATTGTAGTTTGTCATCATCATGTCTCCAAGTGTATATAAACCCTGTTTGTTCTCCATTCCCTTGTCGATCGTTGATGTTTGTGGACGCCTGTCTCCGTGCTCCTCCTCATGTTTATCCTGCCTGTTCTGCCTTTGATGTTTTCCGTGCTTGCGTTTTGTTTCCCCATCGCGGGTATTTCCTTTGTTTGTGTTTTGTCCGTTTAGTTTTCACCGTTGTTAATAAAATCACTGCATTTGGATCCAACCCCTTGTCTGCCTCCTCCTGCATCGTAACAGAACGATCGACCAACAATGGATCTAGCAGGGTTCCTCACTGAGCTGACACAGGCGGACTTGTCTGTCCGGGAGTTCTCCCATTTCTTCGCCAGCGTGGCCAGTTACACCGGCTGGGATGACCACACGTTGGAGGTGGCGTACCGGTTCGGTGTACCCAAACACCGATGGTGGGAACTACCGGAGACTGCACCTGGCGGGAGTACGTGGGACTCATCTTGGAGGAGTTCGCTGCCGGGGAACCACCTCTCCAGATCCCAGCTCCCGCCTCTGGGCTTTCCTCGCCAGCCACGGTGAGTGAGCCAACCCCCACGCCTGCCCTGGTCAACGAACTAGCGCTGCTAACTTCATCCGCCCGGAGGAGGAGGAGAAGAAAGGCCTCTGCTCTCCAGCCTCCGCTAACCACGGCCAACCAGCCAATGCCTGTAGCCTCGACCGTCCCTGAGCCAGCGCCTGTAGCCATGACCGTCCAAGAGCCAGTACCCCCCGAGCTTTCCAGAGCTCCGCCTTCTGAGCTTTCCAGAGCTCCGCCTTCCGAGCTTTCCAGAGCTCCGCCTTCCGAGCTTCCCAGAGCTCCGCCTCCCGAGCTTCCCAGAGCTCCGCCTCCCGAGCTTTCCAGAGCTCCGCCTTTCGAGCTTTCCAGAGCTCCGCCTTCCGAGCCTCCCGAGCTTTCCAGAGCTCCGCCTCCCGAGCTTTCCAGAGCTCCGCCTTTCGAGCTTTCCAGAGCTCCGTCTTTCGAGCTTCCTAGAGCTCCGCCTTCCGAGCCTCCCGAGCTTTCCAGAGCTCCGCCTCCCGAGCTTTCCAGAGCTCCGCCCCCAGAGCCTCCTGCGGCTCCGCCCCCAGAGCCTCCTGAGCCTCTCATGGCTCCGCCTCTAAAGCCTCCTACAGCGTCACCTTCCTCGGCTCCGCCTCCTGAGCCTTCCTCGGCCGAGCCTCCAGGGCCTCCCTCAGCTCCACCTCCTGAGCCTCCAGAACCTCCCTCAGCTCTGCCTCCTGAGCCTCCAGAACCTCCCTCAGCTCTGCCTCCTGAGCCTCCCTCAGCTCCGCCTCCTGAGCCTCCAGAACCTCCCTCAGCTCTGCCTCCTGAGCCTCCAGAACCTCCCTCAGCTCTGCCTTCTGAGCCTCCCTCAGCTCCGCCTCCTGAGCCTCCAGGGCCTCCCTCAGCTCCGCCTCCTGAGCCTCCAGAGCCTCCCTCAGCTCCGCCTCCTGAGCCTCCAGAACCTCCCTCAGCTCCGCCTCCTGAGCCTCCAGGGCCTCCCTCAGCTCCGCCTCCTGAGCCTCCAGAACCTCCCTCAGCTCCGCCTCCAGAGCCTCCCTCAGCTCCGCCTCCGGAGCCTTCTACGATTTGGTCTCCTGAACACTCCACGGCTCCGCCTACTTCGGCTCCGCCCTCGGAGTTTCCCATGGCTGTGGTCCTGAGGCCGCCTCCCAGGCCTCCTGAACCTGTCTTTGCTCTGTGGCCAGCTCCCAGACCACCTGATCCAGTCCTTTTGTGGCCACCTTGGACTGCCTGTCTGCCCCCTGTGCCTCCTTGGACTGTCTTTCTGCCCCCTGTGCCTCCTTGGACCGCCTTCTTGCCCCCTGTGCCCCCCTTGGACTGCCTTCTTGCCCCCCGTGCCTCCTTGGACTACCTGTCTGCCCCCTGTGCCTCCTTGGACTGCCTGTCTGCTCTCTGTGCCCCCTTAGACTGCCTGCCTTGTACTCCCTTGGTCTGTCTGTTTGCCCCTTGTGCTCCTTTGGTCTGTCTGTTTGCCCCTTGTGCTCCCTAGGTCTGTCTGTTTGCCCCCCCTCTCACTCCTTGGACGATTTTAGTTTTTTTTGAGTATTCCCTTTGTGTTTTTTCTGAGGAGCATCTGGAAGCCGCTCCTTTGAGGGGGGGTTATGTCACGATTCCCTTGTTGTCTGCCCTGGGTTTCACTTGTCCTTGTTAAAAAACTACACTTCCCATGATAACCGTCCCTCATCACTGCCAGCCCTGTGTCATTGTGCTCACCTGATTGTAGTTTGTCATCATCATGTCTCCAAGTGTATATGAACCCTGTTTGTTCTCCATTCCCTTGTCGATCGTTGATGTTTGTGGACGCCTGTCTCCGTGCTCCTCCTCATGTTCATCCTGCCTGTTCTGCCTTTGATGTTTTCCGTGCTTGCGTTTTTTTTCCCCATCGCGGGTATTTCCTTTTTTCCGGCGAGTTTTCACCGTTGTTAATAAAATCACTGCATTTGGATCCAACCCTTTGTCTGCCTCCTCCTGCATCGTAACAATTCCCTGCTGAAAAGACCAGCATTGCTGCATTGGATGCTGGTGTACTGGTTTCCCCACTAGACTTTTAAACTAGCTTAACCATGCAGCTTCATCTCAAAGACCATGTTGGTCAAACTAGACCAGCACCAAACAAGCACTAGCCAGCATAAACCAGCCTAGACCAGCATTGGAATTGCATGCTGGTCATTTTAAGTAGGGTTTAACTGTATTATTATTGTCATATTGTGAGAAATACATCAAATGTGCTTAAATTTACACATGAGCCAAATATACTATTGAGTGAGACTAATGGAAGATAAAAATCTGCATTTTATGCTTGGCACTCCGTTGCTAGGTGAGGAACGAAGACCAAAACACTTTAGTCCTTTAGAAAGATAAGAATGAGTTTTTTCACTCGCCTCTAGTCTCCCTGAGTGGGCGTTTATAATACACTAATTGGCGAGAGCTCATTCATAAAGGGGTTAAAAGTAGGGGACATGTCTCTGTAAATGGTGGAACTGCTTCAGGTAATAATTTCTCATATGAAAGAGCCTCCAATTGACAGTTTCAGAGGGATCTCATTACTGAAATCATATCTAATCACTCTCAACCACTGGGGATTGATTATATTATTTGCTTATCAGAGAATGTGCGGAGGTGGCAAACAAACAGCATCATTAAAAAAAATGTTTTGTAGTAGAGAAGCTTGTTTCCTATACAGACAACCCAATGAACACACCGAATAAAGCTTTCAATCCAATTCTAGGCTATGTGTTCCCTGGGTATCTCATACAAGGATGTCTGGTTCCTCTGACTCTGAATCAAACAAGGAGACCTCAAAAGGGGCAAAGTCCAAGTTGGCAAAACACTTTAACCTGTCTGTGGGGTGTGTGTGTGTGGGGGGGGGGGTCACAATGGTGTCATCAGACAGGTTTTAAGGTTCATTTTTGATGGATGTTTTAATAAAACGTATCTCTCTTACCTAAAACTTTAACCTAAACCTAACTGATAGTGTCCAAAAACAAAATGAAAAGAAATTTTTCTGAAGTAGCCACGTCATTTCATGTTGATTCTATGACACATTTGTCTCTACGTTTGTCACGAGAGCTCACATTTTAAGGAGCGCCCGGTTGATGAGCTCACACCGATCCTGTCAATGGAGCTTGCATTTTGCGGGAAGCCCGGTTCACACATGTGCACGGATAGCAGAGCGCAATTTTGCTTCACAGACCCTGCGCATGTCCTTGTCCCACATGAAAAGTGTATTTAGCTCTCATAAATTGAAATAAATGTAATACGTTTGCTTCATCGCCTGATAAAAATGCATACGGATGTGGCTGCCATGAAAGTATTAAAATAAAGGTACATCTTAAAAAAAGTTCTATATCGATATTTTTGCGTTATATTGATAACATTGGTTTGTTGGTTATTGGATCGATGCATCGATCCAGAACATTGAATCGTTACACACCTATGAGCTATTGCATAATTGAATCACACTTGAATAAGTGTGTCAATGTTGGTGAGTCTGTAATAAAAGTGTTAAAATGTATAGTTTTTCAAATGAAGCGTTTGATGCTGAAAGCCAGTTTGCCAAAAATGTAGTTATAGTAATGTTTATTCTGAGACTAGGTTGGTTTATAATGTTGCAGCTGTCAAGCAGTTTGAGGAGAATCTTAAATGTCACTTTAAGGTAGAACATTCTCCAACATGATCACACGTGAAGTTGGCATGATGTTTCTGATATACTATCTGATGCGCTGACATGCAGCATTTTTATCAGACTGTTTACCTTTCCACCTGGCACGATTGGCAGTGCGTTGCATCTGCTTCATGGGAGACAAGGGTTCAAAGCCAGGCAGTAACCATGTTTGAATAATCATTGATGAACATAATTCAGAGGTTTCACTTTTCTCTCTAACATTACTTTTTACTTCACTAGTGGTTAAGGTAAGGTTTGGGTTGGGGGATAGAATCAATAACTATATGCTTTTCTCTTCATTGTATAATGTCCTGTAAAGCTGAAAACAACTTGCTTCACTACTAGCATTTGATGACCTCTCCTGGATATAAATTGAGCTCATGTGCCCATATGCCCTACAACACTTACCACTTTGGCCACTGGGGGCAGTGTTTCGAATTTTCGGACAACGTATACCGATTTTGCTGAAAGTAAAGTTGGTCTACTCGTTCTGATTTCACTGTAATGTCAGGCTGGAGCCTCTGTAGAATTTAAACAGATCAAATAAAGTACATTTGGTTGCAAAATTAGATATTGTTTAAAATAATACTTCACCCAAAAATGAAAACTCATAATCATAAATTATTTAGAAATACACTGATTGGCACACGTAGATTTTAGCCCATTTCCCCATTTCGCTCTTCATGTAAACTGCCAATACCGATAACTAAGGTGGTGGAAAGGCAAGTTACCGATTAATCGGCTGTTAATTTTGAAAATCGATTTATTGAAGGTTAAAAAAACTTTCTTAGTCTTTCTTTACTGTGACAGAAACAGAGGCTTCAAGAGTCCAAAATGAATAAAATCTCAGATGCAGTTCATTGTGCAACCAAAATTAATGACCAGAAAAAATTATTTGGTGCATAACATGGCACTTAACTACCAGGGACACTTATTTTGAAATGTCTGTGCCTCCATCTCACACAAACACACAAGGGAAACAAAACATGCTCTTTTCAATCATCTACAGTTTTTATTACAATACAAACACTTTAAAGTAAACATTATCACATTGGAGTCGAATAATTATTGAAAACAATTAATTGAATAGTGTAGGACCAATAGAGCAACCCTTATAGCCTGTTCTAAATGGAAATCGCCAAGTAAAAGTTAACATATTAAAAAGGTCAGGACATTGTTGAAAATAATTCACAGGAAAGCCAAATGCACTGAAAATTTGCATGTATTTCATGACGTGCATTAGCCTATCATCTAATATAACAGCTGTTCGGTTAAGAACGTGAACCAAGAAGAGTTACGATATAAAAAAAGAAGCTAGAATTGAAAAAAATAGACCTGTGAGAAAGTGTCATTAAACCTAATCTATTGTTCTAAACGTGACGTGTACACAGAATACAAGGGTTTAACCCATAGAAGCAGTCAGCACACATAGTTGAAAATAGACTTCTTGATCAGTAGGGTAAAAAATTATTTGCATACCTAGCCTAAAATAGTCATTTTTTAGGCTACTTACTCAAAAGCATACATTATGATGAACAAAATTAACATGTCAACATGGTATGGTGAAAGACGTGACCTGACTCACCTGAGGCGATTATCTTGTGCTTGAAAATGGCCGCTCGGCGGGAAAATAACTTTTAAGCATGCACAGATTTAAAGACTCAAATGTGACAACATCCATAGCAACTTGCAACCCAATGTTTTGGAAATCCGCTTCCTGCACCACCACCAAGGTGATTTCCATAGCTACTTTCCAGGTCTTGAAAGAGGACATTTTCCTGCAAGCGTCACGAGTGAGAGAGGGAAGAAGCACGTGCACGGTGAAATTAAACTTTGTATACATCTGCTGCAGATATCCTCTTTTTTTAATAATATTTGCATTATTAATTATATCAGTACAGTACAGTACATGACAGTAATTTAAGCGTAGACTTTGTAATAATATAAAGCCAAACTTATACCTGTATGTGTAAAAATGCTGAAATGTTTAACGGGGAAAAACATTGACCGACTAGTAATTCCAGTGTCGACTTGCAGCATTAGTACCGTTTAGTCAACTAATCTTGCATATTTCTAGATATAACTGTAGAATCCTCCACAGAGGAACACAGAGGAATAAACAAAAACAACAAAAAACTATCAGCAACTATCGGCACAGATTGTTTTGACATATAACCAATATACAACCAATAAAACCGATATATCGGTCGACCTCTAAACACCTGTGCCTGTTTAAGAATGTAAACACGGTTTTCTTGATTTGTCGTTTTTTTTGAATAAGCTGATTTTGTATTGTTAGCAGTGCATTGATAACATGTAAAGGCGCTCAATAATGTTTCGTGAGGCATGCGAGAACCAATGCATTTGAAAATATTGACATCCATTGACATTACTAAAATAACAAATAAATTGTTGTCATGCTCATCACACAAAGCTATCATATGGCTTGGAATATAGCACATTCATTTGAACTATTTGTATGTTTCGTTGTTGTTTCCTTTTTGAAATTTGGACAGCCGTGGTCACTATGAAGTGAGACTGTATGACATAAACTGTGTAAACAGTCAAAAATGACCCTTTTGTGTTCCATGGTCAAAAATGGAAATTTCATTTTGGGTTCAACTATTCCTTTTAACAGGCAATATTAGGCCCCTGCGGTTGTTATTTAAGCTTAGTGGAGAGCCCTTGAAGTCTGGCAGGAGCACATGCTATTGTGTATGTGTTTGTGTGTCAGACACGATGTGTTGCCTCATCACTGGAGATCCCTCAGTAGTCAAAACTCCCTACGATCTCCCTCTGTTTGCATAGGCATGGTGTTCATCTCTGTGTGCTGCCACTATCAGCTCCTTACATGCATAAATTTGTGATCACAAACAATGACTGGTCGGCTAGATAGACGCTGTGGAAGTGTTTCCTGCAAGGCTAATCAGCGGTGGCACTTCAATACTACTGAATTTACAGCACCACAGCAATAAAATAGAAAGAAGAAACACATCTTTCTATTGCGTTGTCTTCACTGGCCAATCGCAGCATAGACATTAAAGTATGAGACGGGTGACTTGTATACACATAAATGGGAGAAATCGTAATGCTAAAAAAATCATAACGCAACTGTAGGAATGGAAGTACCGCCTGGAAGTAATGCTAATCACCTTTTTAATAGAAACATTGCCTGTATGTTTACTTGAGACCAGCTGGAAAAATAGTCTTAAGAAGTACAATTTAAGATACAATTGTTGTCAATTTTTATTGCTGATTCGAAATATGTTTTTGAGAGAAGATTTGAACAAACCGGCAACATGATCAGTGTTGTCTGATTTGCAAACAAACTTTTATGAGTAGGTTTTTTAATGAATCGTTGAGATATACTTATTAACTCACAAGTTATCAGTTTGATATCAGGATTTTCCGCAGCACAAACCAGCAGGAAACCGAGTAATCCCACCACGTTACTCTAGCTTCGCTCTTCAGAAAGTGGCAGAAGGTAAAGAGAGTGAGACATTGGGGAGCAGCATGTAGCTATTTGTGTGAAATACCTGACAAACGTTTTGTTAGAGGGAATGGAGTTGATGAGGTTTTAGCAGAAGGCATTAAGTTCTGGGGAATGAAGTGTATCAGACGACCTAGGACTGATAAATAGTGACAGACAGGTTAATTTAGCGGCCGACTGCAGAGATTTTCCTACATGTCTCACACCTTTCACTTCAATTAATCTAGCACTTAGGATTCAGCCTCCAACCCACGCAAGTCTCTGCTGCAAAAACTCAAAAACACACTGGAATGCCCATGCATATACATGCCACAACACTCCTTATATCCTCTTGATTCTTGCTGTACACCCTTATCTTATGCACTTTACCTGTTTCCCCTGCCGTGTCTTCTTTTCCAGCACTCCCGACATGCAGTCTGTGTTGCTTTAACACCCGATTTAGTGTTTGAATTGTGAGAATTAGGTAAATGCGCAAACACGACCAAAAATCCGTGCTGTGCCAGAATGGCACAATCTTGCAGGTGAGTTTTCAGTTCTAGATTGTGGAGGATGTAGCTGGATACCCTACTTTCATTGGATAGTTTAGAAATGCCCATCCCGGTTTGAAAACGGCCACAGATTTGAAAACACCCATTAATATTCCGCAGAGACCTATACTTACGGCGGAGACAGAAACCTGCTCCGAAGAGACAGAAACCCGCTCCAAAAGCATTGAAATCCAGCTGCGCATTACACTCCCATCTCCCGACCCCTACAACATAAGCTGGGACTAATAAACATATGCTCTTAGATGTCGAGGCTTGCAGATGTTTGTTTTTTATATGGAACCGCATTGTACTTGTGCTACTGCTAAACTGAGGTCACTGCCTAACCAAGCAACTTCCTATTGGTCAATATGTGAATTTGCTTGTCTAAGTTCATTAAACTTGATCTTCACGCGAAATCTGCGAGGGGAAATTCTTAGTCACGTTCGACTTTTGGGTTCGCCTACAAATTGACGTCACAGCTGAACAGCCCTACTCCAATACTCAATAATGCAAGCCAGCATACATAAAATTACCAGCATACATAAAATTACTTGATATACGGCCAGTGTTCTCAATCTGGCCGTATATCAAGGATGCACGGGATGGTGACTTGTGGGCAAAACTACGTACTACGGTGGCAGACGGAGGACAGTTATCATTGTGTTTTCTCTCAAGAGATTCTGCTTTAAACTTGCGAAAGTCTGACGGCCTGTGAGAGTCATTATACTTATCATACACAACTGTAGAGTGGAGGTGGGCAGGGCTGGGCTGGAACAACGCACACCCGATCCCCAATCAGCCTGATGGGGTCGCGTGAGGGATAAAGGCAGCCGGGACAGCGGTTCGAGAGAGAGAGAATTACAGGTAGCTGCTCTGTGTGTTTATGTTTGTGTGTTTTTCATTTATTTCTTCATTAAGCTATTATTTATATTGTCAAGCCGGTTCTCGCCTCCTCCTTTCCCTTAACCCACTTTACAACAACTTTTGTTGATTTGTTGGGCAGCATTTTAATATAGTAATAAACACATGAAGGAAACAAGTGTTTACAGACTTTATTATTTTAATGTGTCACTTCCTTTTAAACCTCTCTGGTGTGATGATAATAATGCTTTCATTGGTGTGATAATGCCAGTATTCGTCTTTCATAGTAGCTTGGTAAGACTTCATAAGAATGCAAGTCCGTTCTCTGCGTTCGTAGCATTGAGAAACAGCTCGTATTTCCCCCACGGAATATCGCCGTGCAAAGGTCAATGTGACCGCACCTTTACTAAAAATGTTAGATGTCATAAGATAGCTATGCATGAGCACATCTAGTGATTATTTCACCAGGAAATGGCTGCAATACATACAAGGAGCCACACAAAAATGAATTTGCAGATATGTAGGTATTGTAACGTGAATCTATGAGACCAGATTGCCATTTTTGCATTGCGCCTTTACACTTAAAATGCCAATAGTGTGCTCAGCTGCACGGCAGGTGTGGATGTCCAGTATATTCCATTATGGTCTCCATGCTTTTCCCCATCATTCGATTATTTAATAATAATTGCTGCTGTGATCACTTGAAAGTGCACACAAAACTGCACAACATGAATAGACTAGCAAAAATAGCAAATACCTCACTCTATAATAATTTCCATAGGAAGGAGGTGTGTTTTTGCTGTGAAAAGAATGATAATGACTTAGGGGGCTTTCACACTCGGTTCGATTGCCTGTTCTGAACCCGAGTTCGATTGCTCCCCCCTCCCCCCTGCCCCCGATGGACTGTGTTCACATTATATATTTGTATCCGAATCGCGGTACGCTTGCGTCATCAAGCTGCAGCTGGTGCGTAATCGTGTTGCTTGATAACCGCGAAATGAAAAAGCGTCAAAATTCAATGAATAGACTTGCTCGGTTCACATTTGTTCTTCTTTTTTTTAACCTTTGGTTTTGTTTTCAACATTAAGATACAGAAACACACTTGCGTCTGTCTGCCGCAAAAATACTGAAATCGTTCAAAAGACAGCGGGCTGTCCGCCGAAGACAATTTTTGCGAAGGCAAGCAGAAATCATCTCTCTACTTGCAGTGCGTGTGCGTCAATCCCACTTTTCGTCAAGGTAAGTGTATACACACACACCAGTGACGTGCGGTGATGTATTAAAGAGGCTAGGCACTGAGTTATGAAAGCCAGATTACCTGATTTATTGTTTAAGCTAATAATACGTAATAACAGTGAACGTTACACACAAGCGCGGCATATCAAGAAATGTACAAATCAGGATGTATATCGTGTACTCTCTCTCTCTCTCTCTCTCTCTCTCTCACGCACACACACACACACACACAAGTGCGTAAACAGTGAACGTTATGCATTTATCAGATCCTCCAAAACCTCTCGGTTTTCCTTTACCTTTTCATTGTGGTAGGTTATATTCAGCTTCCTTTGCTCGTCAAGTGCAAGGTCGATCCGAGATTTTCCAAAGGTTTTCAGTGTAATTTGACACTGGATGTGAGCTGACGACTTTTCATGCTTGGTTAAAGCTGCGGGCAGGTTGTTCAAATCACAATATCCCGCTGAAGTCCAAACAGTCTGACTGGTTGAAAAAAGCAGGCAGGGATAGCAGTACAGCCGCTGATTGTTAGCGCGGCCACATAGCCAATTTTTTCTTACATACCAATCAGTTTGAAATGATCGGATACTTTTTGGGACCTTTTGCTGTACTAGTCCATCTAAGGCTGGCGTAGACCTCCCTCTTGCAATTAACTCCTATTTGGAATTAAAATCGAGCTTGGAAAAATTTCTTAATTCCGTGATTACGGCTGGTGCTGTCATTTTGAATTTTGCGGGGATTAGGCATGTACGCTAGCTGTGGTGTAATGACGTTAGCTACGCAAATGTCCAGGAATATCTCGATTTTAATTGGTCCATGTCTGATACGTAACGGAGATGATTACGGGCATAACATATTTACGTCAAAAGGCACAGCAGATTTGTGCTTTTTGCCGTACATGTTAAAGAATACAGGATCGAAGTGCGCATGCACAACATGGGTTTTCCGCTAGTCGTCTGCAATGAATGGACCGTAAAAGCACTGCTTATTCTACCATTTGTTTTTAGTTGATTATGCGTAACTGCTACATTTGTCATCATAACGTCTAAACAATTGGAATAACACACATATTGCATGTATAAATCACAAGAATAAAAAGTAAAAATCCAAATACAAGTTTATTATTTAATAAACATTTTATTTTTGAATTTAGGCAGGGTAGGCAGTGCCTAGTTTGCCTACCCAGACCGCACGTCAGTGACACACACGCACGCACGCACGAAAGTAAACCCTTTCCGCTCATTTTGAAAGTGACGCGTGTGAGACTGACGACCACAATATACGTCATCAATAGCGGTTCACTTCCGCGGTTTGGTTCGATTGCGTTCATATCAGCAGCGAACCGCACTGGAGTTCACATGAACCGTACCCCAGACCACCTTTTTAATCGAACCCGAGTACGGTTCGCGGGTGCGCACCCGAGTTCGGAAGACAGCGTTCACATCATCCAAACGAACCGAACTCTGATGTCATTCGAACCGGGGTGCGCACCAAAAGTGCTAGTGTGAAAGCCCCCTTAATTTAGCCAAAATTCAAAATTTCTGTTGTATTTAGCATTTGTTTAATCTGAATTGCTGGTGGTTTGTTAACAAGAGACAGGGTTTTGTGCTGAAATGCCACACACTAAAGTGCTACAAATATTTAGCCTAGTGCATTTTCCACTCAATTACTGGAGTGCCTCTTTACGTCATGCAAGACCCCTCCCCCCACAACCCCTTAACCCCGAAAAACTCCCACCTCCAACATTCAAAGCATGAGAGCCATCATCTGAGCTTCTGATAAGCGTCAGTAGTGCCAGAAATTACATCAGTAATTTCCTCTAAAGCATGTTGATCAAATCGAAAGCTTGTCAGTTTAAATAAAGTCTGGGATCAATTATTTCATTTCAAATGATCAACAATACTTAAATAAATACAATCATTATTTAATTACTTATTTTTAAATGCAATTCACAATCATATTTTATCAAACTACACAATGATGACTAAGACATTATAGATATTACAGTTTTATTTTCTGTTAATGCCTGAGCTTCTGTAAAGCTGCTTTGAAACGTTGTGTGTTGTGAAAGGTGCTATACAAATCAAAATGACTTGACTTGGCTTAAATGCATTATATGGATTCCCAGCAGTAATTAACATAGTACACGACTAAAAGCACATTTGGTCTCTGAAGGGCAGCAGCATGCTAGTTACCATCTTTTCCAGAGCTCAGAATGTGGTCCTGGGCAGCAGTAAACACAGGAAGTGAGCCAAAGCTCAATTCTAAAAGAACCAGTGCCAGACAGAATCTCCTCCAGCTGGAAGCTTAGGACAAAACCCACAGAATTGACAGAAACTAGAGGTCTAATTTACTTACATGTTTCCATCAAAGGGGCCATGTCATTAAGCATAAGCATTTTATTTTTTTCCAGAATGCCACTTATAACAGGGCTCCTGGGTTGCACCTGCCGTTTGTTGTGTCTTACTTAAATTAGGATGTAAAGTTCACACTAGGGGCTTAGTAACTATTAGCTAGTTTGTAATTAACCCTGTTCTTAATTTGGTTGGACCAACTGTTCTTGAGACAAGTCTTGGGTAATAGGTCGTAAGCTCTCTGTAAAGTAATGTGTAGTTGCATAGTATGACATTTACATTTTTGATCCAATCAAATCCAAAGCGGTCTTTCATATTTGTAAACAGAAGTTCCAAAAGGCCATGAATTTCAGTGTTATCATATTATGGTTGATGTTTCAAATGTATTTTGCCTTATTACTATCAACAGTAATACGTTCAATTTCCATTGAAATGTGGTACATATACTGGAAGTAATCATGAAACATTCATAGTACATTTAAATACATACATATTCGGGAACTGTATCTAAAATTAAACAGGGACTAAATAAATTCTAATGAAACAAACTTAAAAATGTAATTATATATTAATCTGAATACAGTTGAAACCTGCCATGCTCACACAGTGGTAATACTGGGCAACACAGTGGAAAATAGACAGTTTTGTTCTAAAGATAATGTTCTCTCTCGGATTAGCAAGCTTGTGTAAATGTCAACATCATCATTTTCTAAAGGATAAAAGCTTCAAACCAGTATGACTTTCTTTTTCTTCCATGAAACACAGAATAATGTTATTATAAAATAATAATAATCTTGTTTTTGCTATATCATGAAAATTAACAGTGATATCAGGCTCTGAAGACATATGATCACTTTGTCTGATTAAACAGACCGCATTTCCAGTTGCTATTCTCATTCAAATCAAATTAAATCATTGTATATAGTAAGGATGTGCCAGGGTGGTCTTCTTATCTAGTTGTCAAACAACTGACTATTCAATTAATGGGGTTGACTACTAATATTAAAGGGGTCATATCATGAGGATCACATTTTTCTTGATATTTTGACATATAAGAGGTCATTCTACTATGAAACATATACTGTAATTTTCAGAATTCAAACCTTAATACCCAATGCAATAAAAGCATTTATTGAAACCAAGCTACAAAAATGCTTTGTTCTCTACTTCCGCACCAACCCTACGTCATTAGGGGTACATTAATGTATTACCTGTACAGCGGAAAAACATCAATGGAACAATAATATAAAGGTTCCAACAGGAAGGAAGCGGGAAGCGGGTTGGCAGTTCAGGTAAAACTGCTTTTATTCAAGTGTTCAGCTTCACAGAAAAGTATAGGCTTTTCAGCTTCATAAACAAAGAGCAGGCTTTCAGCTTAAAGAACACTAAACAGACTTCACAGATACAGAAGTGGCTTTTCAGCTTCATTCAACTCTCTCCCTCACTGGCGTTCTCTGCAGCCTTTTCAAGCCCATCTCCGTCATCACTGTAACAAGAAACAGGTGTTACGGATCATTAATCACCAAGTGAATGTCTTTACCGCTTCCTCTTTCCTCGTCCACGTCCCATTCCAAATACCCCCACCGCCCGACTCATGCCCTTGCAACGTCAGGCCTGCCAACTCCTCCAACTCTTAGTGAGATCAGTCTAGGGGCTGTTGACATCAGAAAAATTAGGAACAAACCTTCTGTAATAGCCAGCCAGCCCCATGTACTGTCTCACCTTCTTTTTGGACTTGGGACATGGGCAGGCCACTATTGCTGCGGTTTTATCAATTTGGAGACATACCTGCCCATGACCCAAGTGGAAGCCCAGATACCATACTTTCACCCGCCCAATTGTGCAATTTTTCTGGTTTGCCGTGAGCCCCACCCATCTCAAATTTAGACACTGCGTTGACTTTCCTGTATTCATCACAACTGGGCTGACCCATCACTATTAGGTACAAAAGAGTGCCTACACAGTGCGATCCTTCTATTGTCCCCCATCTCGAGCATTGCCTCTAATTCATCCCGAATCACCTTTTTCTTGTTTTCGGGTATGCGGTATGGCCGACTACGCACTACCACTCCCGGTGGAGTCTTGATATGGTATTGTATGAGGTTAGTCCATCCGGGAAGAGGAGAGAACACATCCACAAACTCGTTTTGCAACCTGGCCACCTCTGTGAGCTGGGACGGTGAGAGGTGGTCTCCACAAGTGACTGGGGTGACTGGATCGGCTTTGAACTTCACCTCTGGCCCGAGCTCTGCCCTCTCCGGAACTACCGTCACCATGGACACAGGGACCACCTCTCTCCACAATTTAAGGACTTTTAGGTGGTACATTTTACGTGCCTCACCTCTATCTGTACGTGGCTTCAGTTTATCTTCATAATCGAGATCCCCGATTCACGATGTATCCTCAAAGGGTCCTTGCCACTTTCCAAATAATTTTGAGCTCGATGTGGGAAGTAATAAGTACTTTGTCTCCCGGTGCAAATTCCCATAGCTGGGCACCCATATTATACAGCCGGCTTTGTGTCTGTTGAGTTTGGAGCAAATTCTGTTTTTTAATTAAATTAAATTACATTTAAATTAAATTTGACATGGCAGGATATAGCAGCACAAAAAAGAACAGAAACAGTTACTTTTCCTTTTAGCAGCACAACCTGAAATGCTTCAAACATAACACATAATCATGCATCATAACTAGGCCATTCATAAAACATTTTAAATGCACATAAAATAAAACACCAATGAACTTTTCTATTGGCAAGCACAACCTGAAATGCATTAAAACAACTCGCAGTCAAGTCATCAAGTACCATATATATGTCACTTATAAAAAAGTTTTAGAGCATGAGGAATAAAAGAAAGTTCATGTCTTTTAGTTTTACTCCTGGGCAGAACATATTCCCTATGTTGACGAAGTGAACAATTGGATGTTGGGGCCACAGGCAGGAAACTATTCAGTGGCGATGAACTGTCCTTGAGTTTGTTTGTGAGGGTATGCATGGTGGCCTCATCACGCCTCTTACTCAATGATGGGAGAAAAGAAGTTGAGATACCTATTATTCAACAACAGTGTTTTTGAACTCATCAGAGAGACCTTTAGGCAATCCACCCCAAACTGGGCTGGCATACTCAAGAACTGACCATATAAAAGTCAAATATATTTGCATTAAAACATTGCATGGGAGACCCACTCTCTTTGTAACACTAAGATAGTAGATCCTTGGACGTGACTTCACTATCATATACTTGATGTGAGCATCCCCATGACAGATCAGAAGAAATTTTAACTCCAAGTAATTTAAAGGTGGAGACTCTACTGTTTAATTTACCAGAAATTGAAGGTGGAGGAGGAGAGACGGAATGCTGTCATCTCTCCTGGCACTAATTACCATATCCATTGTCTTAGCTCCATTCATTTCCATTGAAAATTCCTGTCCCCAATCTGCCACCGAATCCAAGGCCTTCTGTGTTAGGCCAGGTAGAGATCCTATTAGAAGCGCAGTAATTGTTAGATCATCAGCATATTTCACAGGGATTACAGATGGAGGCAGACATATATCCAAGCTGTTTATACAGATGACAGAAAGCAAAGGGGATAAAAGCCCCCCTGGGGATCACCAGCTGGAATTGAATAGGAGTTAGACACACAGGTACCCCACTTTATACTTTGCTCTCTATTACTTAGATAACTCCTTACAATGAGCCTGTCACGAATGGTGTGGAAGCTGGACAAGACAGACGAGAGGTGCGGATCCAAAAGCGGTTTTATTAAATAATAGAGGAACACAAGACACTGGAACAAATTAAAGGTCCACGATGGGAAAATGAAATAAACACACGAACACGAAACATCCACGAACGATCAAACAAGGGAACAAGAGCAGGCATAAAACATTGGAAACATGAACTATCAAATACAATGACCGACAAGGGAATGGAGGAACAAACAGGGTTTAAATACACAAGGACACAATAAAGACTAAACGAGACACAGGTGAGAACAATGATGAGTGCAGGCAGTAGGGAGGCCGGGAATTGTGGGAATTGAAGTTTTCTACACAGACAGTGAGACTCAGGGTGGACAACAGGGAAAATGTGACATGGAACGGGATCGGTGACGGGTGAAATGGAAAACACGGAGCAGACCACACGGAAACATGACATAAACGTGATGGGTGAAACAGAGAACATAGGGCAGACAACACAGGAACGTTACATAGCCCCCTCAAAAGGACCGGATTCCAGACGGTCCTAAGAAGAGACAGAATAGAAAAAATAAACAAATGTTCAAAGAGAGGGGGGCTGGACAAGGGGGAAAACAGACAGACCAAAGGGGCCACAAGGGACACAAAGACGGACTAAGGAGGCACAAGGGACACAGAGACAGACCATGGGGGAAAAAGGGGCGAATAGGCAGTCCACGGGGGCACAAGGGGCAATTAGGCAGTCCATGGGGGCACAAAGGTCAGACAGGTAGACCTGGGAGGCCGAGAGGGCAGGCAAGCAGTCTCTGGGGGTGTGTGAAGGGGACCGGGTCCGGTGGCCTGGGGGGCGTCCACCGGGTAGGGACAGGTTTAGGAGGCCAGGGAGGTATCGACCGGGCAAGGACAGGTTTGGGTGGCCCAGGAGCTGGCCACAAGGCAAGGGCCAGTTCAGGGGGCCTGGGAGGTGGCCACAGGACAGGGACAGGTCTAGGAGGTGGCCATCAGACAGGGAGAGGTCCAGGAGGCCTAGGAGACGGCCATCGGATAGGGACAGGTCCCGGGTTGAGAGGGGCTGAGAGGGGCTCTGGAGACGAAGCTGAGGGAGGCTCTGGCGCCTCAGGAGGCGGAGCTGAGGGAGGCTCTGGGAGCTCAGGAGGCGGAGCTGAGGGAGGCTCTGGGAGCTCAGGAGGCGGAGCTGAGGGAGACTCACGAGATGGAGCTGAGGGCGGTGGCGCCGTAGGCAGCTCTAGAGGCGGAGGCCTGGAAGGCTCTGGAGGCGAAGCTGAGGGAGGCTCTGGAGGCTCAGGAGGCGGAGCTGAGGGAGGCTCTTGAGGATCAGGCAGCAGAGCAGAGGAAGGCTTAGGAGGCGGAGCCGAGGAAGGCTCAGGAGGCAGAGCTGAGGAAGGTTGCGCCGTAGGAGGCTCTAGAGGCGAAGCCCTGGAAGGCTCTGGAGGTGGAGCCGAGGGAGGTGGCGCCGTAGGGTTCTTTAGAGGCGGAACCCTGGAAGGCTCAGGAGGCGGAGCAGAGGAATTCGGCGCCATAGGAGGCTTTAGAGTCTCTGGGTGACGAGCCGTAGGAGGCTCTGGAATCTCTGGGTGAAGAGCCGTAGGAGGCTCGGGAGGCGGAGCCGTAGGAGGCTCGGGAGTATTTGGGGCGGAGCCGTAGGAGGCTCTGGAGGCGGAGGCCTGGAAGGCTCTGGAGGTGGAGCCGTAGGAGGCTCGGGAGGCGGAGCCGTAGGAGGCTCGGGGAGAAGAGCCGTAGGAGGCAGAGCCCTGGAAGTCTCGAGAGGCTTGAGAGGCGGAGCCCTGGAAGGCCCGAGAGGATTGAGAGGCTTGAGGGGCGGAGCCCTAGAAGACTCGAGTGACTTGAGAGGTGGAGCCCAGGGAGGCTCGAGGGGCTCGAAAGGCTGGAGGGGCGGAGTCCTGGAAGGCTCGAGAGGCCCGAGAGGTGGAGCTCTGGGAAGCTCGGAAGGCGGAGCTCTGGAAGGCTCGGGAGGCAGAGCTCTGGAAAGCTCGGAGGGCGGAGCTCTGGAAAGCTCGGGAAGCTCGGAAGGCAGAGCTCTGGAAAGCTCGGGAGGCGGAGCTCTGGAAAGCTCGGGAGGCGGAGCTCTGGAAAGCTCGGAAGACGGAGCTCTGGAAAGCTCGAGAGGCTTGAGGGGTGGAGCCCTGGGAGGCTCGAGAGGCGGGGCTCTGGGAAGCTCGGGAGGCGGAGCTCTGGAAAGCTCGGAGGGCGGAGCTCTGGAAGGCTCGAGAGGCCTGAGAGGCGGAGCCCTGAAAGGCTCGAGGGGCTTGAGAGGCGGAGCCCCAGGAGGCTCGGGAGGAGGAGCCCCAGGAGGCTCGGGAGGAGGAGCTCTGGAAAGCTCGAAGGGCGGAGCTCTGGAAAGCTCGGGAGGCGCTGGCTCTTGGACGGTCATGGCTACTGGCGCTGGCTCTTGGACGGTCATGGCTACTGGCGCTGGCTCAGGGACGGTCGAGGCTTCAGGCGCTGGGTCAGGGACGGTCGAGGCTTCAGGCGCTGGCTCTGGGACGGTTGAGGCTTCAGGCGCTGGCTCTGGGACGGTCGAGGCTTCAGGTGCTGGCTCTGGGACGGTCGAGGCTACAGACGTGGGCTCTGGCTCGCAGACCGTGGCTGACGTGGGCTCTGGCTCGCAGACCGGGGCAGGCGTGGGCCAGGAGGCGGAAGCCCGTCTTCTCCTCCTCCTCCGGGCAGACGAAGTGGACCGCGCTGGCTCGTAGAAAGTGACTGGCGTGGGGGTGCGCTCGCTGACAGATGGGGCTGGCGTGACAGGAAGCGCCATGGGCGACTGCAGAGTCATCCCTGAGGGGGGAGAGGTAGGGTCGTCCTCAGCAACGCCCACGGTTAACGGTGAGCCACAGACCCGCAAAGTCACCTCTATGTAGCCGCACAGAGTCCATTCGCGCGTTGCCGGTGGCAACCGCTCTCTCAGTGAGGCGTTAAGATTGCCCCGGAAGAAGCACACCAGGGCTGAGTCTGGGAAGTCAGAGACACTTGCCAGCTCGAGGAAGTCACCGACATGATCCTCCACCAGTCGGTCCTCTTGCCGCAGGCAGAGCAGGCGATAGTTGGCTTGCTGAACCGCTGGATCCATTGTGGTCGGTCGTTCTGTCACGAATGGTGTGGAAGCTGGACAAGACAGACGAGAGGTGCGGATCCAAAAGCGGTTTTATTAAATAATAGAGGAACACAAGACACTGGAACAAATTAAAGGTCCACGATGGGAAAATGAAATAAACACACGAACACGAAACATCCACGAACGATCAAACAAGGGAACAAGAGCAGGCATAAAACTTTGGAAACATGGACTATCAAATACAACGACCGACAAGGGAATGGAGGAACAAACAGGGTTTAAATACACAAGGACACAATAAAGACTAAACGAGACACAGGTGAGAACAATGATGAGTGCAGGCAGTAGCGAGGCCGGGAATTGTGGGAATTGAAGTTTTCTACACAGACAGTGAGACTCAGGGTGGACAACAGGGAAAACGTGACATGGAACGGGATCGGTGACGGGTGAAATGGAAAACACGGAGCAGACCACACGGAAACATGACATAAACGTGATGGGTGAAACAGAGAACATAGGGCAGACAACACAGGAACGTTACAGAGCCAAAGGGGACATCTGACATGCATGTCAGCCAGAGCATGAAGCTGTTGACAGTGCTCAATTGTGTCAAAGGCTCGAGTACAATTGACAAAAACAGCATGAATGTCCATTTTGGGGTTGCTATTAAGTGCTTCATGCCAGTATTGTAGAATCTGAATCAAAGCAGTAACAGTTGATCTGTTTGTCATAAAGCCATGTTGCAATGGTGCAATCTTTGTGACTGTGTCACATGAATGGCACCTCTTAGGATTCCTTCATACACTTTCCCAATTAATGAGATCTGGCGGTAATCTGCTGGAAAACTGGGCTATGCTTTTTTAGGAACAGCTTTGACCAAAACCTCCTTCCATTGTTTTGGGAAAATGTTATGGTGAATGCACGTGTTAAATATATCACATAACACAGGTGCCAGTTCTTCGTAAAAGGTCTTTAAGACCCAAGGTGGAATGCAGTCAGGACCTGCAGCCTTCGCTGCATTCATTTTACGGAGTCTAAGCTTAACTTGCCCGATAATCAGGGGAGGTATTGTACCATTTGACAGCTTACGTCTAACATCTTTCTCAGAGGGAGAGGTGTGGATCACTTGATCCCACACAGAAGCAAAATGTTTAGCCAATGTGTCACACTCATGTTGCAAAATTTTATAATCCTGAGACACCACATCTCTCCTATCACCTTCTAACCCCATTAATGCCTTCACAGATTTAAACCACTGTTTTGGCTTAGTGCAATGTAGTTCTTCTACCTCTTTCTTGTTGTATTGTTTCTTTGCATTCTTGGCAATCATTGATTTTAGATTCCTAAAAGTTGTAACATCTGTCCCAGTGTGTGTAGCTTTGATTGAAGATCAAGGAAGTACTGAATTTCATTTTTGCTCTGGGAAGGTCCTTCATCCCATGCCTCCCATGTGACGTCAAGCACCACGTGGGGCCGGTGTCCATA